>NW_017616661.1:696148-773891 GCF_001879475.1 Ipomoea nil
TACCTTTGAGCATCTAGGATGGTAAGATCTATGTTTATCTTGTGTTTTTAATATTTTCTAAGGTGTCTTTCCTTAAAGATAGAATCTTTATGACCTTTTGGTGTGTTCTTGAAGTGGGTGTGGAAGGTGAACCTTATTAGGAGCTTTGTGAAGTGTTAAGTGAAGGTTTTTGTCTACAAGAGGTAACCCATGCTCTACAAAATCTATTTTGCTTACCTATATGATGATTTCTTGGATTCTACATGTGTTTTGCTATGAAATGTGAGTGTTGATGCATTGTCTTGTGAAAATGCATATCTAGAGCTTGTTATTAGGGTTTATGTATGCCACTGTTTGGCTATTCCTTTGATTCAAGTCATTTTGTTGTATTGGGTGAGATTTGGCATGTTTTGGACTTGAATTTGAGCTTGGAGTTGAAAATCCCCGAAGGGATTATGTTGGTACAGGTGATGTACCCGCGGGCGGAATGACGGGTAGTGCACCACTCGCCACCCCACCCGCAGGGTACAGGTGGTTGTGGGTGTGGTACCCGCGGCGGTACCACGGGTGGGGGTCCACCCGTGGGCCCACCCGCGGGGTACATATGTGACTTGGGCGGGGATTTGTTCCCCGTAATTCTTTTGACTCGGTATTTGGTCTTTTGACTTCCTGATGTTCTTTTGTGGAACTATTTGAGTGTATTCTTGATGTTTCGTATGTCTAGAACTAGGGCTGGGCAGTTCGGTTCGGTTTAACCGAACCAATTTGGTTCCCATCCGAAGTACCGATCGGTGCTCGGATTGGAGAAACCAATCGGTTCGGTTCGATTTAAAACCGAACCGAACCGACAAACCGATCGTTTTTTAAAAAATAAAAAATAAAAAAAAATATATAATATATATATAATAACTAATATTTTAAATTTCTAATAATAAAGTAAATAAAGTAATAAACTTCAAATGTAATCTAACCCTAATTTCATTTCAACTTTTCGACATTCAGCACCTCATGTCCTCACCCGCTCACCCCTCGCCTCCGCCACCGCGCATCTGCCATCGCCACACCTCCGGCCTCCGCCAACCGCCACGCCTCCGCCATCCGCCACCTCTCCGCCACGACTCCTAGCCTCCTCCCTTGGCTCAGAACCTCAGACCACCGAGGTATGTTAATAACTTAATATTTTTTTCTTTCTACTTTATATTTTTTAGTTTTATAGTTTATAGGTTTATACATTTTCACTTAGGGCTTTCATTATGTTCATTGCCTTGCGTAGTTATGTAAATTGCAATCTTCTATTCGTTGTTTTCACTTTTAGGGCTTTCATTATTGTTCATTGAATTAGGGCTTTCATTATGTTCATTGCCTTGCGTAGTTGTGTAAATTGCAATCTTCTATTCATTGTTTTCACTTTTAGGGCTTTCATTATGTTCATTGAATTAGGGCTTTTATTATGTTCATTGACTTGCGTAATTGTGTGAATTGCAATCTTCTATTCATTTTTTTCACTTTTCATTCCAGTTCACTATTGAAATTTAATTCAAATTCCAGTAGTGAACTGGAATGCTGGAAAAGTGAACTGGAATTTAAATTCCAATTCACTTTTCCAGTGAAGTGGAATTTAAATTCCAATTCACTGGAATTGGAACTGGAATTCCAGTGAAGTGTCACTGGAACTCCAGTGATGTGTTACTAGAATTCCAGTGAAGTGTCACTGGAATTCCAGTGAACTGGAACTGGAATTTTTTTCTAGTGAACTGGAACAACTGGAATTCCAGTGAACTGGAAGTTCTAGTCTGGAATTTCAGTGAACTGCTCCAGTTCACTGGAATTAAATTTAAATTTCACTGAACTGGAATTAGTATGACAGGAAATTAATATGACGGAGAATTTAAAATTACTTAGTCACTTACATTTCAATTTCATAATGCAGATGGATGATTATTTATCTTGCCACCAAGGGAACACTCCAAGTAGCACTCCAACTTTGCCAATTGATAAATCAGTGGGACAAAAAAGAAAACGTAACAGTGGACTTCCACTGAAACCAATTGCTCCAAAGTCTGAGGTATGGAATCACTTTATGAAATTGGAGGACAACAAGGATAAATGTAAATGTAATTACTGCCTTAAAGAATTTAAGTGTGCAACAACGAGTGGCACTAGTACCTTGAAATCACATAATCAAAGATGTGCTGCATATAAGGACTACCTTGATAGTGCAACTCAAAAAAATCTAAAAATACATGAAAGTGCAAGTGTTGTTAAAGGTGGTAGTAGTAATCTTGTGGCGGTTGGGTTTAATCAAGATGCTTGTAGGAGGACAACTGTTAAGATGATAATTTTGGATGAATTGTCATTTTGTTTTGTGGATGGGGATGGGTTTAAACAATTTTGTAGTGTAGCTCGTCCAAGATTTATTATCCCTTCACGAAGAACAATCACAAGAGATGTTGTTGAATTGTTCATGAAAGAAAAGGCTTTATTGAAGAGCATGATTAGTGAGTCAAGGGTTTCTTTAACTACTGATATATGGACTGCAAGTACTACTACTGTTAGTTATATGGTTATCACTGCTCATTATATTGATGTGAATTGGCAGTTGCATAGAAAAATTATCAGTTTTAAACCAATTTCTGATCATAAAGGTGAAACAGTTGCAAAAGAACTTGAGAATTGTTTGATTGATTGGGGTATCACCAAAGTTTTTACTATCACAGTTGACAATGCATCTGCTAATGATAGTGCACTTAGGATTTTCAAAACTAAAGTGAAGTGTTGGAGAGAGGATCCTATGATATTGGGTGGAGAGTTTTTGCATGTGCGTTGTTGTGCACATATTTTAAATTTGATTATGAAGGATGGTTTGGCAGCGGTGGGTAATAGTGTGGTTAGTGTTCGTAATGCAGTGAAGTATGTGAGATCATCTAATTCTAGATTTCAGGCATTTCAAATACGTGCAGAGCAAGATAATCTATGCAGAGGGAGTTTGATTTTAGATTGCAATACTAGATGGAATTCTACTTACCTCATGTTGACTGCATCTGTCAAGTATAGGGCAGCATTTGATCGAATGGCTAATGAAGACAAATTGTATGATGCTCACTTTAAAGAGGATGAAAATGTAAAGAGAAGGATTGGGCCGCCATCATCAAATGATTGGGAGAATGTCCGTCGATTGGTACAATTTTTGAAAATTTTTTATGATGCGACTTTGTCTTTTTCTTCATACAAAACTGTGACATCTAGTCATTGTTTTGATGATATATGCACAATTGAAGTTAATTTGAATGTGTTCAGTAGTAGTAAAGATGTCAATATGAGTGGCATGGCAAAGGAAATGAAGAAAAAGTTTGATAAGTATTGGGAGGCGTTTGAGATAAACAAGTTGTTGATTATTAGCAGTGTGTTGGATCCAAGGAGCAAGATGAGTTTTGTGACAGTTTGTTTTGAAAAATTGTATGGCAAAGATACACCAAAATGTAGTGAAATGAAAGAAGCAGTAGTGGATATCATGCGTAAGTTGTATGAGGTATACAATGCATTCTATTCTAAACCAAGTGCAACTACAAGTCAAAGTGGTGGTTGAAGTGAAAGTGGAGGTGAGAGTGTAATTCAATCTTGTGTGACTAGTGAATTGGTTTTAGATGTTGGTGTCACAGCTGTTGGGAGTATTTTTAACATGTATGCCACTGATTTGATATGTGAAAAAGGAGATGTGCAACAAACATCAAATGAGTTGGATATATACTTGATGGAAAAGATTGAAAAGCCAACTCTTAATAGATTGGATATGCAATTTGATATTTTGTCATGGTGGAGGAAAGAAAGTATGAAATTCCCAATCTTGTCACAAATGACACGTGATGTTCTTGCAATTCCAGTTTCTAGTGTTGCATCAGAGTCTGCTTTTAGCACTTCAGGCCGTATTTTAGACCAATATCGGAGTTCTTTGACACCGTATATGGTAGAGGCATTGATTTTGACACAAGATTGGTTACGATCTTCACTTCAATCTGATGCAACAGTAAGCCTCGCTGAAATATTGGAAGAAACTCAATTTATGGATATGCTTGCAGAAGGTAAGTGACAATTTTATATTTTATTATGAATTTATGTATAATCTATACTATATTAGTTTATGCTTCAATATTTTATTACTTTAACTTGTTTTTGAACCTTTTGTTTTGTTGTACAGAGATTCGCAAATCAGCAGGGCAACTTAACAACCTATGAGTTTGGAATTCGTATTGCTATGTTGATTGTTTTTGAATTGTTATGTTGGTATAAATTATTTAGATATTAGACTTTGGATTTGAGTTATTTGATGTTTGATGTTTATATTCTTTAAACATTGGATTTGAAGTTTGAACTACGTGATTTATGTTTGTAATGTTGGAACTTTGAACTTTGGATTCTAAGTATGTGATGTTTTGGTAATTAGATTGCTATTAGTATGTGATGTTAGTATTTAGTAGTATGTTTAAACTTTGAATTCTTATTTTGTTATATAACATTTATATTTTAGATGTGGATTATATGAATAGGTATTGTTTGGTAGTATGTTTGGAAAATTATGAAATGTTGAAATTTGATGATCGTAATTCTCGTAAAGTCTTAAACCGAACCGAAGTCCGAACCGAACTAAATTCGAACCGAAACCAAACCGATTGAAACTGAACCGAAGCCGGACCGAACTATAATGTTAAACCGAATGGTTCAACTTTTTTAAAACCGAAAACCCGAAACCGGTAAAAACCGAACCGAAGATCGGAGTGCCCAGCCCTATCTAGAACTATATGGTAGGATTCCATATAGGTTTTGGTGTCTTGAATCATGCTAAGTGTTCAACATTGTGATTCGTTGAACCGTGATGAGTCTTGTGTGTTCTACGAAACTATGTTTGGTTTACCCGTTTGATAAGCATGCTAGTTCGGTGTTTAAATTCTAGCGTGTGCGTTGTTTGTCCTTTCCTATTGTGGATGATGGCTTGCGTTAATCATCGTTGGAGTCGGATTGTGATCCATTCCTTGATTGAGTATGGTTTCATATCTTCGTTGTGATCCGTTGATTGATTCCTGTTGTGGTGTGGTGTGTGTGGCTATACCTGGATTGCACGATTAATGGTATGGGACATTAGTCACCAAGGTACGGCAGTGGTCCTCGTGGTGTCCATGACGCGATTAAGGAGTTTGTGACCTGAGTGATGGGTTCACGTATTTCTTGGGTGGCATGTGTTGCTGTGTATGTGATTGGTACCCTAGTGTACTATGAATCGGTGGTTGTTGGTGGGGGACGACGGTCCCAGGAGGGAAAAGGTTGGACTCAGAAGTACAGGGGTCCTGGAGGTAAAGGTTGGAACTAGCTATAAGGTTGGGGGTAGCCATAAGGTTGGAACCGGGCATAAGGAAGGCATCTCAATTCGTGATGGGTGATGTCACGAAGACTTGTGTAGCCGTTGTTGTGTATTTCTCTATTTGTGACATGTGTTGTCACAAAGGCATGCGTTGTCAATGGTTGTGTCCTTATTCTCTTGTGTTATGCATGTCGGGTGTTAATCTACTGTGTGATGGTAGATTATGCCTTGAGCCGTTCTTGTGAGTCCTTATTGCTTCTTGTTGTCTTGGGATGTTCCCTTATCTTTATTGTGAGTGCATAGAGTCTTATGTTTTGACTTCTATCTTGGCTTTGAAATTGATATATACTATATCCCGTTTGGCAAATGATTTTGTACATATATAAACTATCTACATATGATATTTCACATGTATTGATGGGTTACCAGCATCATTCGCTGACCGGGCATCGTCCCATATATCTGTGTGTATCTTTCAGGTGCTGAGTAGATGAGAGCGCGGTCTAGAGGCAGTTAGTGTAGATCCCTTTCCCTTGTGATGGTTTGGGCCTGCGTGCCTTTGATTAGACTTTAGATTTATGTTGTTGACTTTGCTTTTGGGATTGATAGATTATGTTGCAGATGTTTATGCCTGTGCGTTCACCGTTGTGTGAGCGTGGCATAACACTCTACGTTTTCCATCTATTTCATGCTTAAGTCTTCCGCTGTGTACGCTTTTATGGTTAGAATTATCTGCATGTTTAAGGTTTAATTTGGTATGGAAATCGGGGGTGTTACAGTAATGGTGGTGGTGTAGTGGTGGTGTTGGTGGTGGTAGTAGTGGTAATAATAATCCAGAAACTAGTATGAAAAGAGATGGGAGAGAAAAGAAAGATAGGAAAATAAATAATTTGGAAAATATCTTCCGACTAAAATCTAAGACAACATTTTTCTTCAAATTAGACATTTTTCTGTTGACAAAAATGAATATTTTCCTTTGACTCTATTTTATTTGAATATCCAACCACGGAAAAATTCAAAAAATGACTTCTAGAAGTTATTTTTTTGGTTTCCAAACAAACCCATAGTTGTTGTTGTTGTTATTATTATTATTATTATTATTATTATTATTATTATTATTATTATTATTATTATAAATTTAAAAAATAGTGATATTTTTGTTGTTCATGAGGAGTTGAGAATAAGTTTAGAGGGGGGCAAATAGACTTGTCAGATTTTAAACTTTTTCAAAAATTATGAGTTTAAGTAAACTTGAATGCAAAGTAAAAACAATTTTTTTTTTAACTTGTAACACAATGGAAAATATTTTTAACTCCTTTTAGTTTAGGCCCGAGTTTTGTTCTTTTTAAGCTTAGGTTTGGTTGGTTAGAACTTAAAAGTAAACTACTGATATTTGAAGGCGGGCCGGGGGGGGGGGGGGGGGGGGGGTGGAGAGATTTTACTATCACTTCTAGTACAATAAAGTGCACTTGAGCCTTGATCACAAAGCCGACCTTAAGTCTTAGGGTTTTCACAAGACAATCCTTGATTCTGAATGTGAGCTCTTGTTATCTTCTCATTGGTCAATAGCAAGATTTGCTTGAATGTTTGTTTGCACACTTCTAAAACTTTCTCAAAAAGACCATCACCTCATTCATAATTGATTGGAGGTATTTATAGACTAATTTGAATTTGTCCATTGGAGGGAAACAAGTTCAAATTGTCTTTTATTCTTCGCCCAATGACCAGTGGGTATTAGGTTGGTTGCTTTTGTCAGATTTACAGTCATTGCATTGCCTTTAGTGCTTGAGTTTTGCTTTTTGAACTGCACACTTTGACTTAGCCATTTATGGAAATCTTCCTTGGGATGTGTATCTAGGACTTTTTGAAACCTTGGTAACATTCTTCTTACTTGACATGCATTTTGAGGTTGATCACTATTCGGTTAGAGAATGTTTGATTAACTGTCCATAAAGTAACCATTTACTTTTTGGAGTTTACTTTCCATGTCATACCTCAGAGACTTTTCGGACTTGACTTTGCGAGAAGTCAATCCTTCAACATTTTAGAAGTAATTAATTGTTCAATTAGTTTTACTTTCCCATCCCTTAACTTTTTGAATAAGGTTGGGTTTTCCACTTTTCGACCATTAACCTTCCGGTCTTGAACTCTTTGGATCTTTAATTCTTCGGTCTTCTAGTCTTCAGCTTTTCGGTTTCAAGTCTTCTCCTTCTTCGACTTATGCTTTTCAGATGTTGACTTTTCAAAAATTAACCTTCCAGGAATTACTATTCACAACCTTCAACTCTAATTATCCTGATGCTACTTTTCGGATTGAGGTTACTTTCAGGTATTTTTACTTTTCGAATAGTAAAGTTCATTCCTAAAATTGACCTTTTGGATTTATATTGAAAATATTCTAAAAAGTCTAAAAATGACAAATAATTGGGGACCTAAATTTTATAATCAAGTTTGGTATTATCAAAATCTATCTAAAAGATAAATGATTTTCACAAGCATCAAAATATCATTACATATTACATCAAACATTGAAAACATGGTAGTAAATAAGTATTACATTTCATTAGAACTTATGCTCTAGCTTATCTTTCTTCTTATTTTCTTCTATCTTCTTGTTGATTACCTCTCGAGCTCTATCCAATTCTTCATTCAAATTCCTTCTTGTGGATTGGATAGTGTCACCAAATTAACTTATGAAAATGAAGAGTGAGGTTGAAATCCAAATAATTTTGAAATGCCTCATAAATGTCTTTTATCTTTCGGGAACTCCACATTCCACCAGGTAATCCACTATTCTAACTTTCTTCCATCCGTCAGGTTGATGTTATTGTCCTTGGTTATGTTGAATAGAATTTTGTCCAAGTGTTGATCAGTGTCCATCTTTGAGTCTTAAGCTCTCCTTGCTATCCTTTATAGGACTATTGCTTATCAATATCTCATTGGACTTCCCTTGCAATCTTTTTAGCTTTTGCTTTCTCATCCCCATGGTTGCAAAAATCGCGCCTAGGAGCTAGGCGGCCGTCGGCCGTCGCGAGGAAGGCCGGAATCGGCCTCCTCCGTGGCCGGCCGGCTGGACCGGCGCTGAAATTGAATTTTTTTTTTTTTTTTTTTTTTTTTTTTTTTTTTTTTTTTTTTGCGTTTTCAAGTGGGAAAAGTTCGGTGAAGGCATAATTTTTGACTCGGTTATTCGTTTTGGACACTTTTTTTTTTCAAATCGCATATTTTTTCGAGATCTATCCATCGCAAACAACCGTAGGCGGTTTGGTCCACTAATTTCTCCAAAAAATGCTTCTTTTGCTCTTAATTTTAATTTTTTTTATGTACTTAGATGGTTTCAACAATCTTTTGAACACTTTTACAACCACTTACGTAAATAGTTTGTAAGAAATAACTATGGAAACCTTATATTTTATTACTAAATTTTGAAAATTTTTAATTTTTAATTTTATTTTTAATTAAAAAAATAAAAAAATAAAAAGAATAAAATAAAAAATAAAATAAAAATAAATCGGCCCCTAGGTGCCTAACGTTTTTTGTAACATTGCTCATCCCTTTCACACTTCTTTTTCAACTCTTGGTTCATCGAGTTGATCCACTTCCTTTTCCACTTTAGAGTGCCTTTGATATAGTGAGAGAGGTTTTCCATCGTGTAGCGATTGGGATGAACCCATTTACCATCCCTATATCCACCGTATAGTCGGAGTTCCTTTTCAGATTGATTGGTATTGAATTTACCATATTTCTTTGATCTTGATCTTGACCTTGACTTAGATGATGGTTGATAAGGCACTATAGCCTAAGAACTTCCAGTTCCTCCTCCTCCAATTGGGGTTCTAGGGGTCCTACTTCCTTCCTCCTTTTTGGCATCATCATCTAAGAGGTCTACCTTCTCGTGCAATTTGATTAAGCTTTCTATCAAATTATCAACCATAGCCAACACCTCTGGGATTTGCCTTGAGTTTTCCATGATGAAGTTTTGATCTCCACCTAGGGTGAGCTAATTCTTAATCACAATGTCTATCTTCTTCTCGCTTTCCACATGTTTCTTCTCAACAACCTCAATCTTGTCTACAAGGTGATGTACCATCCTCCACATCTTTCCATCATCTGTTCAGTCCATTGGAGAGTGGTTGAAACTTCATCATTGTGTTTTTCATCTTTTAAATCTTCCATTATACTTGTTTTCATACTGACCAATCTCTTCATAGAAATGGTTTCAACAGATTGAGTTTCATGGATTTCTTCATATTCTTGAAAAATGAGTGTTGCTCCTTAGCAATATTCAAGATATGCTCAGTTAGAGAATCCTGTTAGGCTGGCCTTGGAGAGAAGATTGGAACTTAAGATGGCCGAGTACCAACTGACATTGTAGCTTGCACAATTGGTCCTTCTAGATTTCCACCATATGTGTTATTCATATATCACAAACCCTTCATTCTCCTTTGCAAAGGTCTTCTATAGCCACTTGAATGGTGTTTAGTTTCTTCAATCAATAGGGATGAAAGGTTGGCTTGAGCATCATCTATTTGAACATTACATTCCAAATCCACCATCTGAACAGTTACATCAATACCCGACACTACAGCCTCTCGGGTAACTTCTATTTTAGCTTGATTATCCAGTACTTCATCCTCGCGAATAGTTGGAATTTGAGCACTTTCCAAATACCTTTCCAGATTCATAGCTAGGTCAACTTCTAGAGTCTGCACCTTCTCACTTTACAAAACAATTAAGTCCTGCCATTTCGTAATGACTTCTTCAATACTTTCCGAAATATAGACATTTGACTAGTAGTAGTAGTAGTAGTAGTAGTAGTAGTAGTAATAGTAGTAGCAGTAGTAGTAGCAGTAACAGTAATAGTAGTAGTAGTAGCAGTAGGAGTAGCAGTAGTAGTAGTAGCAGTAGCAACAGCAGAAGCAGCAGTAGCAGTAGCAGTAGCAGCAGTAGCAGTAGTAGTAGTAGCAGCAGTAATAGTAGTAACAGCAGTAGCAGCAGTGGTAGTAGTAGCAGTAGTAACAGTAGTAGTAGTAGTAGTAGTAGTAGTAGTAGTAGTAGTAGTAGTAGTATAAATAGAGCTATGTTAAGGGAGGAAAGAATCACCAATTTACCCCAAACCAATTTCGGAGGTGATAAAAGAATTGGTATGGTAGACGACGGTGATTTCTAGTCGCAGTTGTGTGCAAATTTCTTGGTTGGCTACAGTTTGAAAATTTCAATTTAGGCGTAGCATCTATTATCGGCGGCAACCAGGTTATAAGACAGTGGAGCGAAATTCTAGGCAGCAACAAGTTGGGTGGTTTCTGGCATATAAGCTTCCTTTTCCCTAATTTATTCTATTTAGCGAATGCGCATCAACCCAACTTACAATTTCTTTAGTCATTGTTTAAATTGGTGATTTTGAAGTTTTTTATGTGCTGCGTTTTCACCACCTAAGCTCGTTGAATAGATCAAGAGTATGGCATTTGAGTGAATTTGTTCTTATGATAATGAGTTGTTAATTCATTTGATCTAGGAACCTAATGAAATTGCTGTGAAATTTTGTACAAATTCATGTTTTATTTTGTCAATCGGGTTAAAACTTGTCATTTAGGTTTGTCGTTTTAGATTGATTGTGTTATTGGGTGGCCAACTTTAACATGATTAAATTGATTTAAGGGAATTATAGAATACACATCATGCCCATTAATTCATGCTCTAAATGATAAATGAATAAATAATTTGATTGTCTTATCATATTGTTTGTTAGGTTCTCAAACCGGGTATTACGTAGTTCTTTTAAGCTTAATGGGTTTTAATTGTTCGAATAAGTGTCTTAAGCATATGAATAGTTAAAACACGTTGTTGGTTTTACGGCCAAGAGGTAGCTGTTCGGCGGGCCAACACTACCGTAAAATACTAGGATTTTGATAAACATAGAGGATAATGAAAATTGCCAAGAAGAATTTGACAGCATAACAAAGTTTTATTAAGTAGTCAAAAATTCGTCCCTTTACATGGTGACCCTGTGGGGGTATTTATATAAGAGGGATAAGCTTCCTATAAGGAAAGTAGGGCAAAGATGGAGCTGAATCTGCTATGGGATCCGCTATAATCAATGCAATAAGTGCTTAAACTGAGAAAGGAAGCCGCTAGCTAGATAAGGAAGGGAATCTCCGCAGAATCCGCCGCTAACCGCCTCTGGGTGTGCGCTCGCACTAGTACAGAATTTAGAATGGACGCCCACTTTCCGAGTCACCTACTCAATGAAGGTGCTTCGGAAATGATATTATTAAAATAATAATAGGGAGTCCGCGGCACCCATGGCAAAAGGTTGCCGCGGATATTAAATTATTAAAATTATAAATGGGTATCGGCGGCACCTTTTTAAAAGGTGCCGCGTACTTTTTTTTTCTTGTTGCGCGAGACCTAAATTTCCCAAATCCCTAAATTCGCCAAATCTCTTCTGCTACGTCCGTCCTCCGTCTTCCTTCTACTCACGCCACGCTCTCCATCCACAGCCTCCGTCTCCGGTCACACTCCAGCCGGCAGCCGCCTCCATCACCATCGCCGATCACGCTCCAGGCCTCCAGCCGCTTCCGTCGACCATCGCAGACTCGCAGACTCGCAGTCGCAGCAGGCTTCGTCCATTCTTCGTCGCAGTCGGCAGTCGCAGGCTTCTTCGGTCGCCGGTCCAATGAAGCGTCCAGACTCCCAGTGGCAGTCGTAGGCCTCCATCTTCACAGGTAAGTGTGTATATACTAATATACTGTGTATACATTGTGTCTATATACTGTGAATTTGTGGAATATACTGTGTCTAACTGTCTATATACTGTGAATTTATGAAATTTATTGTGTCCATATAGTGTGAATTTGTGGAATACTGTGTATTAGTGTATACTGTCTATAACTTTTTCATTGTCAATATACCTTCTTCCATTTCTGATGCCAAAAATGTCATTTTTGTTTAAGATTTCTTCATTATATTAGTCAAAACACCTTCCTGCCTAAAATAACCTTGCAACTTTACAAGAGACATCTACCATTAGAAAATAGCACTTAGTGCTGAATATGCAACTCTGTATTAATCCATCAACATAGAAGGACTATATTTGAGACTGTTACAATCATTAAGGCCCCCAAATTATGAATGCTAGTATCCACTGTCCTTTAAGCTTCTATAACAGCTTTATCTTTGATTTTCTAAGGCAAACTGTACTATGAAAGGTGGTAAACTCTGCTTATCTGCCTTCCCAAGAACTATAAAGTGCAGGAGCATAGTGTGTTGGCATCAATCATAACATATACTCTGTAGTACTAATGATCTCTTTGGTACTGTAATATGATTCCTGAATAGCTATGCTAGGATTTTGATTAATTGTTCACCACTGTCTAAATTTCATGAAAAAAAGAGGGCTTCCTTCCACTTCAACAGATTTTGGTTTTGCACTTCTCTGGAAAAGTCTGGTCCAGTTGGAATTGGAAAAGTCCTAGTGTGCTTTAGGTCTTGTATGAGAACTGAGAAGATCATTTGAGTCCTCTCTTGATTGGCACATAGAACACATTGAACTAATTGTATCTATACTTATTTGATGTATTTCCGCTTGACTTTGGTCAGGCATCTTATTCCAAGTAATCCGAGTATCTGACCATAGACATCCTTATCCTTCTCCCAGTATATGAAGAACCAGAAAACGTGCTTCAACCTTTAAGGCAAGCTTTGGAAGATTTGGAACATCTAGAGGTCAGTCTGATTTTTATATTTTAATATAATAATTGCATGTAATCAATTTGAAAATTGATTTTCCTATATTTAGTGAGTAAAATATTATATTCGGTGGGACGGAATGAAATGCTTGATTTAGATAAGAGCAATTCCCTACGTTTTGTCGTTTCTATAAACATCGCATCAATGTTGGATTCATAGTCATAATATGGAAATGAGTTGTTAAGAATTGAGAGAACCTTATTGAGTTCTGCAATAGCATTGGTTACTTTCAATTGCGGTTTTCCTAGTTACCCAAAAAAAAAAAAACTATTTTCAGGCATTGCTATTTTAGGGAGTAATAAGAGAGTATTTATCATCCAAGCAGTACTAATAACATTTATGTTGTGAATGCCATTCCATTTTTGTCCTCTATGCAGATGGTTTCTTAATCCTTACAGTCGCGTATTTATGGCTTAAGCTCTGCAAATTATGCAACAAATATTGGCACCATATCATCAAAAGTAAGTCTTTTACTTTACTAATTAATTTATATAATTTAATAACTTTATTGGAAGTATTTGATATTAGAATTTTAATATATATATATATATATATATATATATATATATATATATATATATATATGTTTTGTAAATGTAGTAATCATTGGATACTCATCGTGATTAGCCCACCTTCTAAAACGGTGTATGTGTTTGATCCTTTGAAAAGTGTGGATCGCAACCTTGCTGTCAAAGTTTTTGTGAATATGTAAGTAAAAAAATCAATATATGTATTTTAAATGTTATTATGTTATATATAAATTGATACAAATGTTTGTTATTAATATAGGGCATTTCGATCTGTTCCTGGACGAGGAATTAGAACGGTTGATTGGAAAAAATGCAGAGTATGAAGTTAAAGTTAAAGTTTTAATTGTTTTTATTTATTGTTTGATATGATATATATCAACGTGAATATATAAATCTATTTTGTAGTGTCCACAACAACCAGGAGGTTCTGAATGTGGATATTACATACTGCGATACATGTTTGAAATCGTTAGTAAGCATTCAGAGCTTCATTGTCTAGAAGAGGTAAGTAAATTAAATACAACTAAATGTACATTTGAATTATAATACATTAATTAATATGTTTACTAATTTGATCAAATTAATTTTTTTTGTAGATATTTGAACAGCCCACCTACTCCATAGATGAAATAGATGACATTCGCGAGTTGTGGGCACAATACTTTGTAGATCAGTGCTTGTAACTTTAGTTGGTTTAAACATTATATATCATTATTATTATTAATTAACTTATGTTTATGTTTTGTTAAAAAATTGTATAATTATATTGTGAAGTATATATAGTTATGTTTGTGTTTGTAGTTATTGGTGTTTGTTTGAATTTGTTGTTGAATAGATACGTTTAATTAGTTGTTAATGGTTTTGTAAATTTTTGTGTGAATTTAGAAAATTCTGTACATGTTTAATTTTGAGCAAATTAAATAAAATCAGGGAATTATTGTAATTTTAGAAGAATTAGGAAAAAAAGGTGGATATCCGAGACACCCACGCTCGTGGGTGTCGCGGATATTAAATAACAAAATGACTTTCCGAGGCACCTGCTACCTAGCAGGTGCCTCGGAAAGTCCTAATAAAAAATAATAAAAAATTCGTGGTCAGCTTTCCGCGACACCCCTAACGGGTGTCGCGGAAAGCTAACCACTTTCAGCGTCACAGGAATCCGAGGCACCTGTGCAGGTGACTCGGAAAGTATTTTATAGGTGACTCGGATGCAGTTTTTTGTACTAGTGTCGGTCGGGACGCACCGACTGCTTGACGAGGTAGCCCGGCTAGGGAGGCTGTGGCACTCAGGCAAGGACACGCGCCAGTCGCTGAGGTTTTCCATTTTTTTTACTCTAGTCCCTCCACTTCTTCACTCTCATAAGTTCAACCAATAGATCTTCATCCACAAAGATTATCTCACCTCCTTCAATGAACAGTGACTTTAGGAGGTTTTCCATTTTTTTCTTGCATAGATAATTCAGCATCAATATTTATTTGCGTTTGCATATATTCCTCTTGAATATGACTTTGGCTAGCTTTTGGTAGTACTTCCTTGCAGACATTACCTATGATCTCAGACACATTCTCACTAGTCACATCTTATAGCACACAAGGTTCTTGTGGGATGGATCTAGTAGAAGTGATGATGGTACATTGGCAACAATAATCTCTTGAGCAGTAGGAATTAAACTACAACGTGTACAGGAGTAGCAATTTTCCCCTTAGCCTCAACCTTCACAAATCGCTTGGCTGGTTAACTTTCACCTTCCCCAATCTCTTGGATTGAACCTTCTTGTACACTATGATTAGGGGAACATTGGAGGAGCTAGAGGCATCACCTGCGCTCTTCTTCTTAGTTGGGGTCCTGCTTTGGACTGAGCTGCATGAGGCTTGGTGTAGAATAGGTAAGTATTGCGATGAATTGCTGCACCTGGACTCACCTTTACTCCTAGCTTTCAGCTTCATTAGGTGGGTTATCATGAACCCAAATCCCATCTTCTAGGTTAGAAAATTGAAGACGATTTGCACCCAATCACAACAATAGTTGGACATAATTGCACTCAGCAAAGTCATCTTTTATGTTGTAACATCATCTAGTCTGGCCACCATTTTCTCTACAACCTTGTTGATGATATCGATCGCCCTCTCGAAAACTCTGTCTTTAACGTTCTATTCTTGAAAGAATTTGAGTTCTTCAGATAATCCTTCACCTCTAAATTCATTCCATAATTATGCTTCACTATATGCATACCTTGAGCAATCTGGCTTAGCCCCTTCTACCAGCGGAATATCGTAGGCTACCCTTATGTCTCTGGTAGTTATTGTTAGGAACATTGTATTTTAGATTTTGATGATACCAAAAAGTGTTATAAATTTTAGTTTCCAAATTTTTTACTTTTAGTTTTTAGAGTTCGAAAGGTAACTTAGAGAATAAAATTTACCAACCGAAAAGTAATTCATCCGGAAAGTAAATCAATTTGAAGAGTGACCTTAGGACAATTCTCAAACCTCAAAAGGTAACTTAAAGAATAAATCTTACCCACCGGAAAATAATTCATCCAGAAAGTAAAATTAACTAGAATAGTAAACCTACGAGAAGTCAAACCAAACTAAGTCTAAACTGAGACCTTCGAAGAGTCAAGACTACGAAGAGTTGAAGAGTCAAGCTACAAAGAGTTGAAGGATCGAAGACTACAAGACTAGAAGGTTCAATTGATCGAAGAGTGGAAGGGTAAACCTTAGCCGAATAATAAGGGGCGAGAAGTTAATTTTCGAGGAGTAAGGATTGACAAAGGAAAGTCAAATCTGATAGGTTATTGAGGTACGTTACGAATGGTCAACCTCGAGAGAGTAATAGGTGACATCGTGTAACTTACTATTCGAACATTCTCTGAGCGAACAGTAAACAACCTCAAAATGTTGTGCTGCAAAAAGAATGTTATCAAGGCAAAAGGTGTCCAAGGTACATTTTCCAAGGAAGATTTCCCAAAAAGGCCAAAGTATTTTGTTCAGTTAGAAAGTTAAAAAGCAGACACAAAAATACCGCAACAGTTGGAAATCTGACAAAAGCAATTGTAGATTGTGAACAACTTTTGTGTTCAAACAATCTATCTCTATCTACTTCGTTAAGTAGAAAAAGGCGGAGTAACATACAAGTGTTGACTTGGAAGGGTGCTGGTCAAATTTACGAACAAGTAATTTAAGTGCCAACCTAAGCAAGCAACAATTCTAATAAAGTATACCAGCGAATAGAGAAGATATAATGCTAAACTTGCAAGATCAAGTTCATACTACGACATTAACGAGAAGTCATTTGCCATGTCTAACAATTGTAGATTGTGAACAACTTTTGTGTTCAAACAATCTATCTCTATCTACTTGGTTAAGTAGAAAAAGGCGGAGTAACATACAAGTGTTGACTTGTGAAAAACTTGACACTTGTGACAGGCTTTGTGTTCAAGGCACAAGTGGTCTTTTGTAGTAATTGAGTTTTAGTGCAAACCTCCTTGGAGTTTAAGGAGATCGAAGAGTGGACGTAGGCTAGGTTTGGCTGAACCACTTAAAAATCATCTCTCATATTTACTTACTACTATTTACATTCTAGTAATTAATCACCAAACCTAAGCTTGAAAAGATTAAACACGTGCAAATAAATTTAAAAAGGGGTAGCAAATTAATTTCTCTGCTATGTTACGTTGGTCAAAATAATTTGTAAGTTCAAGTTTACTTGGCTAAAATCTTTGAAATTTTTTTAAAAACTTATACAAGTCTATTCACCCCACCTCCCTTCTCTAGACTTGTACCCTTATCCTTCGTGACGAACAGTCACTACTCAAAATCTCTACACCCTAAATTTGAGGGACACAAAGCAGGTACTGTTGTGGACTATTTCTGCAACAATATGGTACATTTATGATATAAAATAATATATATAAAACTTAAAGTATTGATGATATCTGCTATTCTGTTTTATTATTATTATTATTATTATTTTTAAAATTACATATTACAGTTTTGTTATAAAGTACTAAATTTATGATATAAAATACTGTATATATAGTTAAAAGTATTTATTATATCTATAATTCTGTTATGATCTATTTTTATTATATTCAACCTGTCATTTTGACCGGACAATCTCATAGGACACCAGCTCAAATTATATATCTTCACATTTGTCCGTTGAATTGGTAAAGATTATCTAACAAAACAATTATAAATCAGAAATATATACATATATATTTGGGAGAAGAAATATATGCATATACTAAAAGGAACTGTAAATGATGGCCAAATGTGTGGAGAGGGGAGATAACGCGTAATGCTGGCCAAATCCGGCTACTTTGTCGACAAGGTGACATCCTTAACTCATTGTTGTATTCTAGTTGGCAGTCATTTTCTCGTATGGAGCAATCAATTTCGGTAGAACTGGTCAAATAAATTTGGTTTCACTTGGGAAATAATATATGCATACAAGAAAACCAGTTTAGGACTGTATAGTCCGAGACAATTATATTCTGAATCATGGTCTATCTTGCATTGTAGACCTTAGTTCAAAATAATTTTTAAATTATTTGTCTGCAGTTAACTTATTATGCATTTACAGTTAATAATTTTTATGTCTGTAAAGAAATTAAACACACATAACATTTTAACTACAAATACATAAACTATAAACTATACGTATAGAATATTATGTTAACAACAGACGTATAATATATTGTTAACATATTATGTGTTTGCATTTAACATATTTTATACTTACAGTTAACAGTATGTGTTTGTAGTTATCATTTTATGTGTTTATAGTTAACATGTTATGTGCCTTCAATGTATTTATATGGACATAAATGGTTACCTGCAAGTACAAAATATATCAACTACAAACATATAGTGGGTGTTTGGTAAATAGTTGTTAGTGAATTTGGTTAACTGGTTTGACTTGCTTAGAACATTAGCTGGTTGTATAAAGCTAATAGCTGATTACATGCAAAATGACTTGTAAGTGCATAATTCATTTTCTCAAAAAGTTGATCGAAAAAACTACTTTTAAGCAACATTTTGGAACAATAAACTGATTAACCAAACAGTCAAACACTTGACTGTTTAATTAAATCAAATAATTAATAGTAATTAAAAAAAAGTTAAAATTGACTAATAAACTAAGTATGTTAACCAAACGAGCCTCCACAGTGCAAGAGGTCCATGGTATAACAATTGATTTTGAGCATGATAAAGTTGGTCGAGCGCATGTTTTTCCATGTTTCGCTAGCTATTATTTAGTAAATCCGTTGCGCTTCTGAACGTCTAAACCTTTCCAGGAAAACCAAAGCTTTCTATTCTCCAAGATGACCGTCTTCACCACCGGCGGCTACCTTGCCGGGAAACATGTCTTCCCGGCGGTTAACTACTCATCATCAGGCGAGGCAGTCTCTCAGCGGCTCGTGGACGCCGCACACGCCGACGATCTGAACCTATCGATGGAGCTCTTAGCCGACCCTTTCATCGACGTTAACTACGTCGGAACTGTGTGCTTGAGGTCGAGAAGAACGGAGCTGGTTTTGCACGACGAAACTGCGACTGAGGTCCGGGTTGAATTCGAGGAGTTCAAGACTGAGATCACGCCTCTGTTCCTTGCCGCGCATAACGGAAATGCGACTCTTGTGAGGAAGCTACTGGTGAGTGAGTAATCCTCAGCTAGGTAACACTTGTGTGAGACTATCTTACCGGTCACAATCTGTGTGAGACGGTTGAAGTTTTTATTAATGGATTAAAATTTTTAAGGAATAAGGGCCAAATAGGCCATCGAATTGCACACAATAATACAATTAGGTCATTGAACCTAAAAAACTAACAATTAAGTCCCTAAACTAATTAATTTCAAACAATTCTTCCAATTTGAAGGTTTCCAACAGGTCATCCTTCCAAACTAATTATTTTTTTAAAAAATAAATTTTAAAAATTAATTATTTTTAAATTAAATTTTAAAAAAGTAGGACCCGATCGGAGAAGACCGTGTCCGGCCGATTTCTTCGCCTCCATGGCCGGAGTCCTTTTTTTAAAAAAAAAAAATTAAATAATTAATAATTAATTTTTAAAATTTATTTTTTTTAAAATAATTAATTTGGAAGGATGACCTGTTGACTTGTTGGAAACCTTCAAATTGAAAGAATTGTTTGAAATTGGTTAGTTTAGGGACCCAATTGTTGTTTTTTGAGTTCAGTGGCCTAATTGAATTATCGTGTGCAGTTCGATGACCTATTTGACCCTTATTCTAATTTTTAATTAATGAGTCAAATTTTTGATCTCATTAATAAATTGAGACCTGTGAGACGGTCTTACACACATTTTTAGCTAGCACTTTTAGTTTGTTATTTGAACATGTATGTATTTCTTAATTCTTATTAAGATTAGGAATATAATATAATGGTCTAAAAAATGAACCAACATTGGGATGCATTTTTGCATTTTTCATTCACTCAAAGTGGGGAAAATAAAAATGTTAACTGTGTAGCTTGCGCATGATGATTTGGTCACAAGAGAATCCATAGGAGAGGTTAGGATGAAATGCTTACCACTTATGTCAAAAGCTATAGCTAGTACTTAAGCCTCAATTTTATAAGGTTTATTTGCTTATACCTGACCTGACTCTGATACCATTTGTTACGATCAAGCGCTTACAACTTATGCCAATGTTGCAGAAGGCGCTAGGCGCCTAGTGCCTAGAGTGCCTAGGTGCCTAGGCGTCACTTAGGCGGCCAAGTAATTCGAGTATATCGTCTCTACTTTTCCTACTCAGACTTGTGAGTTGTTAGATTGTTATAATTTACAAACTAGTTAACTACACAAGTTAGATGGTTAGTTGAGTACATGATTAGAGGAATATAAAAGAGGAGCATCCGAGTAAGCAAAAAGGAAATAAAAAAACCACTCGATTGAGTTGAGCACCAACCCGGCCGAGTTGGGCGCTAACTTGGACGAGTTAAGCGCCTAACTCAGCGCCTAGTTGGCTGGTTAGTCAGCCGGTCTACTAAAAGCCGCCTATGGCTGAAATCGCCTCGGCCTAGGAACTCCTAGCGCCTAGTCCGCCTAGGCAAATTTTACAATACTACTTACGCTAAAAGCTATAGCAAGTAGCGAATAGGCTACTTTATTTCCTTATATCATCACACATTTTCGAAACACTAAGTGCTAGACTTGGCCTTTAAACTCTTTACCGGCCTCCGCCCAATAATCCTTCAGCCATTCGGTGTTAGCTAGACTTAGTCTTTACCGATCGGAAGACATTATATTGATTAATGAAATAATGTATGGGACAAGAAGACTACTATACATTATTGTTGTTATTCTGACATGTGGTAGTGTTTTTGAGGGCAGAGGGATGGAGCCACAGTGAACCATAAATTGTTCCGAGGCTATGCGACAACAGCAGCAGTGAGGGAGGGTCATGGTGAGACATTAGAGATCCTACTCAAAGCCGGAGGAGCAGCTCAAGCTGCCTGCGAGGAGGCTTTGTTGGAAGCATGCCTACATGGGCGGGCCACACATGCACACATCCTCATGGCCTCCCAAATGATCCGCCCCCATGTTGCACTTCATGCTCTTGTCACAGCATCCTCTAGAGGATTCATTGAATTTGTAGATTCACTCCTCAAGGTACGTATGTATAGTAACTCATTTTCACTCACATTATTGTTTATTCAACTTACACCTACAATTGGTTGAGCATATAATACAGAGTTAATCAACCTGTAGAGTGTGATTGAGTAGAAAAAACTCATTTATCTTTAATCAAAGGTCAAGAGTTTGATCATTGGCTTTGAGTATGCAACATTCTTAAATCTCCAGGTCAATTGTCTCACCCAAAAGAGGTGCCTACAATTCAGCGAGGGGATTAGTGACTGTGTCTGGCGGTGGAAACTCTGAGTACAACCCAAAAAATAATAATATAGAGTTAATCACTATTTTGATCTCTCAATTATTTTTCAATTAACAATGTAGTCTCTAGTTTTCAATTTCAATCAATTTGATGCATTTTTTAAAATTTTATCAATTTGGTCATTGTAAGAGTTTAATTGACGAAATTTTAAACAATTTGAGTATCAAATTGGTTGAAATTGAAAATTAGGGACTATATTGATAGTTGGGAAACAATTGAGGGACCAAATGGTTATTTCCCCTATAATATATATGTGGTGTTTGAAAAATGACTTATATATCAGTGAAAGTCTAATTTATTTAACCAAGTTTAACTTGTTTGATTGGTCAAACAGTTAATATTAATGTTTGATAAACAACTTTTTTGACTTAATTTATTGATGTCAATAAGCTGAAAATGGAAATATTACTTTGAATAATTCACCGATATTAGTTTATTGTATTTTTGTTTTCAAAGTCTAATTAACCCTAAATAGTGGTTGGTTATGTGTTGATGATTATGTTGTGTTATTATTAACAACGTATGGTTATTTCCTTTCAATAAAAAAACAACGTATGATTATTATATTTTTAATTGAAATTGTATTTTTAATATTAAATTATATATTATTAACTACCCAGTATTTCTTTATAATTATAGCAATATTACTAATAAAACAAAAAATAATAGTTAAAAACCAATTAATAATGAGTTAATACTCAAAATGAGTTAATTCCAGCAATGGTCCTTCGACTATATTTATTTTTCAAAATTAATCCTCGACTTTTTATTTGGACACTTTACGTCCCTTGACTTTCAATTTCTTTTTAATTGAGGTCCTTTCGTCAGATTACGGTAAAGTGGACTTTAAATGAAAGAGTAAAGTAGTCATTTCATCTGCCTAATGTATAATTCTTCGTATTTCTTCCTTATATACGCGACTTCGGACGTCAGATTCACTTAATTTTTTAATCCCTAATGGAATTTAATTTTGTTCTTCGAGTGAATTTGGAGATTAAGCAATTAAGTGAATCTATTGTTCTCTGTTTGTTAATCTGTTAAAAGAGTGTTAAGTACAGGGATAATATAGTCATTTTTTTTTTTGGTTGCGGGCTGCTAACTCACCAGAAAGGAAAATCCTTGATTTACCAAAAATTACAAGAAGCTCTAAGACATCAAAACCTTTGGACAAAAATATATCAAGGAGAATCCAAATTAAATTTACAACGAATGAACCGAAAGTCGTTTATTATTATTATTTTTTTATTTCAAAAAATAATAATAATACAACAATAACATTAAATTATAAAAAGTCGTTTATTATTATTATTTTTTTATTTCAAAAAATAATAATAATACAACAATAACATTAAATTATAAAAATATTTTAAGAGTTAAGTAAATAACACAATGTACTTATGCATGCTCTTATAGCCGTATAGGTCATTTTACATGTAATAAGTTAAAATAAACAACTAATGTTGGAAAATTAGCTTAAAAATGACATAAAATGGCATTATAAGTGGCTACCTTGTGGTACAATTATCAGTGGGGTCCACTTCCGATTTGGGTCGGGTCAAAGTGGATTCGTGTTCTTCGTAGTGAGACGAAGAGATTGATATATTGTACGCTCAAAACGGATAATGGGTGAATGAGATATTGATTCTCAAAGTAGACCCATTTAAATTGGGAAATGAAGGGAAAATGTAGGACTTTGTCCCACATTGGTTTGGAAACAAGATTTGCCCCCCTTATATACATGAGCTCTTTTCAAGCTTGTAGAATTGTATAGCATAGAGGCTCTCTCGCGCAGGGGGGGGGGGGGGTGCAAATCAAAATCCAACTAGAGGACATCAAAAAGGCTTGAAATCAAGCCCGAGCTCGCGTGCGCCGGCACCTGCGGGCACGAATGTCGTCCGGTAACGAGATGTACTCTCGTGTGAACCTGCACCCCAACGGTCTGAAACCCGAAAGTTCAGCCCGTTGTACAGATTAAACTCATCTGTTACGGAATTAATACTGTTTTAATTCCAATTTTACTGCCATGTTGAATGCTATCCCTTCCAACGAGCCCTATATAAAGAAGAGGTTGGGCAGAAGCATTTTATACACACAGTGAGAAAAACGAAGGAATTCCAGTATAGTTTTCAGCTTCAAAACTTCTGCTTCTACTCTCTTCTTTCCCCAGCTGTGTTCCAGCTTTGTTTTGTTCGCCGGGCTCTTTGTTTAGGTGCTTAAACAAAGAGTCGTAGCACGTTTTATCCTGGGAAACCTAGGCTACAACGCTCCTAGCACTTGTGGGAGGTAGCAAATAAGGTTTTAAGGAAAAGAACCTTGTGTTCGAACTCGTGCTAAAGCCTTCACCCAAACACTCAACCTTTTCCTTCCTAGTTTCTGATTTCCCATATAATATTAATCTTTCCGTAGGATTATTATTATTTTGGGATTTTACAACCATATTACCCAACAATCTTAAAACCTTATTTCCGTTTCCCGTTGGTTGTTTATCTCTAATTTCCTAGAAGAAATGGAGAATCCAGTTTTGCCAGCTCTCGGGGAGGAGAATGTTGTTGAGAACAACAGTGGTGGGAATGGCAATAATGTTGCTAATTCCCAGGCTACACCAGTGAACGTTGGTTCACAAGATGGTGGGAGCACCGAGGGATATATTCCCATGACTCGGGTACCTACGGTACCGAGTGGTTCGGCCGAAAGACCGGAGAAATTCACCGGTATTGATTCGAATTTCAAGAGGTGGCAGCAAAAGATGCTGTTCTACCTGGCAACTCTCGGCTTGGCGAGATTATTAACCGAGAAGGTTCCCGAATTAATGGAACAAGATGCCCAATCCGTGATGGCAGTTGGCTATTGGAAGGATTCGGACTTCCTATGCCGAAACTACATCCTAAACGGATTATGTGATGCTTTATACGATGTATATCGCAAGATAGGCACAACAAAAGAGTTGTGGGAAGCCTTGGATCATAAATACCGAAGTGAGGATGCCGGCGCAAAGAAATTTGTGGTTGGCCGATTCCTTGACTTCAAAATGGTTGATTCCAAGACCGTGCTAAGTCAGGTTGAGGATTTACAACTAATCTTTGATGAAATCCGTGACGAAGGCATGACGTTGAGTGAAGCCTTCCTAGTGGGATCCGTTATCCACTTGCTGCCTCCAGGGTGGAAGGACTTCAAGAATTACCTTAAGCATAAGCGAAAGGAAATGAACCTGGAGGACCTGATCCAGTGACTCCGAATTGAGGAGGGGAACAGGACGAATGATGGCAGAAATACTGTCACTGTTGGCGCTAAGGCCAATGTTGTGGAGCATGCCAAAGGCTCCAAGAAGAACAAGAAGGACAAGCAGAAGCTAGGTCCGAAAGGAGGCATTACCAAGAAGAAATTTCATGGAAAATGCTTCAATTGTGGCAAGACTGGCCACAAGTCCTCTGAATGCAAAGTTCCTAAGAAGAAAAACAAGAGTTCTGAAGCCAACATGGTTGAGGAAAGCAATCAGAAGGAGGTCGAGATTAGCCTTTCGGCTATGGTGACCGAGGTGAACCTCGTGGACTCTAACCCACGAGAGTGGTTCATCGATACTGGTGCAACAAGGCACTTGTGTTGCAACCGAGAGATGTTCAATACCTTTGAGACCGTTGAGGGCGAGAAGGTTTGGATGGGAAACTCTGCTCAGTCTGCTGTGGAAGGCATGGGCAAGGTGGTTCTGAAGATGACTTCCGGGAAGGAACTGACGTTGAACAACGTGCTGTATGTTCCAGAGCTGAGGAAGAATCTGGTGTCTGGCTCACTGTTGAACAAGCATGGCTTTCGCATGGTGTTCGAGTCAGACAAGGTTGTTTTGTCTAAGTTAGGAATGTTTGTAGGCAAAGGTTATGTAACCGATGGGCTCTTTAAGCTCAATGTAATGCCTATTATGAATAAAAGCAAAGTTACTTCCGTTTACTTGCTTGAGTCTTCCAATTTGTGGCATGGTAGACTAGGTCACGTTAATTATAATTCTATGCGTAGATTAATTAACATGAACCTAATTCCTAACTTTCATATTAACACAAATAACAAGTGTGAAATTTGTGTTGAGGCAAAATTAACAAAAGTACCTTTCAAACCGGTTGAAAGGGAAACTGAACCACTAGAATTAATCCATAGTGATTTGTGCGATTTCAGATCGATACAAACGAGAGGTGGTAATAAATATTTTATCACCTTTATCGACGACAGCACACGTTATTGCTATGTGTATTTGCTTAAAAGCAAAGACGAAGCCTTGGAAAAATTCATTCTTTATAAGAATGAAGTTGAAAACCAACTTAATCAAAAGATTAAGAAAGTTAGAAGCGATAGAGGTGGTGAGTACGAAGCACCTATTGGTGACTTCTGTGCGAGTGTAGGTATAATACACGAGCGTACTGCACCTTACTCACCTCAATCGAACGGTGTTGCCGAACGAAAGAATCGTACATTGAAAGATATGATGAATGCGATGCTTATAAGTTCGGGCCTACCTCAAGATACGTGGGGTGAGGCTATTTTGACAAGTAATTACCTTTTAAATAAGGTACCCCACAAGAAGCTTGATAGGACTCCTTATGAGCTGTGGAACGGTAGGAAACCTTCCTACCAGTACCTGAAAGTGTGGGGGTGTCTTGCCAAAGTTTTGGTGCCAACACCTAAGAAAGTAAAGATAGGTCCTAAGACAGTGGACTGTATCTTTATTGGCTATGCACATAATAGTAGTGCTTATCGGTTCTTAGTACACGAGTCCCATAATCCGGACGTACACGAGAACACGATAATAGAATCAAGGAATGCATCTTTCTTTGAAAATGTATTTCCTTGTAGGTCCAATGAGGGACCGAGTTCGTCAAAACGAACGTTTGACGAAGCTATGGATAATGATAGTGGGGAATCCGAGAGAGAACCCGAGCTCGAGCCAAGACGCAGTAAGCGGGCGAGAGTTGGAAAATCATTTGGTCCTGATTTTCTAACTTGTTGGAGTACGATTCGAGTACTCTAACTTGTTTATTAGAAAATGAACCCGATTTTCTATCTTGTTTGATAGAAAACGAGCCTCGAACGTACGGAGAAGCCGTGACTTCTACAGAAGGACCAATGTGGAAAGAGGCTATTAAAAGTGAAGTGGATTCTATTTTACAGAATCACACTTGGGAACTTGTTGATCTTCCTCCGGGTAGTAAACCCTTAGGATCCAAGTGGGTCTTTAAAAGGAAGATGAAACCCGATGGTTCCATCGAGAAGTATAAGGCTAGGCTTGTAATCAAGGGTTACAGGCAACGCGAGGGCCTTGATTACTTCGACACGTATTCTCCCGTGACGAGAATAAATTCCATTAGAATGATACTTGCTATAGCCGCGTTGCGGAATTTAGAAGTTCATCAAATGGACGTTAAAACCGCTTTCCTAAATGGCGAACTAGATGAGGAAATCTACATGGAACAACCCGAAGGGTTCGTGGTTCCGGGCCAAGAAAGGAAAGTGTGTAAGTTGGTTAAATCGCTATATGGTTTAAAACAAGCGCCTAAACAATGGCACGAGAAGTTTGACCATGCGATGTTAACTAATGGATTTAAAATAAACGAAAGTGACAAATGTGTCTACGTTAAGGAAACGATAGACGGCTATGTCATTCTCTGTTTATACGTAGATGATATACTCATCGTTGGTAGTAACGATCGGATGATCAAGTCTACCAAAACCATGTTAAATGCGAGATTTGACGTGAAAGATATGGGTTTGGCTGATTTAATCCTCGGGATTAGAATCATTAGAAGACCTGATGGTCTTGTGTTGAGCCAATCTCACTATATTGATAAAATCCTTGGGAAATTTATCAAGGATAATCATCAAGGGACTAGGACGCCTCTAGATCGAAGCGTTCATCTAACCAAAAACCACGGAGAATGTATTTCTCAAGTAGAATATGCTCGGGTTATTGGTAGTTTGATGTATCTTATGAGCTGTACTAGACCGGATATTGCATTTGCGGTTAGTAAACTCAGTAGATATACAAGTAACCCCGGTGCCATGCACTGGACGGCAATAGTGAAGGTTCTGAGATACTTAAGGTATACTCGAGACCTTGGACTGCACTATGGGAGATATCCTGCTGTACTTGAAGGGTATAGCGACGCTAGCTGGATATCTGACATTAAGGACTCCAAGTCCACGAGTGGCTATGTGTTTACATTAGCCGGTGCAGCCGTTGCATGGAAATCCTCTAAGCAGACCGTGATAGCTAGATCCACGATGGAATCTGAGCTAATAGCCTTGGACAAATGTTGTGAAGAGGCTGAATGGCTACGCCATTTTTTAGAGGATATTCCTAATTGGGAAAGACCTGTACCTCCAATGTGTGTGCATTGCGATAGTCAAGCTGCAATTGGACGAGTACAGAATCATATGTATAATGGTAAGTCTAGACATGTGCGTCGTAGACATAATACCATTAGACAACTTCTCACAACTGGTGTTGTCTCGATTGACTACGTAAAGTCAGAAGACAATATAGCGGATCCGCTAACCAAAGGGTTATGTAGAGTAGCTGTGGAGAAGTTGAGACGAGGAATGGGTCTAAAGCCCTTGGTATAAAGTTCTATAGTGGACACCCAACCTAGCTGGCACCTAGGTTCAATGGGACAACTAAATTATGGAACGGAGCGTGTCACTGTGGGGGTCTCGGATTCCCTACCACTCCTCGTTAGAAACAGTGGCTCCCGCACAAGGTTAGCATGTTAAATGCTTTAGTGATTCGAATGTCGATTGACATATGGGAGTATGCGGGATACTCGGGAAAGAATCACCTATGTGAGAGAGAAGTGAGGGTCGCTTCAAAGGAGAATTGACGGGCACAATTCTTCACAAACTCTTGCAGAACCAGGAATGGTGACCCACGACCAAAATGGGCACAATCATGAGAACAAAGCATTGTTGGGAGATTCCTGTGTGAGATATGTCATCGTCTACACAAACGGCAGTCGGTTCAAAGACATCGCGTTCTACCGTACAGCCAGTAGAGTAAATGTATCTTCACGAGGGAAGGTTCAAAGGGTGTGACCCTACCTATCCTATGCAGGGATCGACCGTTGAACACAGTTGTTTCCGATTTTAAAATACCCCGAAAATCAATTTTTCATTCATGTGGGGGATTGTTGGAAAATTAGCTTAAAAATGACATAAAATGGCATTATAAGTGGCTACCTTGTGGTACAATTATCAGTGGGGTCCACTTCCGATTTGGGTCGGGTCAAAGTGGATTCGTGTTCTTCGTAGTGAGACGAAGAGATTGATATATTGTACGCTCAAAACGGATAATGGGTGAATGAGATATTGATTCTCAAAGTAGACCCATTTAAGTTGGGAAATGAAGGGAAAATGTAGGACTTTGTCCCACATTGGTTTGGAAACAAGATTTGCCCCCCTTATATACATGAGCTCTTTTCAAGCTTGTAGAATTGTATAGCATAGAGGCTCTCTCGAGCGGGGGGGGGGGTGCAAATCAAAATCCAACTAGAGGACATCAAAAAGGCTTGAAATCAAGCCCGAGCTCGCGTGCGCCGGCACTTGCGGGCACGAATGTCGTCCGGAAATGGGCTGGCCTTACGGGCTAAGTTATGCCTAACTTCGGTATCATTTTCCATCTGATATAGTCACTTGGTTCGGTCAAAACCGAACTGAGAGCACCTACTCTCGTGTGTAGCACGAGAGGTTGTGGTGCAACGAGAGCACAACTCTCGTGCATCTGTGACCACGAGAGCAGTGCACTCTCGGGTTGCACCACAGTGCACACGAGAGATGTACTCTCGTGTTGCTGGTCCGTCTGCTCTCGTGTGAACCTGCACCCCAACGGTCTGAAACCCGAAAGTTCAGCCCGTTGTACAGATTAAACTCATCTGTTACGGAATTAATACTGTTTTCTGAGTTTAATCCTACTTAGTGGGTGACCGTTACAGGTGTTACACAATTGGTTTTAATCCCAATTTACTGCCATGTTGAATGCTATCCCTTCCAACGAGCCCTATATAAAGAAGAGGTTGGGCAGAAGCATTTTATACACACAGTGAGAAAAACGAAGGAATTCCAGTATAGTTTTCAGCTTCAAAACTTCTGCTTCTACTCTCTTCTTTCCCCAGCTGTGTTCCAGCTTTGTTTTGTTCGCCGGGCTCTTTGTTTAGGTGCTTAAACAAAGAGTCGTAGCACGTTTTATCCTGGGAAACCTAGGCTACAACGCTCCTAGCACTTGTGGGAGGTAGCAAATAAGGTTTTAAGGAAAAGAACCTTGTGTTCGAACTCGTGCTAAAGCCTTCACCCAAACACTCAACCTTTTCCTTCCTAGTTTCTGATTTCCCATATAATATTAATCTTTCCGTAGGATTATTATTATTTTGGGATTTTACAACCATATTACCCAACAACTAATTTACCAAACACCTTTCTTTAACTAGTTAATATTATCATATTGTCAAACTAGCTAAAACCATCAACTATCCCTATCAGCTAAATCAATCATCTATCAACTAAATTCTAATTGACAAACATCCACATAACTATAAATGTGCAATCTAACTATCAACTTAGATTTTTAATTAAAATTATGCACATACTCCAATTTAGTATTAGAGTTAATCACATGAAAAGAAGATGTCAAGGAGTGCAATACGACTTTAGTCTTTTAAGGACCAAAAAAAATTTCTTGTGTTGATACCTTTTGTTTGACTTCAGTAACAAAATAGCTAAAAGAAAACATGACCACTTGTTCTGCATCACCGCATGCAGTTATTTTTGTTCCCTCTTGTGTTGCCTGCGTGAATTGTGATGTTCCAATAGCGCAACTTCAAAGTATGTTATACAGTCATCATACATTGCATACCAATATATATATATATATATATATATATATATATATATATATATATTATATTGGTCTAACCATAAGTGATGTGTAATCAATTGTGTTGGGCAGAGGCTCGTGAAGGGTCAAGTCCAATACCAGGTAAATAGGAGATTGTTAGTCGGAGGCTTAAAAGGCCAAGTCTTGCTCCATGTCTTTTAAAAATGTCGCATTATATAAAAAAATAAAGTTGTGCATTTAATACTAGTTATAACTTTTGGTGTAGTGATATATGTCACGGGTTTGAGTCCAAGAGGACAAAAAAATAATTAATGTTTATTTTTATTTATTATTTGCTTTGTTTTTGATGATTCAGTTTGGAGTGGATGTCAACGCAAGTGCTAGGGTGCTACTTCAGTCTTCCAATCCACCTCTTTATGCAAATGTTAATTGTAATGCACTTGCTGCTGCAGTTGTTAATAGGCAAGTATCTGTCGTCCACCTTCTTCTACAGGTAATTATTTATGTACATTTTTATTTGACCAAATTCCAATTTTGGTTCCATTGAGTATTAACAAAATGAAAGCTTTGACTTACATATTTAATTCTTATCAATTTGAGTTAATTACCGAAATGGTCCCTTGACTATTGCAAAATTACCGATTTGGTCTTTGACTATTTTTTTGACCAATTAAGTCCCTTAACTTTAAAAATCTTAACCAATTTGGTCCTCAATTTGTTTGACCGTTAGTCAACCGTTAACTTGGGACCAAATTGATAATTTTGCTATAGTCAAGGGACCATTTGGGTAATTAATTTTAGGGGTGGGCAATTCGGTTCAGTTTTCTTGAAACGAACCGTACCGAACAACCGAACGGTATTGAATTCTTGTATACTGAACGGTATTCGGTTCGATTTGATTTACTTTTGTTATTATTATTATTATTATTATTATTATTATTATTATTATTATTATTATTATTATTATTATTATTATTATATTATTTATTTATTTATTTAAAAAAAACAAACGGTATTCGGTTCGGTTTGATTTTTTACCGAACAATTCGGTTCGGTTTTTTATCGAACCGTTCGGTATACAAGAATCTAATACCGTTCGGTTGTTCGGTACGGTTCAGTTTGGAAAAATCGAACCGAATTGTCCACCCCTAAAGTTAATTACCGAAATGGTCCCTTGACTATAGCAAAATTACCAATTTGGTCCCACGTTAACGGTTGACTAACAGTCAAACAAACGGAGGACCAAATTGATTAAAATTTTTAAATTTGAGGGACTTAATTGGTCAAAAAAATAGTCAAGGACCAAATTGATAATTTCGCTATAGTCAAGGAACCATTTCGGTAATTAATTCTATCAATTTTTATCAACGTCTATTGTGTTAATGACAAAATTCATCATGTCTGTCATTCCTCTATTTAAAACATTCTAGAGTATGAAATTATTAAGGGTATTTTTATCATTTCATAATTAAGATGTCATTTTAAGCATGAATAGAGGAGATTTAAATCTTATGATGATCCCAATTCGTCTTTCTCCTCCTTATCTTTTTCTCCTTCTAATTCTTGTAAGAAGGATGAAGAGGAGAACCGAATTGGAATCGTAGGAACGAATTAAATCCCTCTATTCATATTTGAATTAGGATATTAGATTATAAAAACGACGAAAATACTCTTATAATTTCATATTCTGACATGTCCTAAAGATAGTAGTGACAGACAGGATGAATTTTGGCACTAAAACAATAGCTGTCCATGAAAATTATAACCAATTAAACATGTGGACAAAAACTGTCATTTTGCATGAGACTAGAATTAGTATTTGCCCTTTCTTTTTATTTAGTGTTAAGATGGATGCGGGAATCAAAACATATACATACACCAGGCTTAATTAAGATTTTGATGATTTGATGACTACAATAATTTTCAGAGGGGTGCAAGATCAGACTGTAATGTGAGACTAGGAGCTTGGTTTTGGGAGGTCACAACCGGAGAGGAGTTTAGAGTGGGAGTTGGGCTAGCTGAGCCTTACCCTATCACTTGGTGTGCAGTGGAGTATTTTGAAGGCACTGGGGCTATACTAAAGGCAATGCTGCAGAAACACCACATCTCTCCTAATACCCCTCATTTTGGGAGGACAATCCTCCACCATGCCATCCTGTGTGGCAACTCTAAAGCAGTTGAGGTGCTTTTGAGCAGTGGGGCAAACCCAGAACTTGCTGCTGGATTCTTTGCTTTACACTTTGGTGTTCAAAGGGGTAACCTAGATTTAGTTCAGTCTTTGATAAGAAAAGGTAGTTGTGATGTGAATGAGCTCGACCGCGAAGGCTATACTCCACTCATGTTGGCTGCAAAGGCTGGCAACATAGCCATGTGTAGGCTTCTACTTTCATGCAGAGCTAGGTTGGGCATTGAAAACGCAAGGTTTGAGACCGCGCTATCACTAACCAGAAACAATAATAATGGCAACAGTAGTGGGTTTGTGGAAGAAATGATAGTCGATGAGTTTGCTCGGGAGGTGGTGTTGGAAGGGGCATATGTAAAGAAGCATACAAAGGGTGGGAGAGGGGCTCCTCACAGGAAGATGGTGAAAATGTTGGGGGATTCGGGGGAGCTGAGGTGGGGGAAGTCACGCAAGAGGAATGTGATATGTGAAGGGGCTGAAGTAGGGCCGAGTTCAAAGTTTCGTTGGAACCGCAGGAAGAAGCTTGATGGTGATGCTCCAGGGGTTTTCAGAGTGGTGACCACAAAGAACAAGGAGATTCATTTTGAATGTGAAGGTGGAACTGAAATGGCTGAGCTTTGGGTTAGGGGAATAAAGCTAGTAACTCGTGAAGCTGTTAATATTGGTAGATCACAAAAGCCAGAAAATAGGAAATGAGCCCCTCGGGCTTAGCTCACTCGTTCAGTAGGTAGTATTTGGGAGAAGAAATTAAGGTTAGAATTTCGGGCATGGCAGTGTGGGTATTATGTCCAAAGTGGACAGATCCCTTGTGTGCACCAACATTTGGTCCTGTTTGTTAGGTCATTAAGTCACCGTGATTTATATTCTCCCAAATGCTCAATCAGGCTCTTGCGATTGGGGATTCAAACTTTTTTGGGAGAAGAAAATAGGAAATGACTAATCAACAAGTTGCACTACTTTGGTTCATATGTATATATAGTTTGCTTTTGTTCCTTTAATTTACATTTTCCCTTGTGTTGAAAGTTTGGTTTATGCAAATCAGAACAGTTTTTAGAACATTTGGTTTTGAACTTCTTCTGATTGGTATTAACCTGCATCTCCAAATGGGGTTGGTTTTTTTATATTTTAATGACAGGTGCCTCTCTACTAACACTTGGTTTTCAAACTTCCAGAATGCTAATATTGTAGAACAGCTTAATTGAAAGAAAAAAAAAGGGAGCGTTAGTGTTAATCGAAATGCTACAACCCCAACATATAATCATAGATCGAATTGGGATAGATTTATGTATGTAAAAGCAATGGAATAATCTAATACATAGAAGGAAGAGCTTTGAGAGGCTTGTGGCCTTCAAAGCTAAAAATAGTATTCAATTCAAATTGTTCTTTCCTTTTTCAGGTTACAACCTAACAAATAGCTTAGTATTTATAGTAGTTATTTTAGTGGTAGAATATTCAAGTGGTTACGAATATAATGAGGATGAGAACTCTAAGAACCTAACAAATAGCTTAGTATTTATAGTAGTTATTTTAGTGGTAGAATATTCAAGTGGTTACGAATATAATGAGGATGAGAACTCTAAGAAACTGTATTGAATGAACTGTTATTATAATTGTACATCGGAATATATATACAAGGGGAATTACAGGAAGACTAGGATAGGGAGTCATAATATGACTCAAATACAAAGAGTCCTAACACTAGTCCTAATACTCCTCCTCAAGCACATTGTATACTAGTAACTTGTAGCTTGTCCCTAAGAAAAGAAAATCTAGTACTACGCAAGGCTTTAGTAAATATCTTTGCAAATTGATCCTTTGTTGAGATGAAGTTGACTTGAATATCTCCAGCAGCAACACTGTCTCTAACAAAGTGGTAGTCTATCTCTACGTGCTTAGTATGAGCATGGAAGATGTGATTTGCACACATATATGTAGCACCAAGATTGTCACACCATAATTAAGGAATAGAGATACCTGGTACTTTAATCTCGCGCAGCAGTTAAACAATCCATATTACCTCAACATAAACATCAGCTAGAGCTTTATATTTTGCCTCAGTAGAAGATCTAACAACAGTTCTTTGTTTCTTATAGACCCAAGACACAAGATTAGAGCCAACACACCGAATCCACTTGTAGATTTTCGATCCTACGGACAGCCAGCCCTGTCGAAATCAGAGAAGGCATGAATTTTCTTTGAAGATGACTTTCTGATTTGTAAACCAAAAGTGACAGTTCCCTTAACATACCTCAAAACTCTCTTTAATTGCTCCCAATGTGAAACTGTAGGAGCATGCATGTGTTGACATAATTGATTGACTGCAAAGAAAAGATCAGGACGAGTGATAGTTAAATACTGTAATGCACCAACCAAACTCCTGTACTGTGCGGGATCATCGTACAATTTTGCATTAAAAACCATGGTTTTTGAAGCAGAAATAGGAGTAGATAGCTCTTTATATTCTGCCATTCAAACACGTTTTAGAATGTCATTCATGTATCTGTGTTGTGAAAGCAAAATTTCATCATTGCATTTAATTGTCTCAATTCCAAGAAATCATCCAGGTTCACCAAGATCTCTAATTTTAAATGCAGTAGATAATTTTGACACTAACTGAGTAACTAGATCCTGATCACTCCCCATCATAAGTATATCATCCACATAAACTAGCAGGTATACACAATCATATCCTTTTGAGCAATAAAACAAGGACACATCCGTTGTTGACGCCTCAAAACCAACGGATAGTAAAAAAGTGTGCAAATGATTAAACCAAGCCCTAGGTGCTTGTTTTAATCCGTAAAGAAACGTTTTTAGTAAGCAAACATGATTTGGATACTGAACATCAACATAACCAGGTGGTTGCTTCTTATACACAATTTCAGACATATTTTCATACAAGAAGGCTTTATGAACATCAATTAATTAAGTTGCTTAATGGTCCACCCAGATGATAAAGCTAGAGAAAGAAGTAACCTGACAGTGGTTGGTTTGACCCCTGGACTGAAAGTATCAAAGAAATCTTGTCCAAGTGCCTAATTGAACCCCTTTGCTACTAGTTTCGCTTTATGTCTTTCAATGGAGCTATCGGCCTTTTGTTTTGTACGAAAGACCCACTTACACTCAATAATATTCATACCTACCTGTGAGGGTACAAGACACCATGTTTGATTTTGAAGAAGAGCATTAAACTCTTGATCCACAGCTTCACGCCATTTTGAATGCTTAATCGCCTAAATGTAACAAGTGGGATCCGTATGGCAAACCTGAACTGTTAAAGTTGATGGAGGAGCCTGAGACTGACTACGAGTGATCATCGCGTAAGTTTGGGTGGTGGACTTCATGGATTTTCCCCGAGGCCTGCCATGAGGCCATAAAGCCTGCTGGACAGGCTGGTCGTTTGGCTCGTGCTCGGGCAGACAGGCTAGTTGGATGGAGGCTGTTGCGGTGAAGGCAGTGCGGCAATATCGCCGCTGGGTGCGATGTCAACACTGCCATGAGGCTGGCTAGGCGGGGCAGTGACGGTGGCGGTAGGATAAAGAGCCGATTCAGCCCATGGATTTATCTGTATTGGTTGAGATGCCGGCAAGGTATTTTTAGTAGCAAAGGGATACATTGTCTCATCAAATCTCAGATGCCTGAACACATAAATCTTGTTAGTGTGTAAGTCCATGTACCTATACCCCCGAAACGACTCAGGATATTCTAGAAAGACACATGGAGATGACCGATATGACATTTTGTGACAATTGTATGGTCTAAGATACGGATAACAAAGATACCCAAAGACGTGGAGAAAAGAATAGGACGGATGTGAGTTATGCAACTTTAAATAAGGAATGTAGTTATTTAACACAACATATGGCATTTTGTTGATTAAATAAACTACAGTTTCAAAGGCAAAATCCCAGAACTTGTATGGAATGGATGCACGGTGTAACACCCCGACATTTTAAAACTTTTGAGACTTATATAATAAAGGTATATTCTCATTAAATCCCAAAACACAATATAGTAGAGTACGGGGTGCTATGCCACACCTGAGCTAGAGAGCTCAGGTGCACAGGCTAACTAACTAATATCCTCAGTAATGTAAATACATAAGCATGGCACGCAGGCCGAAAGGGAAACTATCTACTCTACGCTCTAAATCTCTAGCGCGCTCCAGTGTTTACTCCACTGTGCCTGAAAGCCAAATATATCTGTTCAGCGAGAGATGCTGGTAACCCACTCCAACGCGTTGAAATACATTATAGATAGATATGTATAGATATATGAAAACCATTTTGAAGCAGGAAAATATATACTTAAGAGACACTAGTTTTAAAACCAAGAATAGACTCGACAGATAGGATAAGCACATTCAACGGTTATAATCAAGCATATAAGGATACTAGCATATATCTTATGGTCACAGATTCACTTCATCTCATTCATATCATCATCCCAATTCGTATCACATCACACACAAGCACACTTTGGTGGCGCCACAAGATCAATCGCATGCCCATACATGAGGGTCAGCGCATATAGCTCTGACACGGCCCCGCAGCACCCTGCCCCGTATCGCAATAGGAAGGGGTCGATCGCAACCGACCGATGAACCGCAACTCATCATAATGTTTGATCGCAACCAAACAGTGGACCGCAGCCCAAGAGTGATCATCTGACCGCAGCCAGGAATATGAACCGCAGCTCATGTAAAACGTTTGATCACAACCAAACAGTGGACCGCAGCCCAAAAGTGATCATCTGACCGCAGTCAGGAATATGAACCGCAACTCATGTAAAACGTTTGATCGCAACCAAACGGTGGACCGCAGCCCAAGAGTGTAATTCTGACCGCAGCCAGCTTCTGAACCGCAGCTCAGGAATAACCAATTTGATCGCAACCAAATTGGGGTATCATGCACACATAACACATAGCAAGCACATGCAACTCATATTAGCACATCGGGAAAGGGAAGAAAACGTATTGAGAAACCTATGCGTGGTCATCCACAAACTAGGAATGGTCCTAAGGGGTTCATACTTCTTTCACCTAGGCCAACGGAATACCAATTCAACTAGCATGCGATGTATATAAGACTCATTTATCCTACGAACGGTATCCGAAACATCAAACTAGACTTAGGCACGATAAACGGAGTCCGTTGGGACACCACGAGGGTCGGGGAAACATCAAACGGGGAAGCCGGAGTCCCGAGTTGGACAATTTCCAGCGGGTAGCCGGTGGGTGGAGGACCACCCGCCGGCGACAAGCCTCCGGGCAGCGGGTGCCTGGCGGGCAGTCGCCTGCCCGCCGGCTGCCCGCTGCCGGCGACGCCCTTCTCGGGCAGCGGGTAGGTGGCGGGTCCCCCTACCCCCACCTACCCCCCACTGACTCTTTATCAAAATAGGCGTCCCGGGATCCGTTGTGGAACCCGAAACCATGCTTAGACACTTTTAAACACAATTGATGACACCACGTAGACAATTAACGGATCAAAATCAAGAATCATATAGCACGTTTCCTATCATGACTTCTAGACATAATCAACACCCGAACATGCGAAATCCCACCCAATTATATCAAGAACAACACAATACGAAATTTCCAATTTTAACCTAGGGTTCTAATCATATTCAAATCAATAAAATCATAGTTCATCTTTGAATTGCCAAAACATCAAGATTCATCAAGAACATCGCATAATCATCAAGAACCTCTTATCATCATCAAGATCATCAAGATCACACATAAAATCATCTCTCAATCATCAAGAACATATCATCAATATCATAAACGATTCATCAAGACACAAGTATAGAGAGGAGGCCAAGGAAGGTAATTGTAGCAAGGAAAGTAGGTTTTGTTGAGACATGGGTTACCTCTTAGCCTTAATTAATTTCCTTGGCTATGAAGGGTCTTTCTTTAAGATTCCTTCTTTCTTGATTTCTCCTAGGGGGATTCTTGGAACTTCTTGTGTGGTGAGAGATTATTAGTTCTATTCCTTCTTGGACTAGGGGATTGGGTTTAGGGATAAGGGCCCATGGACTATGGTGGGCCTTTTCCTAATTAATTATTGGAATTTAGTCCTTTCTTTTGGGTAAATAATTAAATGATTAATTGGTTTTAGGGGCCGTAACACGGGGTGTTACACTCTCCCCCCCTTACAAGAGGCTTCATCCCCGAAGCCGGTGCGTTAACCCATTCTTTCGCCCCTGGACATTCCGTATTTTGGCCTCCTGGTTAGGAACGTGGCCCCACGTGTTGTCCTTGCTAGGGTAGACTGGATTTCAAGTGACGTGGTGATTGGGAAGTTCGGGTCTACCTTGGTTTCCTGCTCCTGAACTGGATGCCCCGCGAGTGCCCAGGATGGTCTCGATCGCTGCCACCCTCTGATCTAAAGCGCGTGTCGCGTGGATTAGGGATGAGAACCCTTCGTCCATGATTTGCTTTTGCCGGGTGAGCTGTGCGAGGATGCGCTCGTTGACAGACTCTTTGTTTTGTCCCCTTGGGTTTCCTCCTGTTTGTGCGGGTGCCGGTGGATTAGGCTCGTCATCCTCTTCCTGTTCCTCGTTTCCCTCTAGTCCCCAACAATCTTGCATTGACCGTTTAAGCTTTTTGTTAGAGATGTCCAATCGGTCAACCAACTCTCTTCGCTCCTCCTCGGGTTTAAGGCAAATCTCCTCGAGGGTGATATACTGTCCTCCCTCGGTGTAGTAGATATCATTGCGACGGAGGTTCTGGGCATTGAAAACCATGCCGCTTGCGGGCTTGACTTCCGTGTGGCTCAGGTCCACTCCCTTCTTTTCCACGATCCAACTCAGGATCATTCCGTAAGGTAGGCTAAGCCGGCTACTAGTCTTGCAAAACTCCATGTGTTTTAACATGAGGGCCGGTAGGTTGAACTTGATTTTGTGTTTTAGAAGGTAAGCAAAAGTACACTCCAAACTTCCCACATCTTTGCTCTTGTTATTTGTAGGCAACAGACTATCAGTTACAATCATGACTAGTATCTTTTGCTCTGCGGTTAGCCATTTCCTGTTTGGCCGAGTGGCCAAGGTGAAGCCTTCTTCCTCCCCAAGTAGGTATCCGAGGTAGTCCTTGTACCCCAGGTTTCGGGTACCAATCCACCCCTTTCGGTCGTAGTCTGACACACCTGTGGTGGTCAGTCTTAAGAGCTTAGCTAAGCGGCCTTCGGAAAGTGTGATTTCCTTGCCTCGGACCTTGGCGGTGATTTCCAATTTATCACCTCGCTTGACGGCCACCAAGTGACAATAGAACTCTTTCACCAATTCGGGGTATGTATCCCCTTTTATGGTGAGATACGTATCCAAGAGCCCTTGGAAGTTAAGCATGTCGACCAATTCTGGAGAGAATTGGTCGGGTTCGAGAGCTTTACCTCCGATCACGGTGTAGTCGGTGCTACTCTATTCCGGGGTGCGGGTTCCGAGGGGCTTTTTCGGCATTTTTGGGTGGGTAGTGTTTTCTGATGAACTTCTGGCGAGGGTTCCGGTGTGACTCCGGCGAGCTTCCGGTGACGTGGCTTTCTCGACGGCAAGCGGGCGGCGGCGCGGCTTGGTTCTGGCGACGGCTCAGCGTGGTGGCGGTGGCCTTGGGCGGAATCGGGCAGTGGTGATGCGTGTGGCAGCGGGGTGTGTCCGAGCGGGTGACGGACGGTGGTGGCGTCGCGGGTTGCTTCCGGGTGGCGACGGTGGCGTGCGGTGGGGCGTCGCCTGGGTGGCCGGCGGCGACTCGGCTGGTGAAGGCGACGGGCGGTGATGGTTGCTGGGGTGGCGTTGGGTCGGCGGGGAGGTGAGAGGGAGAGGAAGAGAGAGAGAGAGGGTGAGGGAATGTGGAAGAATAAGAAGGGTTTTTGATTTGGGTATTGTTGTGGGGTTTAGGGATTTGTAGGGGTTTAAGAAGGGAGTGTTCCCTTGAGGTTTTAAGAAACACTCATGGCTTTGTGGTTAGGGTTTTGATCTTATAAGTGGAAGGTCAAGGGTTCAATTCCCATTGGTAACACTAGTTTTCTTCATTGTGTGATCCTTGTCTTTTTCCTTCTTTCGTCTTTTAGTGGTAGAAGACTTGGTTTTTTTTTTTTTTTTTTTTTTTTTTTTTTTTTTTTTTTTTTTTTTTTTTTGGGTCCCCTTTGTGTTGATGATGTGCATAAGCAAGTCTCTTTACCTTACGCTAAAATTAACTTCGATTTAGCTCTTTATTTATAATAATTCCGAAGTAGCTAATCTAAGCAAGTAATTCTACTACGAGGGTGGTTACAAGAGATTTGTCAGTTATCCTAAACAGAATTCATCTTCTTGGTTTTCTTCTGGTGGGTTTGCGTGGTCCTCGTCCCCTGGGGCCATGTTTCCTTCCTCGTGGTTGATTTCGTTCTCGAGTTCGGCCTGGGTGCGGCTTATGACGAACACCTTTCCGGGGGCACCGTAGTTTCCTTGATGATTCGTGCCCCCGTGTTGGCCCGCGGTGGTGGGGCGTGATTTCTGGGGTTGAGTGCATTGAAAGGCCTTGTGCCCTTCTTCCCCGCAGTTGAAGCATCGCCAGGGGTTGCCCATGCAATCTCTGCCCCTATGGCTTCTGTTGCATTTTGGGCAAGGGAAGCTCCTTGCGTTAGTTTCGTTGTTTCCTAGGGGTGGCCTCTGGCCGACTGGATTGCTTGATCTCGTGTTGGCGTCGTTCCTCGTTCTTTTCATAGGTGGTGCTCCACCTCCTGTGTTCCTTTTTCGAATTTGTTCCTGAACCCCACGTTGCAGCAATTTGATCCGATAGAGATTTGCGGCACTGGAGTAAGCCTCGTTGAGGGTCCGGGGTCTGCTTACTATTAGTGCTTTTCGGGCTTCGAAGTTGAGACCTGCTACAAACCTTTCTATTTTGGTTGCCTCAGTGGGGACTAGTTCTGGTGCGAAGCGTGCTAGCTCGAGGAACCGTTTATGGTATTCCATGACGGTAGTCGTTCCTTGTTTCAAGTGGAGGAACTCTTCGTGCATGGATGCCTTGACGTGTGTTGGATAGAATCGTTCTCATAGTCGTGTTTTGAGGTTTTCCCAGTCAAATCCTGGTTCCTGTCTGTAAGTGGGCCCTTCGTGGATCCACCATAGGTCCGCCTCGTGTCCGAAATAGAATGAGGCTATCTCTACACGATGTTCCTCTGGGCATTCTACCAACCCTAGAATCTTGTCTAAGGTCCGGATCCACTCTTCGAGGATTACGGGATCTTCTTCTCCTGAGAACGTGGGTGGTCGATGATTTGAAACTTGTCCGGCGACTTCCGAGTTCGTGTTTGATGGAGGTGGTGGGGGTCTATTGTTGCGGAGAGCTACGTCGCTTAGCGTCTGGGCGACTTGTGTTAGCTGTTTTAGGGTTTGAGTCAGGGGATCGTGTGTGGTGGGTTCCGGGGTCCTTGATTGTCTTAGGTTTGGTGCCATGCTGCTGTTTACTGGGCCAATGTTTATAGTAATGTCGAGTTAGAGTTTTGTACCCTTACCTTGGTGTGATAAGCGGAGGGGAAGTTCTTTTAATTTAAACAAGAGTGAGGGGGGATATGTGATGGTGGTTATGCTCACAATCTCACCACGCGTCTTAAGTCTCCTGAGTCCTATGTACTTAAATACTTCGAGTTTAAGCCTATTGTCCTAAGGTCCTGGTCTTAAGAGTCTTATCCTAGGGTCAAACTTAGGCTCTGATACCAACTGTAACACCCTGACATTTTAAAACTTTTGAGACTTATATAATAAAGGTAAATTCTCATTAAATCCCAAAACACAATATAGTAGAGTACGGGGTGCTATGCCACACCTGGGCTAGAGAGCTTAGGTGCACAGGCTAACTAACTAATATCCTCAATAATGTAAATACATAAGCATGGCACGCAGGCCGAAAGGGAAACTATCTACTCTACGCTCTAAATCTCTAGCGCGATCCATTGTTTACTCCTCTGTGCCTGAAAGCCAAATATATCTTTTCCGCGAGAGATGATGGTAACCCACTCCAATGCGTTGAAATACATTATAGATAGATATGTATAAATATATGAAAACCATTTTGAAGCAGGAAGATATATACTTAAGAGACACTAGTTTTAAAACCAAGAATAGACTCGACAGATAGAGATAAGCACATTCAACGGTTATAATCAAGCATATAAAGATACTAGCATATATCCTATGGTCACAGATTCACTTCATCTCATTCATATCATCATCCCAATTCGTATCTCATCACACACAAGCACACTTTGGTGGCGCCACAGGACCAATCGCATGCCCATACATGAGGGTCAGCGCATATAGCTCTGACACGGCCCCGCAGTACCCGGCCTCGTATCGCAACACGAAGGGGTCGATCGCAACCGACCGCTGAACCGCAGCTCATCATAATGTTTGATCGCAACCAAACAGTGGACCGCAGCCCAAGAGTGATCATCTGACCGCAGCCAGGAATATGAACCGTAGCTCATGTAAAACGTTTGATCGCAACCAAACGGTGGACCGCAGCCCAAAAGTGATCATCTGACCGCAGCCAGGAATATGAACCGCAGCTCATGTAAAACGTTTTATCGCAACCAAACAGTGGACCGCAGCCCAAGAGTGTAATTCTGACCGCAGCCAGCTTCTGAACCGCAGCTCAGGAATAACCAATTTGATCGCAACCAAATTGGGGTATCATGCACACATAACACATAGCAAGCACATGCAACTCATATTAGCACATCGGGAAAGGGAAGAAAACGTATTGAGAAACCTATGTGTGGTCATCCACAAACTAGGAATGGTCCTAAGGGGTTCATACTTCTTTCACCTAGGCCAACGGAATACCAATTCAACTAGCATGCGATGTATATAAGACTCATTTATCCTACGAACGGTATCCGAAACATCAAACTAGACTTAGGCACGATAAACGGAGTCCGTTGGGACACCACGAGGGTCGGGGAAACATCAAACGGGGAAGCCGGAGTCCCGAGTTGGACAATTTCCAGCCGGTAGCCGGTGGGTGGAGGACCACCCGCCGGCGACAAGCCTACGGGCAGCGGGTGCCCAGCGGGCAGTCGCCTGGCCGCCGGCTGCCCGCTGCCAGCGACGCCCTTCTCGGGCAGAGGGTAGGTGGCGGGTCCCCCTACCCCCACCTACCCCACACTGGCTCTTTATCAAAATAGGCGTCCCGGGATCCGTTGTGGAACCCGAAACCATGCTTAGACACTTTTAAACACAATTGATGACACCACGTAGACAATTAACGGATCAAAAGCGAGAATCATATAGCATGTATCCTATCATGACTTCTAGACATAATCAACACCCGAACATGCGAAATCCCACCCAATTATATCAAGAACAACACAATACGAAATTTCCAATTTTAACCTAGGGCTCTAATGATATTCAAATCAATAAAATCATAGTTCATCTTCGAATTGCCAAAACATCAGGATTCATCAAGAACATCACATAATCATCAAGAACCTCTTATCATCATCAAGATCATCAAGATCACACATAAAATCATCTCACAATCATCAAGAACATATCATCAATATCATAAACGATTCATCAAGATACAAGTATAGAGAGGAGGCCAAGGAAGATAATTATAGCAAGGAAAGTAGGTTTTGTTGAGACATGGGTTACCTCTTAGCCTTAATTAATTTCCTTGGCTATGAAGGGTCTTTCTTTAAGATTCCATCTTTCTTGATTTCTCCTAGGGGGATTCTTGGAACTTCTTGTGTGGTGAGAGATTATTGTGGTGTGGGTTCTAGTTGCCTCCTATGCCCCCTATTTATATACCTAAGAGTCCCTAATTAGGGTTAGTTCTATTCCTTCTAGGACTAGGAGATTGGGTTTAGGGATAAGGGCCCATGGACTATGGTGGGCCTTTTCCTAATTAATTATTGGAATTTAGTCCTTTCTTTTGGGTAAATAATTAAATGATTAATTGGTTTTAGGGGCCGTATCACGGGGTGTTACACACGGGCTAGGAGAGCTATACCCATTTCAACTATGTTTCTATGTTTTCATTCAACATGACCGTTTTGTTCATGAGTGTAGGCACAAGACCGTCATTGAACAATACCTATTTGAACAAAGGAATGATGCAACTTTTTGTATCAGCTCCTAGGTCAAATTGAATGGATTTTATTTTTCTATTAAAGGAGCGTTTAACCATTGTACGAAACTTATCAAAGATGGTATACGATAAGTGCCAAATACACTTAGTTTTAAGGTCTATTAGGAGTGTAGTTTGAGCTCAATTATGATCATTTGTGTACCATTTTGAGTCATTTAAACTATGTTGTGTATTGTGCTTTAAAAGATCACCATACTTTGTGTTTTTTTGAATATTAGGAATGTTTGAAGGTTTGAGCTAAAAGGAGGCATGGTAGCACAATCCGGAGCAAAACGAGATAAAGAAACAAGCCGAAGCCAAGCCAAGAAGAGCCAACGCACGTTGGACGTGCGTTGGAAGGAAACAAAAACATAAATGCTCGGCCCAACATGCGTTGGACGACCGCGTGGAGCGAATAAGTAACCGGCCAACGCACGTCAGCCGGTGCGTTGGGCGTGCGTTGAAACATCACTTATGCGGAAATTGAAGGGGAAAATGAGAGGGAAGCTATTTAAGTGGCTAGGATAGATTAGAGTAGAGAGATTGGATAGTTTTAGATCATAATTTCATATTTTAGAGTGAGAAACACATTTCATTTCCTAGTTCTACCTTCTGTCTAGCTCTCTAATGAAGATCAATTGAAGAAGGAGATTGACACTTTTCCAATTCAAAGGATCACAATTATAATCTACCTTTGGTACATTCTTTACTTTAACATTTCAATTGTTTCATTAGATTCATGTTTGCAATTTCAATTCTTATTGCTTTGATTGGCTAGATTAGCTAGGGTTTGGGTTGTGATGTTTTGATTCACATAATACCAACACATAATAAACACATAAACATGCATTCTTCATCATTTCTAAGCATCAAAACACGAACAACACATCAATATCACCAAAAACAACACAATACCAAAATAATAGGTTTTGGGAGTCCATGGTTTATACCTTGAGGTTGCTAAACGTTAGTGTGAATCCCTCCTCTTCCTCAACCAATGTTTCCACCTTCACCTCCTATTATCATCAACAAGAACACATAAACATACGTCATACACACATACACAAACATACACTATTTACTAAAGGAGATGGATTAGAAGAGGATGGAAGATGAAAATACTTGAAGATAGATGAAGGAAAATGAAGGAAGATGGAGGAAAGATGATTAGCTTGCAAAATGTTTCTTCTTCTTCTTGAAGAGATCCTAGAACTTGGGAGTGAAAGAGGCAAATGGGAGGGATTGGGTTATTGGTAATGGAATAGTAGAGATTATATAGGTAGGGCTCAAAACCTAGATAGAAAAGATGATGGGAATTCAGCCAACTGTAACACCCCTAATTTTAAAAACATTTAAAGCTTATGAAATAAAGGCGAATCTATCATTAATACCCAACAGAGCGGAAGCTAACATCATAAGTATCGAGGTGTTATGCCACATCTAGGCTGGAGAACCTAGATGTACAATCTACAACTAACTAATCTAAGCATAATCCACAATTAATATTCAAATACAATTCAAGGCACAACAAGCCGTAACAACTATGACTAGAACTAACAAATGCTAAATCTGCGAGTCCAACTAGCGCACTCTGAAGCTACTGGTCAGTACATGAAAAACATATGGTGTAACAACCGTCAACGAATAATGCTGAGTAACCCACTCCCACGCGTTGAGTACAATATAGGTAGATATAAGAAAACCATTTTGAGACTTGGGGAATACATATATAGTCCTAAACAACTCTAGCTTTAAAACCACGATCAAGACTCGAGATAGATCAGCAGACTCGACTTTCAACTTCTCACTTTTAACTTCTCTACTTTACTCACAATCGATAACAAAAGCATAACAAGCACATTGGTAAATCACATAAGCAATCAACAACAAGGCAAGGAAAACACACGACCTCACCGCGCCCTTATTTGATACTTAGAGCTTTCTTATCACGGATTCCCACACTTAAGCACTGAACTCGAAACTGTCGCTTCTTAATTCATCACTTAGGGTTCTTTCCCTAATCTTATCCTTCCTAGGATTTCACTCAAGTTCATCTTCTCATCTCATCCTACTTAGGATTTCAACTTAGAGATCATTTCCTATTCGGTCTTTCCTAGGCTTTCCACTTAGAGTTATCATACTTAATCTTAAGAGTCAAACATCCCTAGTTTCCCGCGGTTCGCACCGCTCTGATACCAATTTGTAACACCCTACTTTTCTAACTCTTAAACATAAATCTAAACCACAATTATCATAAACTAAGCAGCGGAAATAAAAGCTAAAAAGATAACTAGTGGGAATGTCACCGCCACAACCACCACTCCGTGGTGATTGCACAGGCTAGGGGGTAGAACTAGAAACAAAATAATATCTAACATCCATAATTAATACTAAAAAACATAAGGGGGAAAAAGGTCATCCCAAAAGTCTACATCATCAAAGTCTACCAACCATCATAAGTCTAAAATCTGGATAAAAAGGTCAACAACAAAACATATGAGTTTAGACATCTCAAACTACGAGACTAATTTAACTCGATCACTTCTCACTGCTGGGCCCACCTGAAAGGGGTTTTACAAGCAACACATAGACAAATAGGAAAACACCCGTTAGCACGAAGCTAAGTATAACCACACTCAACCCTGTAAAGTACTATAGAGTATACTTTGAAAACCTTTGATTTCATTCTTACATAACAAACTCATCTCATAGACAGTTTTAGTCATATCACATACTTTCTATATGCTTGCAACCTATAATATCAACAGGCATGCTCCTATATATAAGAATTTACAACTTAGATACTTCAATCAGGTAAATGTCACAACAACTTAACAAGAAACTCATGCTTACAAGCCGTATCATGCTAATAAACCAAACAACAGGTATTCTCAAATTCTCATAACATAAACTGAATATACAAGGCTTCAAATGTAACTAAACAATCATGCTCGATAAACATTCTTAAATCAACTTTCTCATTACAAAATCTCATACGATAATCTACTCAAATGCAACTTGTGCAATACTATAGTCATATGCAATCCCGTGCAATACTATAAATATACTCATAAGCAATCTCATGCAAAACTATACTCATGCTCATATGCAATCTCGTGCAATGCTATAAATATATTCATAAGCAATCTCATACAAAACTATACTCATGCTCATATGCAATCTCATGCAATGCTATAAATATATTCTTAAGAAATCTCATACAAAACTATACTCATGCTCATATGCAATTTCGTGCAATGCTATAAATATACTCATATGCAATCTCGTGCAAAACTATACTCATATGCAATCTGGTGCAATACTATAAATATACTCATACACTCATTGTAAAATAGAGTACTTTCTGTGGAGGTCTCTTTGAGTCATAAATGACTTGCTTTCTTTCTCTTTGGAGTCGCAATGACTCATACTTTCTCTTTGGAGTCGCAATGACTCATACTTTCTCTTTGGAGTCGCAATTACTCATACTTTCTCTTTGAATGAATGAGGTAGGAACTTCATCATAGTGTGAATGAACGTATCTGGGCACGACTTCTAGCCGACCTAATACTCTCCTCGTTCACCGAACCACTCTCTTGGTTCTATACTCATGCTCTGTGGAATCAGGTATCGAACTTTTAGTGTGCACACCCCCTGACCAGGATTCCAAGCCTGGCGGGCAGTTTCCAACCTCGTAACGTGGGAATACACCGCATTACATATATTGGGACCGCAATGTCCATAAAATCATCCGAGAGGACATAGTCCAAACGAGATCCTCCAAAACCTCACCGATATAGATAATACATAAATATATCTCGCATGCATCAATCTCATGCATGCAACAACTCTACTACTTCTCAATGCATCAAAGAATGATATATCACATGCTTATAGCTTTTTGAAAATCGTACTTGGACTCACGTTGGCCCCTTATGCATTTTTGAAATATGACATATGTGAGATGCAAAATACTCTATAACATGCTTCTAAACCATGTATACAAAACATAAAATACTGGAGGGTATAATATCATGCTCAGTTTGCAACATAGCAAATTCTATACATTTCTATCAACGAAATATGCTTCAATTCTCATTGACCAAATATCATATCTTAGTCATGCTTTCATAATAAATCGTATTATCAAATAATCATGTTTCTCTACTCAATAAAAGTAACATCAGATTACATAGCCAAACATTTCTCATACACAGAGAACTTAACAAAATATGTACTGTATATCAAATCTTCAAAAAATTCATCATAAAATGCTCATTTTTTTTTATCCAAATTCAACGAAATCAAAGCTAAAACGTGTGTTGAGACGACCCCGAGGTACCGAGCCACAAGGGCCCGTGACACCTGGCCTGAAACGACACGTAGTTGAGCCACAAGGGCCCGACCACTGCACAAATTCTTCCCAGATCAATACTCAAGGACCTGGGGCGGGACTCCTCATGAGCCGCCCCATGTGCCCCGTTACCAAACTGGGCCTAGGACCCCGTGTGCCCCGTTACCCCGTCACCACCTAAACATCTCAAACACAAGCCAAGACTAAGAAACCTCAGAGATTGAAAGCTAAGAGAAGAGGAAACCTTAAGCTAAGATGGAAAATGGATGAAGGAAATGAATGTTGAAACTTACTGCAATTCTTCTTTTGCTTCTATTAGACAAAGTTTGGGGAGAGGCAAGGTTGGAGATCAAACGATCACAAATGAATAGTGTTGTTTATATAGGGTGCAAAACCCTAGGTAGAAAGTAAATGACTGGATGAGGGCAAAATGGTAAAAACTTGGCTAGATTATGTTCTCAGGCAAAGGCTTCTTGGAATGAAGTGGTTCACCTAGCATCATGAACCAAGGGCTAGAAATGCTATTTTAAATACTTTGGGGTTGAAAATGAATTTTCTCAAAAAGTTATCTAGATGAACCCTTGTTTAAAGTCTTTTTGAATTCTCCAAGTTTCACTAAGATTGATTTCTCGATTTAAAACTTGGAACGCGAAGTACCGAAAATTTAGGACATTCGAATAAAATAAGTTTTGGTGTCGAATTAATTTAAAATGTGACAAAAATAATTTATTCAAACACCAATTGATCGCAAAAATTTTTAATGGAGTGAAAATAGCTATTTTCGGAATTTCTTAAAATTGGATTTATTAAATAAAATTTTGGGTTGTTACATCATGTCAAACGTTACGTCACTTCTATGACACCCCGAAATCCAAATTCAATTAAGGGATTAATTGAGTAACTAATCCTATTTTAATTTGTAATTTAATTACTTAAATTCCTGAAATTTAATAGTTGGGGACTAGTAATTGACTAGTCAACCCCAAAGTCAAAGTTGTACATTGAGCTTTGTAAGGAGTTCCCTTGTTCGTTACACTTCCTTATGTTAGTAAGGGTATTCTTGACCTTTCACTTGTTGTTGGTATTGTAACCTAACCTAGTATACGACCTTCATTCTCTCCTTACACCTTTCTAAAAATCTAGCTCCACCTTCTCTCTAAAAAGGGTGAGTAGCTTTTCTTCCAAGCAAAGTTGGAGCCTTGCCAAAACTTCAAGAGTTGCTTCCAAGATTCAACCTTTCTTATATTTGGGCATCTAGGAGGGTAAGATCTAAGTTCATCTTGTGTTTTTAGTTTTATCTAAGGTGTCTTTTCTTAAAGATAGGATCTTTATGATCTTTTGGTATGTTCTTGAAGTGGGTTTGGAAGGTGAGCCTTGTGAGGAGCTTGTTGAGGTGTAAAGTGAAGTCTTTAGTCTACAAGAGGTAACCCATGCTCTACAAAATCTATTTTGCTTACCGATATGTGAATATTTCTTGGATTCTACATGTGTTTTGCTATGAAATGTGAGTGTTTATGCATTGTCTTGTGAAAATGCATATCTAGAGCTTGCATTTAGGGTTCATTTGTGCCATTGCTTGGAATTTCCTTTGACTCAAGTCATTTTGTTGTATTTGGTGAGATTTGACATGTTTTGGACTTGAATTTGAGCTTGGTGTTGAAAATCCCCGAAGGGATTGTTTTGGTACAAGACGTGTACCCGCGGGCGGAACGGCGGGCGGGGCACCGGCCGCCCCACCCGCGGGTACTAGGCTTGTGGGAGTGTGTTCCCGCGGGCGGAACCACGGGCGGGGCACTACCCGTAGGTCCACCCGCGGGGAACATGTTGGTTTTGTTGGGGGATTTATTCCCCGTGATTCTTTTGACTCGGTATTTGGTCTTTTGACTTCCCGATGTTCTTTTGGGAACTATTTGAGTGTCTTTTTGATGTTTCGTATGTCTAGAACTATATGGTAGGAATCCATGTAGGTTTTGGTGTCTTGAATCGTGCTAAGTGTTCAACATTGTGTTTCGTTGAACCGTGATGAGTCTTGTGTGTTCTTCGGAACTACCTTTGGTTTACCCGTTTGATGAGCATGTTAGTTCGGTGTTTAAATGCTAGCGTGTGTGTTGCTTGTACCTTCATATTGGTTGATGATAACTTGTGTTATTCATCGTTGTTGTTGTTGGGCTGTGACCCATTCCTTGATTGAGTATGGTTTCATATCTTCGTTGTGATCCGTTGATTGATTCCTGTTGTGGTGTGACGTGTGTGTGGCTTTACCTAGATTGCACGATTAGTGGTATGGGACACTAGTCACCAAGGTATTGCAGCGGTCCTCGTGGTGGCTGTGATGCGATTATGGAGTTGTGACCTTTGTGTAAGGTTCACGTGATTCTTGGGTGGCATGTGTTGCCGTGTGTGTGTACGGTACCCTCGTGTACTATGAAATTGGTGGTTTTGTTGGTGGGGGACGACGGTCCCAAGAGGAAAAAGGTTGGACTAAGAAGTACAGGGGTCCTGGAGGTAATGGTTGGAAGAAGATACAAGGTTGGGGGTAGCCATAAGGTTGGAACCGGGCATAAGGAAGGCATATCAACTCGTGATGGGTGATGTCACGAGGGCTTGTGTAGCCGTTGTTGTGAGTTCTCTTTCTTGTGACGTGTGTAGTCACAAAGGGCATGTGTTGCCAAGGCACGTGTTGCCATCGGTCTTGTCTTTATCCTTTGTGTTGTGGTTATCCTTTGTGGTTTGGGATGTGTTCCCGTATCCTTGATTAAGAGTGTTGAGTCTTGTGTTGACTATTGCTCTTGGTTTTTGCACTTATATATATATATATATATATATATATATATATATATATATATATATATATATATATATATATATATATATATATATATATATATATATATATATGTATGTATGTATTCTGTTTCGAAAATGGTTTTACAACTTATATCTTATCTATGTATGATATTTCACATGTATTGGTGGGTTACCAGCATTATTCGCTGACCGGGCGTCGTCCCATGTTTTATTGTGCTCTTTCAGGTGATGTCTAGACGATTGTGCAGTCTAGTGCTTGCTAGTGTAGCTTCTCCCTCTTGTTTTGTGGCATGTGTGCCAGTTTAGTTGTAGACCTTTGAGACTATGGATTAGATGTAAATATTGCAGATGTTGCCGTAACGTTCATCATCTTGGTGAACGTGGCATAACACCCTGTGTTTTGGATTTATGTTTATCTAGTTATCTTTCAGTCTTCCGTTGTGTTTGTTGTTTAGTTCTTTTTTTTTTTTTTTTGAAAATTTGTTGTTTAGTTCAATTATCTGCATGTTTAAGGCTTTTAAATAGCTTATTTTTAGGGGGTGTTACAACTTGCCCATCGTCCGATCGAGAACACGTGTCACTTTCTCACCGGTCGGGAAAGCCTATAAATATCCCATGCCCCATCTTCATTCCCTTAGCTCCCACACTCTCCGGTGTCTCTTTGTCTCCTTAACTCCCCTTTTGTCCGGCGTGTTCCTTCCTTCGAGTCAGTTCCGTTTGGCTCTGGCCGTCACTTCCTTCACGTTAACCGTTTTCTTTCTTTCCTACTTTTTCTGGCGTTTTTTTCTCTGTTTTTCCATTCTCTTTTTGTCAGTTTTGATGTTTTCATCCCCACCCCCGCCTTCCTCTATCGCCAGTGACAGTCAAGGTCACACTGTGAACCCTCCGGCCACTACCTCTGCGCCGGCGGCGACTCGTGACCCACTTCTAGTAGCCCCCGTAGACCCCCTATTGATCAGTAGTCAGGCTTCTTTGGCATTCTAGATTGGCCGGTGGGCCGCCGTTCATCCCTCCGTGAGGTCGATTTCATGCATGCTCGGCGGCTACTGGGTATGCTGACGGTAACTCGTCGGCCCGGCGACCGAATGGTCAAGGATCCCCCAAACGGTGGGTATGTGGGGATCCATTACTAGTCCATCCGGTGCGGTTTTCGAGTTCCCCTCTCTCCCTTCCTCCCTCTTTTACTCCAATACTACGGCATTGCGCCCGGCCAGCTGGTGCCCAACTCCTACTGGCTTCTCACGGCCTTCCTCACTTATTGCCACCGTCTTAGGGTGGAGGCCACCCTTCCTTTATTCCATCAGCTCTTCTGCCTGACCGCGGTCGGCGCGGTCAACCCGGGATATGTGCAAATATGTTCTCGGGACGGCCGCAAGTTCCTAGACAAGTTGGTCTCTTCCCACAAGGGTTGGAAGGAGGAGTTCCTCTTTGTCTGCCCGGCCGACCACCTTCCGGCCTTCGATTTTCCTCTGGCCTGGTAGATGTCATACTATCGCCTCGACGGAAGGCAGGCTTGTCCCGAAGACTTGGTTGATTTGGTTCAGCGAATCACCGGGGGCGAGCTCATCTCTGCTCGGCGATGGTTGCAGATGGCAACTATGATGCAGGCTGGTTTGTTGCCGGACGGCGCTCCTTGGACAGGTTTGGTTTTACCATGTCCTCGGCCCTGGAGCTTAAACCTTTCTTCTTTTCTCGTAGGGAAGAACGATACTGAGCAGTCGTCTGACGAGTCCAGGGATGAGAAAGAGGACGAAGAGGAAGCACCGGTTGCTGCCCCCATACCCATTGAGGCGCCACAGGAAGATCTCCCTGACGAAGCCATGGCCGACCGCCGCTCTATCCTTCGCGCCTCTAGTCGGGCCCGCCTGACTGCCGCCGAGAAGGGCAAGGGCACAACCACATCTGCTGACTCGCCTAACCACAGTTTGTAGGCAGCCCGGGTCTGTTGGTCATCGGGGGTTCCCCGACCGCCGTAGCCTAGTCCGTCGCAGGTACCAGGCGGAGGAGATCAGCTACTCCGACAGGTCTAACTACAACTCCTCATACTCGCTAGGCTGGCATAAACTGCCCGGTGATACACACATTGAGGCCCCGACTGCCAAATGAATACTGGTCGGCCCGGAGGCCAATGAAATGGAGGGAATTCACAAGGGCTACTACCCAATCGATGAGTGGTTGGACAAGGTGATATTTCCCAATGACCTTGAGTCCGTTGAAGTGGCAGATCCCGACATGCTGCTTGACGGGATTGCTCACTGCAGCTATCAGGTAATCGTCCAAGCATTATTCTTCCCGACTGCCTACACTTCATACTTAACCATTTCTCTAATGCTCTATTTTGGTTGTAGGCCTTGATGTGCTAACTCGCTCTCCACCGCCGCCAGAAGGTCATGATGACCGAGCTCAAGGATCTGCACGCCATTCGGGACAATCACACCACCCAGGTGGATGACCTAAACCTGAAGCTTGGTAAGGCCGCCTCTAATTTGGAAGCCGAGCAGAGGAGGAACGACCATATGGCGGTCGTGCTGCAACACGCCTGGGAGGCTGCTCTGACTGCTTTTATGCAGTGTCCCGACTATTAGAGAGAACTGGCAGAGCACGCGAGGTCGACTCCGAGGGCATTGCCATGGAGTGGCTGGCTTCTGAAATCGGTCAAGCTTATCTTGCCGAGGCGGGGACGGAGGACTACCAGCTCAAGATGGCAGATATCCAAAAGGAGATTTACACCATTCTAGGGGGTAGGTATGAAGACTTCAACCCGCATCGCTACAAACTCTTGGCTGCCTTATATGATGATAACCTGAACCCTACTACCCCTGTACATGAACAGGGGGAGGTCGACCTGGACCATCAGGCGACCAGAGGGGTAGGCGGCCAAGCTGTCTTAGCCAATGACCCCAATACTCTGGTAAGGACCCAAGGACCAGCACTGTTGGACTTAAACAGGGAAGATGAGGTCGAGCTGGCCGACATGTTGCTAAGACGCTGCCGAGATTTAGGTGTTGCTACTCCCGGGGATGCCCGCTCTAGACCAACAGAGGGGGGGGGGGGGGGGCGACTAAGGATGCAGCCTGTACTCCACTCCCTTTTGTTTTTCTTTTCTTTTGCCTGAGTATGGATGTAATCTGACTGCCATTCATTGCCCTTTTGAAATGAACGACCTTTATGCTCTTTTCTTACTTTCTTTTTCGTTGAGTATTTCCTTATTTAAGGCTGACTGCCCACGAGCCCTTGAGAGGCAATCGAACTCCAAATCGGCCGAGTCCCCTAGTGGACAAGGCTGACCACCTACGAGCCCCCGAGAGACAAACAAACTCAAAACAACAAAGTCTCTCAATGGGCGAGGTTGACCGCCTACGAGCCCCCGAGAAACAAACAAACTCCAAAATAGCCAAGTCCCTGACTTTATGCCTGACAAGGCTGCCTAATAAGGCATAGTCAGCCTTCCTCGCTTGGAGGAAGTGACAACTCCGAGCTCCTTCGCTGTAACAACCCAACAATTCTTCTTCCCAATTTAAGCCTATTTTATACAAACTAGTCAAAATATTTCCCCAATATTTTGTTCCTAAGTTGACTAGTAGCATTTATAAATAAAGTATTTATTCAAAAACCCTTATGGTGAATAAATAAATACAAAAGTCTATTCATGTTCCTTAATTTTCGAGACTCAATTTGGGAAAAATATTCTTCTATCCAAAAGTCAACCCAAAAGTCAATTTGAGAGGAACCTGTGAACTTGATAGCCAAGTTGTTTACCAAAACTTGATTTCCAAAATAAACCTGTCTTATTTCTATATCTCTTATAATGTATTCTAGTTCGAATTTAACCTAACTTTTGACCCAAAATTATAACCCAAAGTTTAAAAACCCAAATTCCCATTTTACCCTCCCATTGTGGCGTGAATAAGCTAAAATTATGGCCTAGGGTGTTGTGTCCTACATCTCTTCCATTCATATCCAAGCTCTCCATCATCTTCTCTTCATGTCTCTCCTTTCTTGTTATCTCACTATGAGTGTGGGTGTGTATGTATGTTTGTGTTGTTGGTTAGAGCCTTAGAAGATGGTGAAGAAGGAGACCAAGCTTGAGGTTATAGAGGTGGAATTCTTGGTTACTGAGGCTAGAAGCTTGAGCTATACCCCATGGACATCAAAAATATACTATTTTCCTCTATTTGTTTGAAAAATGCATGTTTGAATGTTGTTGATGTTGAATGAGCTTGAATATGGTTTATATCTTGTGTTTGAGGTGTAATACATGTTTTATAATGTTGTGTTGTTGACGTTTTGCTTGGGATATATGTTTGGAGGTGTTGCATCAGGTCTGGAAGTGGGCAAAATGCCCTAAAGCGCGTGGGCCTTGCCGCGGGTCCTGGAAAACCCGCCGGCAGGCTTGCGTGCCCGGTGGCAGGCGAGGAGGCCGGTCCCTCGCAGCCTGCCTCCATCGCCCAAGACCGCGCGGGTGGCGCGGCAGGTCCTGTGAGACCCGCCACCCAGCCCGCACGGTCTAGGGGCCCTTACGGCAGTGTATTCTGCCGCGGGTCCGGTTGCTTGAGTTTTTCGGGCTTTTGTGATCCGTGAAACTCGAGGAGTTGTTCTAAAGTGCTACGTGTTGCGTGATACTTGACTAAAAATGATTTCACCAACAAAAGAGTGATGAATTGATTTACTTGATAATTGAACCAACCTAGAAGTTGATATATGTGTTGAGCATGATTCACAAGTGAAGTACGTTGAATAGTTTGTTTCAATGAGTTAATGGATGTGATCCAGGTTTGTGTTAAGTGAAGAATAAGTATGAAGTGAATTATAACCTTGTGAGTTGAAGTTACTTGGACCCATTGAGTATGAACCATTGCAGTGATTCGCATTGTTTTGACTAAACTTTATATCTCACATGCTTATCATGTATCCCCTGTTTTCTCAACTACATATAGGCATAGTATGCCACTTGTGTGCTATATTATGTGGTGGTTGTGAGGAAAAATGTATATTTTGGGGGCTCCCGTTAGGACTATGTCCTTTCGGCTGTATGATGAAATGTTATGATGAGACCCGGTGGAACAATCCCGGAATTATGTGATATGATGAGACCGAGTGGAACACACCCGGAATTATGTGTTATGATGAGACCCGATGGAATACTCCCGGAATTATGTGATATGATGATATAAAAGTGGTCTGGTAGAAACCATCCTGGGTATACTTTGGCGCTTGAGCTATTACCCGCTGGGCTTGGAATCCCAGTTAGGGGGGGGGGGGGGGTGCACACTTAAGATAGAGCGAGGTCCCGTTTCCAATGTTACTTAAAAGATATGTGGGTGAGACGTTGTTAGGCCAGTCGAGAATTCCTGAGCCCGGAGAGATTCCTTCAGACATGGTGAAGTTCCTACCTCCCCAGCGATTGGACCATATCCCTTCGGCAGTTATGATCAGATTGATATGAGTTTCCTCTGGTATTATGAGAAATCCCGATTGGACTATGTTCCTTCAGCAGTTATGATGAGATGTTATGATTCATGGAAAGTATGAAAGCCGTCCATTACTCTATATATATATATATATATATATATATATATATATATATATATATATATATATATATATATATATAAACTACCATTTTCCTTGAGAGAGTGCATATTATGATATCTCATATTCTTTTATGATTTGATTGTCCACATGATTATATGAATCTTTATCTATTCTTGAATTGCATAAGTACTTGATTATGGATTTCAATTGCATGCGAGCTATATACTTATTAGATAAGTACTATTGTTGTAAATGTATATCTATATACTCGTGAACCTATTTGACGTATATCTATAACTTGATTGACTAATCTGTTATGTGTAAAAAACAAACCATTTTCAAAATCTATATCTATATGTACTTTATGGGACTAAGTGGTTTATACTTAGCATTTATGCTAAACGGGTTCTTTTCGTATTTTTTTTCTTGATAACCCATTTCAATTTTGGGTTGATGCATGATGAGAGCACGATTAGAGGATTCTTTTGATAGATTTATTGTTTAGTTTGACTTTAGTTAGTAAATCTTTTGAGAATAGTATTGTACTGAATGATGTTATGACATTTTAAGTTTTATGATTATAGACTTGATTAGATGATTGGTTGTGGGCCCCTTTATGAAAAAATGATGATCTTATGATAGTTAGTTCTTTCTGTGTATTTACTTTATCGAGGATTCGAGGGTAGCTACGGAGTAGCATCCTCATTTTGGTTGTATGTTTGGGTAAATAGTCTTTTACCCTTTCTTTATTCCACAACCCTACCCCTTAAGGGTGATTAATACTTAGCTCAGAAGTATGAAAATTTGGGGTGTTACATTCGCGACATTGTTGCCCAACTTAACTCTGCGCCTGAAAATGTGTAGACAGCCTTCCATGTTTGGAGGAGGTGACAACCCCAAACTCTGTCGCGGCATAGCTGTCTAACCTAACTCCTCTCCTAAAAAGGCGTAATCAGCCTTCCTCGCAAGGAAGAGGTGACAACACCAAACTCCATCGCGGCATGGCAGCCCAACCTAACTCCTCGCCTGAAAAGGTATAGTCAGCCTTCTTCGCTTAGAGGACGTGACAACTCCAAACTTTTTTGCGGCATGGCCGCATAACCGAACTCCTCGCCTGAAAAGGCGTAGTCAGCATTTCTCGCATGGAGGAGGTGACAACTCCAAGCTCCTTCGCGGCATGGTCGCCCAACCTAACTCCTCTCCTGAAAATGCGTAGTCAGCCTTCCTCGCTTGGATGAGGTGATAACTCCAAACTCCCTCGTGGCATGACCGCCCAACCTAACTCCTATCATGAAAAGGCGTAGTCAGCCTTCCTTGTTTAGAGGATGTGACAACTCCAAACTCCTTTGCGGCATGGCCGCCCAACCGAACTCCTTGCCTGAAAAGGCGTAGTCAGCCTTCCTCGCTTGGAGGAGGTGACAACTCCAAACTCCTTCGCGGCATGGTCGCCCAACCTAACTCCTATCCTGAAAAGGCGTAGTCAGCCTTCCTCGTTTAGAGGATGTGACAACTCCAAACTCCTTTGCGGCATGGCCGCCCAACCGAACTCCTTGCCTGAAAAGGCGTAGTCAGCCTTCCTCGCTTGGAGGAGGTGACAACTCCAAACTCCTTCGCGGCATGGTCGCCCAACCTAACTCCTCTCCTGAAAAGGCGTAGTCAGCCTTCCTCGCTTGGAGGCGGTGACAACTCCAAACTCCCTCGCGGCATGACCGCCCAACCTAACTGAAAAGGCGTAATAAACCTTCCTCATTTGTAGGAGGTGACAACTCTAAACTCCTTTGCTGCATGGCCGCCCAACCTAACTCCTCGCCAGAAAAAGCGTAGTCAACCTTCCTCGCGTGGAGGAGGTGACAACTCCAAACTCCCTCGCGGCATGACCGCCCAACCTAACTCCTCGCCTGAAAAAGCGTAGTTTGCCTTTCTCGCTTGTAGGAGGTGACAACTCAAAACTCCCTCGCGGCATGGCCGCCCAACCTAACTCCCCGCTTGAAAAAGCGTAGTCAGCCTTATAACAAATGCTGCTCTAACGAAATAACTAAAACTTTATTATGAACTAGAAGGAGAATTTCGACGAAAATATTGGCCGCTAGGGGCCTACAACGAACTAACTGACTAATGAAAGGAAAAGGAAAGGCATGACCAGTTGCTTATTGATAAAACTTCATGAGGTGGTGAGCATTCCACGTACGCTCTATGGGCTCACCCTTGGTTGTCTCCAACCGGTATGTTCCCGGGTAGACTACACTTGTTATCTTGTATGGTCCTTCCCACCTGATTGCCATCTTTCCGCCTTCGATGAGTCTACTAGCTTCTCGATGTCGGATGATGCGTAGTATATTTGCAAACAAATAATTCTCGGAGTACGAGTTATCGATCCACAGGGAAGTGGTTGTATCAAGCACTAGTTACTAACTTATTCATTAGAGCTAATCCTAACAATTACTTAGATGATTGATTGGCATAAAATAAATAAAATAAAACAGAGGTTCAGGATTTTGAAAACAATTAGAGAGAAGTTGAGATTCATGGGATTCAAGTATTTAATCACCTAGTGCCAATTATCGTTTGCAATATTTAGTTTGGAATTAAGATTTGTGTGGGAATGCAAAGTGGAATCGAATTACTCCCGTAATCTCTATTCCTAGTGAATTTCCACTCCCATGGCTTAAACACCCAATAAGATCAAAGATCAGCATTCAATTATTCCTAATTACTACCATCTCCCGATTGGCAACAATCTAGAATAAACTTCCCCTAATAAGTTCCCCTTTCCCAAGGACCAACCATTAGGTGCAATCGTGTGTGCCCTAATTTATGCCCCAACTCCCATTGGTGACACAAACATGGCTATGAAGCTAGTAACTATGGCCATTAATTACAAGCATCAAACAATATTATCACGATTGCAACACAAGTATTAAACCCAAATAATAATATATTAAAGAAACTGAGAGCTCAGGCACATAGGTTCATAAACACTTTTACCCAAGAATCTCTAAAGAATTTAGCCAAGCATGACTAAATTATACATAGCAAATATAAATAAAGAATTACAAATCATCAAAAGAGTACAAGAATTAACCAGACGATTTTCCCAAATCTCCCTAGTCTTCTTCTTGCTTTCCAAGACAACTTGTGGCTCTTGATTTCTCTCCTTCTTGTCTCCAAGAATCTCTGAATTCTCTCGGTCCCCGTCCTATCTCCATTAGGGTTAAGGAAGGAGGGATTTTATAGTGGGTACAAAGTTGAGATGTAATAGGAATCTTGTAAAAAATTGGACTCAAATTATAATTCCTAAAATAAAGAAATTGCCGTAATAAAATTGAAGTTGGAATTTGGACTTTGGAATTGGAACGCTGCTGCAATTTTGGAAATTAACGTCGCTCGACGCGTCGAGCTGAGGCTTGACGCGTCGAGACCTGCTGTCTCGACCGGAATGTGTACTGGAAATTTTCGACGCGTCGAATCCTCTGGGTCCCGAACTTATCTAAAATTGCTCCGAACTCATCCTTGAACTCCCCTTGCTCATATCTTTGACCTAAAATGGTTCAAAAACACTAACAAACATCGTAAAACATTCAAAACAAGTGTGAACCATAATTAAATGATAATAGCAAGGAAAATATGTATTAAATAAGCAAAATTAAAGAACTTAAATACTGAGATGATTCAAAATAACTATAAAAACAAGAACAGATGTGATAACATCATCGGAGTACTAGGTCCCCCACCTGAAGGTACCTCACTATAGCCCGTTTATCCTGATATCGCTTGACAGCCTGCTGATACTCGGCCATTCGGGCGTAGGCCGTATCCCGCCTTTCTTCTAAGAAATTCTTCTCGATTTGTTGCACCTCCTTATTACCCTCATCGTTATACAGTAAGGCATGTCGTCTAGGTACTAGGAGCTCGATCGGGACCTTGGCCTCAAACTCGTATGCTAGTGAAAAGGGGGTTTCAGCGGTTGCCCTACGGGGAGTCGTCTGGTAGGTCCATATAACTTTTTCTAACTGCTTGGCCCATGTACCGCCCAATTCCTGCAGCTTTTTTCGCAACCCGTCCAAGAGGGTGCGGTTCAAGTTCTCAATCTGCCCGTTCGGTTGGGGATAGGCTACGGATACTTTGATGTGCCATCCAGTTCGGCAACAGCAATTTTTTCTAGTTAGGAGGTGGCGAATTCCTCCTTTTGGAAGCACAAAATTCTGGACAATTTTCTTGGTTAGCAGCAAAATTATTCGGCAACCATTTTTCCTTTCATTTTATTCTTTATTGCTGGTAATTTATGGTTGTTGTTATTCTTTGCAAAATAATGTTGAACTATTTCCTGCCAATTTCTTTATGCTTTGCTAAGTATTTTATTCTAGGAATGTGATGAATTTTTCATGAACATTATGTATTGATTGTTTAATTTAGCCAATTCAATTATGTTTATCCTATGGTCATGTACTGAGGTTAATTGTGCTTGAATCTGACCAATTTTAGCATAGGTTAATATGTTGAGGGGATTAATTAATTGAGTAAATATCATGCCTTTTAATGTCATGCTCAGTAGGATAAAATGATAAAGCAATTTGATTGTTTTATTCAATTGTTTATTTTGGTTCACAACCTGGATATTTTCGTAGTTCTTTTAGGACCTAATGGGTTTTAACTATTTGAATATTTTAAATACATGAATGGTTAACGCACGTGATTTACTTTGGACGCCATACGAAATTTTCACATTTTAAAGAAAAATGAACCCTTAATTGATTGACAAGTTAAACTAATATGCAAAACAGTAATGGTAATTGATTCATGTTCCTAGGCTTTTCCAATTTTATTTTTATTTGATTTCCTGGTTCCTAGCGATTCATTTGTTTAGCTTCCTAAATTTTAATTATTTTGCATTCAAGTTTATATTTATTTTTGGTATTGTCTCCCGCACTTTAAATTATTAAGTTAAATTTTTTTTTTTAATTTCAAGTCCTTAAATTATATCGTATCGATTCCTTGTGGGTCTGACCCATGCCTTTGCATACTATTATTACAGTGATTTGTGTACTTGCGAGAACATATTAAAATTGTCCATCAAGATCCCTCCTCCTCCTTCAATAGTGCCCACTACCTCTACCTCCTATCAACCAAAACACAAGCCTAGAAGACAAATATCATACACAAGCACATACATACATTACATACATTAAAATAGGGAGAAAAATGGAGAAATGAAGAAGAAGAAATAGGGAAAGAGAAGAGAAGGACATCAATTGAGATAGTATATAATCTTACAATGATTGGCCTCTTGATCTTGTGTCTCTTGAAGATGAAATGAGGAAGAAGATGGGTAAGGGAGGGATTGAGTCTAGACAATGGAATAGTATCATTTAAATAGAAGCACAAAACCCTAGGGAAGGGAAGGGTGTGCACGACTAGTAGGGGCAATTTGGTCCTTTTGTGATTTAAAATCTCGGGTTATAATTTTGGGTCAAAAATTGGTTTAAGTTCGGATAAAATATAACACAATAATTATAAGAATATGTTATGTTCATTTTAAAATCAAGTTTGAGTTTAAAACTTGACTATCAGGTTCACAAGTTCGTCTCAGATAGACTTTTGAGTCAAGTTTTTAAATAATAAATATTCCCCTTAAATAGGGCATTTAAAACCATTGATAAATTCATAGATATTGGTATTAAATCATTTGGAAATAAAGGGTTTAAAATATTTATTTACACACCCATTAACAAAACTTTTGGAGTAAAACTATATCTTTAGTTTTTGTATAAGATAGGAGTTAGTTTGCTAGAAAAATTGTTTTGGGGTCTCACATTAATTATGTCACGTGAAACATAAATACGTGACAATAAGGATCGTAATACAAATAATACTAACCTCCAGCTATAGTTCTTAGTCGATGATGATTGAGTAGTTCTGGACTGTCGGCAGGGTTTACATGAGTATCTCATGGTTTTGTCTCTCACTTCTACCCAGCTCTCTCTATATGGTGTATGAGGAATTTTGGTGAGCAGTGAGAGAACCGGTGACCTTAAATAACTACGTGTCATTATTGTGGTAGTTGTATATCATTAGGTCTCCTAAACCCTAACCAGATATTAGTGTTGTATAACATTATTGTCATAAATGAAGTCTAGCTTATTAGTATTGCACCACATATCAAACACTTAATATTATCATAACTTATCATAATGTTATAATAATAAATAGAAAACGTTACACTTTTAATACACAACACTTTTACAACAACACTTTTAAAAGTTTGTTGCGTTTGTGAGTTTTGTTTTTAAACAACAATTTTATTTTGCTGTTGTCGTTGATGTGTTGTCTTTAAGAAATTGTGAATCATCAATTATTAGACATATTTACCTAGCTCTAATTCATTCTCAAAACGAGTCTCCCATTCCCATTTCTATTTCATTAATTAGTTGCAATCAATCCATTCATCACATCGAAGGGAATATCTCCAAATCAAGAACTCAATACCACACAAAAGTTTGGGAAGTAGTCCATATCAAGTGAAACAAAATCTTTGCATAGCGAAAAGTGGTGAATAAGTAAGCCAAAAATTGCAGGGTCCTCCGTGTGTGATGGCCATTTCAAGAGTTTGCAAGTCAGGCATGATATTGTCGTGTATATAAAAGGTGATGTTGCTTTCAGATCAAAATTATTGCCATGCCTCACCGTGGTCCTAAGTCACTAAATAAGCTAAGGCCGATCTCTACATGGCTAATTTTTTAGACCATGGCGGTATGAACCATAAATATAAGGTACATTTTAATATATTAAAAGTATATTATTTTTATTATGTAAAATAATATACAAAATAATATACTTTTAGTACTTAAATAATATACTTTCAATAATCAAATAATATATTTTTCATGAATACAAGGTACATTTTAAATATACTAAAAAATATATTATTTGTATACTGAATGTACATTATTTGATAATATTACTTTTCCTAATATACTAAAAGTACAATACTGACATTATTTAATAGTATATAAAATAATGTATTTTTAGTACTCAAATAATTAATATACTTTATGTATACAAATAATATATTTTTTATTTGTGGACCTTGTGGTCCACACAGTTCTCTCAACATGTTCGATAAAATAATGACTCATCTCTATATATATAGCCGTCACTGCTTGTCCTACGGTTATGGCTTAGTTCATTGTTGTCTGTTTGCTTGTTATTCAATCATTGCACTCCTTTAATTTGTTTAAAATCTTGCAGCTTATGTAATACATGTATGCAACTTACATTTGGCTTCTCATCATTTCTACTTCATCATAAATGTATGTTTTAATTCGTAAGAGTTAATTTCATTTTTTGTACTAAATTTATATATGGCAGTCCACATTTAGTCATTTTTTTTTTTTTTATCAAAACATCCCCTTTTAGTCATAGTATTATTATGAGATGACCAATTTTGGTCCTCTATCAACAAAATCGTTAAAATTTTGTTAAATTGAAGGACATTTTGATATTTTATTACAAAGTGTGTTGACCCGTTATACTTTTTATGTTTATTTTTTGAAAAAAGTCATAATTGTAGAGTGAAATGCTATTGTATTTAACGAAATTTCAACAATTTTTGTGATAGAGGACTAAAGTTGGTCATGTCACAATAATACTAGGACAAAAAATGAATGTTTTGATAAAAAAAAGACTAAAAGTGAACTGTCACTTATAAATCTAGGACCAGAAATAGAATTAACTCTAATTCATAATTTCAATTTTTAGTTGAAACAAAAATATATAATTTTCTAATAAAATATAATTTATGTAAGAGTAGGAATATAAAATATGTTGATGATGTAATAATTTACATAGTATATTGTACTTATTTTTTATGTATTTATAAATTTATTTCAGTTTTATCATTCTTCTTTTTCTTTTTCCATCTAAGTAACTAAGTTGTTAATGTTGCTATTAGCAACTTTTAATTTGCATAGATCATGATATATTGTGTGCGTTTTTTTTTTTTTTTTTTTTTTTTTTTTAATTGTATGTTTTAATGCATTTCATTTGGATAAATTAAAATTGGAAATCACTTTCCTAATTACAAAAATTTGTACTTCATTTCTAATATTGTTTTTTCTATACTTCAATGCAGTTCTCTATATATTGAGTTACTTCCATTATTTTTAATATACAAGAAAAAAAAAGTCAATTTTATCCTTGTGATCACAAGGTCATAATACAAAACCTTTCACTCAGGAATTTGTTCCTTATTTTTTTCTTTCTAATATTTTTTTTTTAAATGCTACTGACTCTATTACATTGTAGTTATAATATCCCCATTTTTCATACTTTTGAGCCTAGACTCTAACATTCAAGTAAGGGTAAAAGAAAGGGAAAACGAGATAAAGTTAAGATATATTAAATCCGCCCAAATCATCCACATGAGGGTGCTACCACCACAACTACCCACCCTCGAGTAGTTGCACAGGCTAACATCGAACACCAGTCTAGAGTCATTAGCTCTATACACAACAAAAAGGGGTTTGCGAACCCCGGTGTCTAAGCATCGATAAAACAAGGTAGTCTAGCTACATCAATTTTCTAATAATAGTCTCCAAAATAAGAGAAAAGGGTAACTATTGCTAACTATCAAAATAACCATCTAGAGCTACACAGTACAACCTCGATAAGTATGCTCCCATCATGCATCAAGTCAACCTGAAAAGGGTTATAAGAAAACATAGGAAAAATAACCCTTTATAGCATAAAAATGCTAAGTATAAGGCCACTCAACCCTGTGACTCAGGTATCGTACTTTCAGTGTGCACACCCTTTACTGAGATTCCAAACCCAGCGAGTAGTATCCAACCTAGCTAGTAGCCTAGGATTTTTCGACCAAACTACTTCAATCATAATCGTCTAGGATTTTTCGACCGGAGCTTTCTCATCATCAAAACTTTCATAATACATCCGAAAGGACATAGTCCTAACGGGAACCTCCAAAATATATCATTTCCTCACATCACATAATAGTAGTAGTATAGTATATGAAAACTTCACTTTTCATATGTAGGTTTTGAAAATAGTTTAAGGCTATAATATAGGTCTTTCATACTCGTAAGTAAATATAGCTCGAAATGATCAAAAGTCATGAGTTTAAATATGAGATATGGCGAGTAATGATTATGCACAAATGGTCATTCTTTCTCATCTTTCTCATCATATCAATCGGTGGGGAGGTATGAACTTCAAGATTCCTGAACAAACTTATCCGGGCTCAGCAAATATCGGCCGGCCTAATACTCATCTCGCCTACAATATCATATCACTTTTGGAATCAAGTATCATACCTTCAGTGTGCACACCCTCTACTGAGATTCTAAGCCCAGCGAGTAGTATCCAATCTAGCTAGTAGCCCAGGATTTTGCGACCAAGCTACTTCAATCATAATCGTCTAGGATTTTTCGACCGGACCTTTCTCATCATCAAAACTTTCATAATACATCCGAAAGGACAGAGTCCTAACGGGAACTATAACACCCCCTAAAAACATGCTATTTAAAAGCCTTAAACATGCAGATAACTAAACCAAACAACAATCACAGCGAAAGACTGAAAGATAGATAGATAGATATAATCTGGAACACGGGGTGCTGTGCCACGTTTACCAAAAGGATAAACGCACATGCAACATCTGCAATGTTTACATCTAAACCCATTGTCTCAAAGTTCTACATCTAAATGGGCACACATGCCACAAAACGCAAGGGAGAAGCTAAACTAGCAAGTACTAGACCGCGCACTCGCCTAGACATCACCTGAAAGAATACAATAAAACATGGGACGACGCCCGGTCAGCAAATAATGCTGGTAACCCACCAATACATGTGAAATATCATACATAGATAAGATATAAAGCCATTTTCGAAACGGAATACATAAGTATATAAGTACAAAACCAAGAGTAATAGTCAACACAAGACTCAACACTCTCAACAAGAACACGAGAACACGTCCTAAGACCACAAAAGAATAACACGACTCACAAGAACAGCTCAAGGCATGATCTATCATCACACAATAGATCAAAACCCGACATGCACAACGCAAAGGAAGTAAAGACACGACACACGGCAACACATGCCAAGGCAACACATGCCTTTGTAACTACACACGTCACAAGAAGAGAACACACAACCACGGCTATACAAGCCCTCGTGACATCATCCATCACAAGTTGATATGCCTTCCTTATGCCCTGTTCTAGACATACGAAACATCAAGAAGACACTCAAATAGTTCCACAAAAGAACATCGGGAAGTCAAAAGACCAAATACCGAGTCAAAAGAATCACGGGGAACAAATCCCCCAACAAAACCAACATGTTCCCCGCGGGTGGACCCACGGGTAGGGGCCCACTTTCCCACGGGTGGTGCGGCGGGTAAGGCTCTGCCCGCGGGTACATCCCTGTGCCCAAAATAATCCCTTTGGGGATTTTCAACTCCAAGCTCAAACTCATGTCCAAAACATGCCAAATCTCACCAAATACAACAAAATGACTTGAATCAAAGGAATAGCCAAGCAATGGCATACAAGAATCCTAAACACAAGCTCTAGATATGCATTTTCACAAAACAATGCATAAACACTCACATTTCATAGCAAAACACATGTAGAATCCAAGAAATATTCATATAGGTAAGCAAAATAGATTTTGTAGAGCATGGGTTACCTCTTGAAGACTAAAGACTTCACTTTACACCTCAACAAGCTCCTTATAAAGCTACCTTCCAAAGCCACTTCAAGAACATACGAAAAGATCATAAAGATTTTATCTTTAAGAAAAGACACCTAAGATAAAACCAAAAACACAAGATGAACTTAGATCTTACCCTCCTAGATGCCCAAATATATGAAAGGTTGAATCTTGGAAGCAACTCTTGAAGTTTTGGCAAGGCTCCAACTTGGCTTGGAAGAAAAGCTACCCACCTTTTTAGAGAGAAGGTGGAGCTAGATTTTTAGAAAGTGTAAGGAAAGAATGAAGGTGGTCTACTAGGTTAGGTTACAATACTAAAACCAAGTGAAAGGCCAAGAATACCCTTACTAACATAAGGAAATGTAAAGGAACTCCCTATAAAGCTTAAGGTACAACTTTGACTTTGGGGTTGACTAGTCAATTACTAGTCCCCAACTATTAAATTTTCAGGATTTTAGGAATTAATTCACCAATTGAAATAGGATTAATTACTCAATTAATCCCTTAATTGAATTTGGATTTCGAGGTGTCACATCCTCTCCCCCTTCAAAGAAGCTTCGTCGCCGAAGCTTGGATATGACGAATTAAAACAAACGGTGATAGGAAACAACATTGTGACAAGAGGTTCAAGAACAAACTCTCTTTTGGTCAAAAACTCCAAAAGATTCCACAGGATTTCAAGGAAATAAAGAGTTCAAAACAACGATCGGCAAGAATCAAACAAACGGATATATTGAGCATAACGAACTCTATCCTCAACACAAACATCAACTTCTAGCCAACACTAAGAACTAGACAACCAACTCATAACACCAACTACAAAACTAACTAAACAACAAAACGACAAGCAAGAACAAGCATACAAGCAAACAACAACTAAAGAAGAGCAAACAAGACGGCCACAACTCCACTCTAGAAGGACTCGCTCTCCGGCTCCTCGGACTCTTCGTCGGCTCTTCCTCGGCTAGAACTGGCCTCAAGCTGGTCCAATCTCTGGTTAACTGCGACGGACGACGTCTTCATAAAAGCGAAGCAACTAAACCAACTACTCAAACCACAAGCTAACAACCACGGCAAACAAAAGAGGGCGACTAAACGCACAACTGAGCGACAACTACCAACGAACCTACTAACAAAACAAGCAAGGGACACAACAAGGTTCCACAACGAAAACGGTTGGCTTGCAAAACGGATGACAAAGCTTAAGAGATGGGTTGCAAACGAAGTTTTAAGCAACAAAGGTGTTTGCCACTAACCAAAGTTAGAGAAAACAAGGGTTTATAGTAAAGTAGTAAGATTGATAGGCTTGGTCACAATGAAGTTCAACACCAAAACCATCGGTTAACAAAATGAGAGACAAGACTTAGAGATAGGTTGAGGGTTCACAAAGGTAAGACAAGAAAGAAAGATAAGGTGATAGATAAAAGATTTATCGGAAAGGAAAGCTAACTTCACACCGAGCCTAACTCCTGCTCAAAACTAGCCAACGATCTACTCAAAACGAGACGGCTCAGCTAAGGAACAAGCCACAAACAGAAACTGACACCACACGAACCCTAAACTAGATCACTCGGGATCACAGAACCAGGGTTGCATCTTCAACCGATCTCTGCTGACTTCTCTAACCAAAGGAAACAAGGCACCCCCACTACTTAACTCGAGCTCGGCATCTGCGTGAACTTGATCCGTCACTTCCGACAAAGGCTTCAACTGCTAGATCCAAAATACGAGTTGGATGTCCTTCTCTCCGGCTCTAGGGTGAATTCGATGAAGGCTACTGACTTAACACTTGCATTAGCACACAACCCCAACTCACAGCAAGGCAACGAATGAAAACTCCAAGACTTCGATTCGGATGAAAGGTCTAAAACAATAACGGTAACAAAGGAGAAAGGTAACTCAGGAGAAAGAAGGCTTACAAGAAGAGATTCGGTTCAACGGGAAAGATTAGAGTGAAAGGTTTGGGTTAAAAACTCAAGGACCACGTTACTTAGGAATAGGATCAAAGTCATCAAAGTTGCAACTTAGGAAATAAGGTTGCCACCTTGCACAGAATCATTAGAAGCGGGGAATACAAGAATGAGGTTCGATTCAAAGGGAAAGATCAAGGTGAGAGTTTAGATTCAGCAATTCGAGGACCATGTTGATTAAGAAGAAAAGAATTGCAAACGAGGTTGCAACTTAGGGAGTTGAAAGAATTTCCTCATGGAGGGTATCGATTTAAAGCTCAAGAATAGCGTTGCTTATGAAGGAAATCAAGATTTTCAAAGTCACAACTTAGAAAAGATGAGGTTGCAACCTTGAACAGAGTCGAATCAAGAAGGAAACAAGAATGAGGTTTGAGAGGATAGGAAGGATTTCTCGAAAAGGGGCAAGGGTTTTAACGAGGGCAAGAGAAGGAGATCGGCTTTAAGAGACACAAAGGGTTCACGACTTCCGGCGAAGCTTTGGCTTGACGCTGATCACTACGCTTGTCGAATTGAAGGCTCTCTACCACAACTCGAACGCGGTTTAACTCTTAGACCTTGCCAGATTTCTTCATAAGCTAATGACATCGCCAACATGCACAAGATGATTTGGAAAGAAACAAGAACAAGGTTTGGAAGAAAAGGATCACTTGGCAAAAAGGGGTGGTTGGATTTGTCTAGGGACAAGAAAAGATTACAAAGGGTCAAGGGTGACTCTCGAACAAGATAACACCTGAAGCTAACATGCAAGGAAGGGCACAAAGACAAAGGAAGGTGCAGCAAAAAGGGTACAAGAGCTTACTTCAACGGTTTCCACTTGCATCTATCTCACAACTACAGATCTTGCTTTGCCAAGGTCCCGACTTCGTACACAGGTCCTGGATGCTACTTCCACTTAGTCCATTATTGTTGCTTCCACTTCGAGACTTTCTTCCCGACCGAGGTCTCACACTACCAACTGGTTTTGAGCTTGCCGAAGGTAGAACGTAGCCAACTCCACCTTGCGATCCTCCGGGCAAACCACAGCTTCGAAGATCTTGTCGAACATCCGGATCCACTTGTCCAGCAATGCAGGATTTTCTTCACCGGCGAAGATCTGTGGACGGAGACTTGAAACTTGGCGCACTATGTCCCGGTTCCCATTCTGAGGAGGGTGGTTGATGTTGAGGAGGGTGTCACTCAGCTTCTGGGTGATCAGCGTCAGCTGATGGAGGCTTTGGGCTAGCTGCTTGTTGGTGACTGCTTCAGAAGACCTTGCACGACGTCTCGATGGTGCCATCCTTGACTTCTACAGCAACAGCACGATAACGGGAGGAAACTTGGGGCCCGCACCCTTACCTGGTGCCTTAACTAAAGAAAACCAAAGCTAAAACGAAAACAAAGCACAAGAAGCACAACAGAAAACAACAAGCAAGCAGAACAATCTAAAAGCAACACACATCTCACCACGCGTCCTAAGAGTCCTAAGCCAAAACACTTAGATTCTTAAGGTCGCTTTAAGGTCTCAAACCACACTTAGCCACTTAGAAAGTCTAGACTTAATCCTTCCTAAGCTCAAACCTAGGCTCTGATACCAACTGTAACACCCCCAAAAAACATGCTATTTAAAAGCCTTAAACATGCAGATAACTAAACCAAACAACAATCACAACGGAAGACTGAAAGATAGATAGATAGATATAATCTGGAACACGGGGTGCTATGCCACGTTTACCAAAAGGATAAACGCACAGGCAACATCTGCAATGTTTACATCTAAACCCATTGTCTCAAAGTTCTACATCTAAACGGGCACACATGCCACAAAACGCAAGGGAGAAGCTAAACTAGCAAGTACTAGACCGCGCACTCGCCTAGACATCACCTGAAAGATCACAATAAAACATGGGACGACGCCCGGTCAGCGAATAATGCTGGTACCCCACCAATACATGTGAAATATCATACATAGATAAGATATAAGTTGCAAAGCCATTTTCGAAATGGAATACATAAGTATATAAGTACAAAACCAAGAGTAATAGTCAACACAAGACTCAACACTCTCAACAAGAACATGGGAACACGTCCCAAGACCACAAAAGAACAACACGACTCACAAGAACAGCTCAAGGCATGATCTATCATCACACAATAGATCAAAACCCGACATGCACAACGCAAAGGAAGTAAAGATACGACACACGACAACACATGCCAAGGTAACACATGCCTTTGTGACTACACACGTCACAAGAAGAGAACACACAACCACGGCTACACAAGCCCTCGTGACATCACCCATCACAAGTTGATATGCCTTCCTTATGCCCTGTTCCAACCTTATGGCTACCCGCAACCTTATAACTAGTTCCAACCTTTACCTCCAGGACCCCTGTACACCAAGTCCAACCTTATTCCTCCGGGAACCGTCGTTCCCCCTCCAACAGTCCCTCCAACTAAACCACCGATTTCATAATACACGAGGGTACCGATCACACATGGCAACACCACCGATTTCAGACCACAAACTCCATAATCGCGTCACGGCCACCACGAGGACCGCTGCAATACCTTGGTGACTAGTGTAACAACCCGACATTTTAAAACTTTTGAGACTTATATAATAAAGGTAAATTCTCATTAAATCTCAAAACACAATATAGTAGAGTACGGGGTGCTATGCCACACCTGAGCTAGAGAGCTCAGGTGCACATGCTAACTAACTAATATCCTCAATAATGTAAATACATAAGCATGGCACGCAGGCCGAAAGGGAAACTATCTACTCTACGTTCTAAATCTCTAGCGCGCTCCAGCGTTTACTCCTCTGTGCCTGAAAGCCAAATATATATGTTCAGCGAGAGCAGGCCCGGTCCTATCATTTTATAGGCCCAGGGCGTAGAAACAAAAATGGGCCCTGTATTAAATTAATATATATTTTTATAATTAAAATTAAATTAAATAAGAGAAAATACTAATGTCAAATAACTTGAAAATTCAGAAGTTTTTAATAATTATAAATACACATGAAAACAATTCTAGATGCATTTCTAAATTTAAAATAAGCAATAACCGCATTAGTGCTTTCATAAATAAAGAATTGAAAAAATTATACTTTTCATCCCTAAATTTTAGGATAATTGTAGATTTTGTCCCTAAGTGTTGGTCATACTCACATTATAAAAATGAATAAATAATTTAAAATCAAATGAGCTTATAGGGAATCACATTATTATTATAATAAATAATAAGTAATTTTTAATAAAAAATTATATAAAAAAACTTACAATAATAGCATAGCATAAAATCTTAATGATTGGAAGCAATAAATAAATCAAAATACGCTAAACATGATAAAAGATATTCATAATAAAATATAATACATAATTAATTGGATAAAATAGTTCAAATAAAAAACAAATAATAAATAACACATCTTCTATATTGCTATCATCTTTATAAATATTTTTCCTTTTAGTTAAATCAATTTCAAGTTTTTCTAATTAATTTGAATACGATAATGCATAATAGGACTTCTAAACTACATTGCCTAGATAATTCATAATAATAATAATAATAATAATAATAATAATAATAATAATAATAATAATAATAATAATAATAATAATAATAATAATAATAATAATAATAAATTAAACTATTTTTTAAAATATTTTTCATAACTTAATCACAAAATATATTACAGATACATAACTCATTATAAAATTCATAAAACAGCACATATTTTAAATATAAGTAGTAAATTACTCAAATAGAAATAGATTCAAAATTTGATACGAATCACATCAATCTATATTATAAATCTCACTATAATTATAAAAAGGTAAAAAAAAAACCTACAAAATTACAAATTAAATTTTAAATAATACAAATTAGAAATTAAATAAATTTCTTAAGTTACCATTTCAATACTATATAATAATATCCTAAAGAGTAAGAGATGAAAAGTTTAATGTATAGAACTTTTTGTTTTTATTAAAAACGTATATACATAATAAAAATAAGAGAGGATTCGATCCCTGGATTTGTAACATACAAACCACATATCCTACTAGCTCAATTAACTTCCACTTCATTAATATATAGCTATACAAACTTATTATACTATAGTATATATAAAAGGAATTGTATAGTCTGGTGGGCCCCTTCCAAGCGTGGGCCCTGGGCAAGGGCCCAGCCTGCCCTTGCCCAGGGCCGGGCCTGAGCGAGAGATGCTGGTAACCCACTCCAACGCGTTGAAATACATTATAGATAGATATGTATAGATATATGAAAACCATTTTGAAGCATGAAGATATATACTTAAGAGACACTAGTTTTAAAACCAAGAATATACTCGACAGATAGGGATAAGCACATTCAACGGTTATAATCAAGCATATAAAGATACTAGCATATATCCTATGGTCACAGATTCACTTCATCTCATTCATATCATCATCCCAATTCGTATCTCATCACACACAAGCACACTTTGGTGGCGCCACAAGACCAATCGCATGCCCATACATGAGGGTCAGCGCATATAGCTCTGACACGGCCCCGCAGCACCCTGCCTCGTATCGCAATACGAAGGGGTCGATCGCAACCGACCGATGAACCACAACTCATCATAATGTTTGATCGCAACCAAACAGTGGACCGCAGCCCAAGAGTGATCATCTGACCGTAGCCAGGAATATGAACCGCAGCTCATGTAAAACGTTTGATCGCAACCAAACGGTGGACCGCAGCCCAAAAGTGATCATCTGACCGCAGCCAGGAATATGAACTACAGCTCATGTTAAACGTTTGATCGCAACCAAACGGTGGACCGCAGCCCAAAAGTGATCATCTGACCGCAGCCAGGAATATGAATCGCAGCTCATGTATAGGGATGGCAATGGGTCGGGTGTGGGTCGGGGAGGGTTACATCCATCACCCGACCCACCTTATATTTTCTCCACCCACCCCCACCTCCAACCCGCATCGAATGGACTTTTTCAGAACCCACCCCCACCCCCACCGGGTGCGGGTGCCCACTACAGGTACCCACCACTTATCATCTTATTATGTTTTTCAAAAAATAATATTTAAATTATTTACACATAATAAAAAAATAAAATCCATTAGTGATACTAAAACATAAATAATGGAAATATTTAAATATAATAACTAAATTGTTAATTTTTAAAAATAAACTTAGTAGTTTGATATAAAAAATAGTAAAAAGATACACGAAGTTATATAAACTTTTATAAATAACTACATACTACTACTAGTATTTATTTTACTATTATATATATATATATACACACACACACACATGGTGGGTCGGGTGGGATTCTAGGCGGGTCTTGTATATAGAACCCGAATCCAACCCGACCCACCGCGGATTTGCTTTTTAAGACCCACCCCCGACCCACCACCCACCATCACACAAAAAAACCCGATCCATGCGGGGTGGATTCGGGTGGATATCCACGGGTCGGATTGAAATTGCCATCCCTACTCATGTAAAATGTTTCATCTCAACCAAACGGTGGACCGCAGCCCAAGAGTGTAATTCTGACCGCAGCCAGCTTCTGAACCGCAGCTCAGGAATAACCAATTTGATCGCAACCAAATTGGGGTATCATGCACACATAACACATAGCAAGCACATGCAACTCATATTAGCACATTAGGAAAGGGAAGAAAACGTATAGAGAAACCTATGCGTGGTCATCCATAAACTAGGAATGGTCCTAAGGGGTTCATACTTCTTTCACCTAGGCCAACGGAATACCAATTCAACTAGCATGCGATGTATATAAGACTCATTTATCCTACGAACGGTATCCGAAACATCAAACTAGACTTAGGCACGCTAAACGGAGTCCGTTGGGACACCATGAGGGTCGGGGAAACATCAAACGGAAAGCCGGAGTCCCGTGTTGGACAATTTCCAGCGGGTCACCGGTGGTGGAGGACCACCCGCCGGATGCCCACCGGCGACAAGCCTCCGGGCAGCGGGTGCCCGGCGGGCAGTCGCCTGCCCGCTGCCAGCGACGCCCTTCTCGGGCAGCGGTAGGTGGGGGTCCCCCACTGACTCTTTATCAAAATAGTCATCCCGGGATCCGTTGTGGAACCCGAAACCATGCTTAGACACTTTTAAACGCAATTGATGACACCACGTAGACAATTAACGGATCAAAAGCAAGAATCATATAGCACGTATCCTATCATGACTTCTAGACATAATCAACACCCGAACATGCGAAATCCCACCCAATTATATCAAGAACAACACAATATGAAATTTCCAATTTTAACCTAGGGCTCTAATCGTATTCAAATCAATAAAATCACAGTTCATCTTTGAATTGCCAAAACATCAAGATTCATCAAGAACATCACATAGTCATCAAGAACCTCTTATCATCATCAAGATCACACATAAAATCATCTCACAATCATCAAGAACATATCATCAATATCATAAACGATTATCAAGACACAAGTATAGAGAGGAGGCCAAGGAAGATAATTATAGCAAGGAAAAGTAGGTTTTGTTGAGACATGGGTTACCTCTTAGCTTTAATTAATTTCATTGGCTATGAAGGGTCTTTCTTTAAGATTCCTTCTTTCTTGATTTCTCCTAGGGGGATTCTTGGAACTTCTTGTGTGGTGAGAGATTATTGTGGTGTGGGTTCTAGGTACCTCCTATGCCCCTATTTATATACCTAAGAGTCCCTAATTAGGGTTAGTTTTATTCCTTCTAGGATTAGGGGATTGGGTTAGGATAAGGGCCCATGGACTATGGGGGCCTTTTCCTAATTAATTATTGGAATTTAATCCTTTCTTTTTGGGTAAATAATTAAATGATTAATTGGTTTTAGGGGCCGTAACATGGGGTGTTACACTCTCCCCCCCTTAATGGGAAGCTTCGCCCCTGGAGCTTTGGTCGTCGTTGAGTGCCCTCGTCTCTTATCCTATGCTTTTGCCGTGGTTACCTTGTGTGAAGAGTTCGGGATAGCGTTCTTTCGTTGTGTCTTTGAGTTCCCATATTGCTTTTCGGTCTCGTGGTTGGTCCAAAAGGATCTTTTCCATTTCTATGGCTCGCCGGCGGGTGGTTCTTGTCTTGGTGTCCAGGATTCTTACGGGTTTTCTTCGTAAGTTAGTGTGTCGTCGTGGCCCCACTACCTCGGGTTGTAGCACGTAGCTTGGATCGTGTACATATTTCTTTAGTTGGGATATGTGTAATACGTTGTGTACCCATTCCAGTTCGATGGGCAGGGCGAGGTGGTAGGCCAGGTTCCCGACTCTTTCTATGATTTCATAGGGGCGATAAACCGGGGGCTGAGTTTCCCTTTCCTTCCGAACCTCATTACCCCTCGTGTGGGTGAGATTCTTAACCAGACTTTGTCTACCGTGGTGAACTCGGCTTGTTTTCTCCCAGGTCGGCGTAGGATTTTTGGCGGTCTTGGGCGGCCTTCATTCTTTCTTGTATGTGCTTGACTTTAGCTATGGTGTCTTGTAAGTATTGGGGTCCTAGTGTTACTGGGCCGACCATGTCTTCCCAACATAGGGGGGTTCTACATTTTTGACCGTACAGAGCTTCGTAGGGAGCCATGCGAATGCTCGTGTGGTAGCTGTTGTTGTAGGAGAACTCGATGAGGTCTAGATGTTCTTCCCATGT
>NW_017616661.1:773991-1014387 GCF_001879475.1 Ipomoea nil
AAACAAGAACAAGGTTTGGAAGAAAAGGATCACTTGGCAAAAAGGGGTGGTTGGATTTGTCTAGGGACAAGAAAAGATTACAAAGGGTCAAGGGTGACTCTCGAACAAGATAACACCTGAAGCTAACATGCAAGGAAGGGCACAAAGACAAAGGAAGGTGCAGCAAAAAGGGTACAAGAGCTTACTTCAACGGTTTCCACTTGCATCTATCTCACAACTACAGATCTTGCTTTGCCAAGGTCCCGACTTCGTACACAGGTCCTGGATGCTACTTCCACTTAGTCCATTATTGTTGCTTCACTTCGAGACTTTCTTCCCGACCGAGGTCTCACACTACCAACTGGTTTTGAGCTTGCCGAAGGTAGAACGTAGCCAACTCCACCTTGCGATCCTCCGGCAAACCACACTTCGAAGATCTTGTCGAACATCCGGATCCACTTGTCCAGCAATGCAGGATTTTCTTCACCGGCGAAGATCTGTGGACGGAGACTTGAAACTTGGCGCACTATGTCCCGGTTCCCATTCTGAGGAGGGTGGTTGATGTTGAGGAGGGTGTCACTCAGCTTCTGGGTGATCAGCGTCAGCTGATGGAGGCTTTGGGCTAGCTGCTTGTTGGTGACTGCTTCAGAAGACCTTGCACGACGTCTCGATGGTGCCATCCTTGACTTCTACAGCAACAGCAACGATAACGGGAGGAAACTTGGGGCCCGCACCCTTACCTGGTGCCTTAACTAAAGAAAACCAAAGCTAAAACGAAAACAAAAGCACAAGAAGCACAACAGAAAACAACAAGCAAGCAGAACAATCTAAAAGCAACACACATCTCACCACGCGTCCTAAGAGTCCTAAGCCAAAACACTTAGATTCTTAAGGTCGCTTTAAGGTCTCAACCACACTTAGCCACTTAGAAAGTCTAGACTTAATCCTTCTAAGCTCAAACCTAGGCTCTGATACCAACTGTAACACCCCCAAAAAACATGCTATTTAAAAGCCTTAACATGCAGATAACTAAACCAAACAACAATCACAACGGAAGACTGAAAGATAGATAGATAGATATAATCTGGAACACGGGGTGCTATGCCACGTTTACCAAAAGGATAAACGCACAGGCAACATCTGCAATGTTTACATCTAAACCCATTGTCTCAAAGTTCTACATCTAAACGGGCACACATGCCACAAACGCAAGGGAGAAGCTAAACTAGCAAGTACTAGACGCGCGCACTCGCCTTAGACATCACCTGAAAGATCACAATAAAACATGGGACGACGCCCGGTCAGCGAATAATGCTGGTACCCCACCAATACATGTGAAATATCATACATAGATAAGATATAAGTTGCAAAGGCCATTTTCGAAATGGAATACATAAGTATATAAGTACAAAACCAAGAGTAATAGTCAACACAAGACTCAACACTCTCAACAAGAACATGGAACACGTCCCAAGACCACAAAAGAACAACACGACTCACAAGAACAGCTCAAGGCATGATCTATCATCACACCAATAGATCAAAACCCGACATGCACAACGCAAAGGAAGTAAAGATACGACACACGACAACACATGCCAAGGTAACACATGCCTTTGTGACTACACACGTCACAAGAAGAGAACACACAACCACGGCTACACAAGCCCTCGTGACATCACCCATCACAAGTTGATATGCCTTCCTTATGCCCTGTTCCAACCTTATGGCTACCCGCAACCTTATAACTAGTTCCAACCTTTACCTCCAGGACCCCTGTACACCAAGTCCAACCTTATTCCTCCGGGAACCGTCGTTCCCCCTCCAACAGTCCCTCCAACTAAACCACCGATTTCATAATACACGAGGGTACCGATCACACATGGCAACACCACCGATTTCAGACCACAAACTCCATAATCGCGTCACGGCCACCACGAGGACCGCTGCAATACCTTGGTGACTAGTGTAACAACCCGACATTTTAAAACTTTTGAGACTTATATAATAAAGGTAAATTCTCATTAAATCTCAAAACACAATATAGTAGAGTACGGGGTGCTATGCCACACCTGAGCTAGAGAGCTCAGGTGCACATGCTAACTAACTAATATCCTCAATAATGTAAATACATAAGCATGGCACGCAGGCCGAAAGGGAAACTATCTACTCTACGTTCTAAATCTCTAGCGCGCTCCAGCGTTTACTCCTCTGTGCCTGAAAGCCAAATATATATGTTCAGCGAGAGCAGGCCCGGTCCTATCATTTTATAGGCCCAGGGCGTAGAAACAAAAATGGGCCCTGTATTAAATTAATATATATTTTTATAATTAAAATTAAATTAAATAAGAGAAAATACTAATGTCAAATAACTTGAAAATTCAGAAGTTTTTAATAATTATAAATACACATGAAAACAATTCTAGATGCATTTCTAAATTTAAAATAAGCAATAACCGCATTAGTGCTTTCATAAATAAAGAATTGAAAAAATTATACTTTTCATCCCTAAATTTTAGGATAATTGTAGATTTTGTCCCTAAGTGTTGGTCATACTCACATTATAAAAATGAATAAATAATTTAAAATCAAATGAGCTTATAGGGAATCACATTATTATTATAATAAATAATAAGTAATTTTTAATAAAAAATTATATAAAAAAACTTACAATAATAGCATAGCATAAAATCTTAATGATTGGAAGCAATAAATAAATCAAAATACGCTAAACATGATAAAAGATATTCATAATAAAATATAATACATAATTAATTGGATAAAATAGTTCAAATAAAAAACAAATAATAAATAACACATCTTCTATATTGCTATCATCTTTATAAATATTTTTCCTTTTAGTTAAATCAATTTCAAGTTTTTCTAATTAATTTGAATACGATAATGCATAATAGGACTTCTAAACTACATTGCCTAGATAATTCATAATAATAATAATAATAATAATAATAATAATAATAATAATAATAATAATAATAATAATAATAATAATAATAATAATAATAATAATAATAATAAATTAAACTATTTTTTAAAATATTTTTCATAACTTAATCACAAAATATATTACAGATACATAACTCATTATAAAATTCATAAAACAGCACATATTTTAAATATAAGTAGTAAATTACTCAAATAGAAATAGATTCAAAATTTGATACGAATCACATCAATCTATATTATAAATCTCACTATAATTATAAAAGGTAAAAAAAAAACCTACAAAATTACAAATTAAATTTTAAATAATACAAATTAGAAATTAAATAAATTTCTTAAGTTACCATTTCAATACTATATAATAATATCCTAAAGAGTAAGAGATGAAAAGTTTAATGTATAGAACTTTTTGTTTTTATTAAAAACGTATATACATAATAAAAATAAGAGAGGATTCGATCCCTGGATTTGTAACATACAAACCACATATCCTACTAGCTCAATTAACTTCCACTTCATTAATATATAGCTATACAAACTTATTATACTATAGTATATATAAAAGGAATTGTATAGTCTGGTGGGCCCCTTCCAAGCGTGGGCCCTGGGCAAGGGCCCAGCCTGCCCTTGCCCAGGGCCGGGCCTGAGCGAGAGATGCTGGTAACCCACTCCAACGCGTTGAAATACATTATAGATAGATATGTATAGATATATGAAAACCATTTTGAAGCATGAAGATATATACTTAAGAGACACTAGTTTTAAAACCAAGAATATACTCGACAGATAGGGATAAGCACATTCAACGGTTATAATCAAGCATATAAAGATACTAGCATATATCCTATGGTCACAGATTCACTTCATCTCATTCATATCATCATCCCAATTCGTATCTCATCACACACAAGCACACTTTGGTGGCGCCACAAGACCAATCGCATGCCCATACATGAGGGTCAGCGCATATAGCTCTGACACGGCCCCGCAGCACCCTGCCTCGTATCGCAATACGAAGGGGTCGATCGCAACCGACCGATGAACCACAACTCATCATAATGTTTGATCGCAACCAAACAGTGGACCGCAGCCCAAGAGTGATCATCTGACCGTAGCCAGGAATATGAACCGCAGCTCATGTAAAACGTTTGATCGCAACCAAACGGTGGACCGCAGCCCAAAAGTGATCATCTGACCGCAGCCAGGAATATGAACTACAGCTCATGTTAAACGTTTGATCGCAACCAAACGGTGGACCGCAGCCCAAAAGTGATCATCTGACCGCAGCCAGGAATATGAATCGCAGCTCATGTATAGGGATGGCAATGGGTCGGGTGTGGGTCGGGGAGGGTTACATCCATCACCCGACCCACCTTATATTTTCTCCACCCACCCCCACCTCCAACCCGCATCGAATGGACTTTTTCAGAACCCACCCCCACCCCACCGGGTGCGGGTGCCCACTACAGGTACCCACCACTTATCATCTTATTATGTTTTTCAAAAAATAATATTTAAATTATTTACACATAATAAAAAAATAAAATCCATTAGTGATACTAAAACATAAATAATGGAAATATTTAAATATAATAACTAAATTGTTAATTTTTAAAAATAAACTTAGTAGTTTGATATAAAAAATAGTAAAAAGATACACGAAGTTATATAAACTTTTATAAATAACTACATACTACTACTAGTATTTATTTTACTATTATATATATATATATACACACACACACACATGGTGGGTCGGGTGGGATTCTAGGCGGGTCTTGTATATAGAACCCGAATCCAACCCGACCCACCGCGGATTTGCTTTTTTAAGACCCACCCCCGACCCACCACCCACCATCACACAAAAAAACCCGATCCATGCGGGGTGGATTCGGGTGGATATCCACGGGTCGGATTGAAATTGCCATCCCTACTCATGTAAAATGTTTCATCTCAACCAAACGGTGGACCGCAGCCCAAGAGTGTAATTCTGACCGCAGCCAGCTTCTGAACCGCAGCTCAGGAATAACCAATTTGATCGCAACCAAATTGGGGTATCATGCACACATAACACATAGCAAGCACATGCAACTCATATTAGCACATTAGGAAAGGGAAGAAAACGTATAGAGAAACCTATGCGTGGTCATCCATAAACTAGGAATGGTCCTAAGGGGTTCATACTTCTTTCACCTAGGCCAACGGAATACCAATTCAACTAGCATGCGATGTATATAAGACTCATTTATCCTACGAACGGTATCCGAAACATCAAACTAGACTTAGGCACGCTAAACGGAGTCCGTTGGGACACCATGAGGGTCGGGGAAACATCAAACGGGAAAGCCGGAGTCCCGTGTTGGACAATTTCCAGCGGGTCACCGGTGGGTGGAGGACCACCCGCCGGATGCCCACCGGCGACAAGCCTCCGGGCAGCGGGTGCCCGGCGGGCAGTCGCCTGCCCGCTGCCAGCGACGCCCTTCTCGGGCAGCGGGTAGGTGGGGGGTCCCCCACTGACTCTTTATCAAAATAGTCATCCCGGGATCCGTTGTGGAACCCGAAACCATGCTTAGACACTTTTAAACGCAATTGATGACACCACGTAGACAATTAACGGATCAAAAGCAAGAATCATATAGCACGTATCCTATCATGACTTCTAGACATAATCAACACCCGAACATGCGAAATCCCACCCAATTATATCAAGAACAACACAATATGAAATTTCCAATTTTAACCTAGGGCTCTAATCGTATTCAAATCAATAAAATCACAGTTCATCTTTGAATTGCCAAAACATCAAGATTCATCAAGAACATCACATAGTCATCAAGAACCTCTTATCATCATCAAGATCACACATAAAATCATCTCACAATCATCAAGAACATATCATCAATATCATAAACGATTCATCAAGACACAAGTATAGAGAGGAGGCCAAGGAAGATAATTATAGCAAGGAAAGTAGGTTTTGTTGAGACATGGGTTACCTCTTAGCTTTAATTAATTTCATTGGCTATGAAGGGTCTTTCTTTAAGATTCCTTCTTTCTTGATTTCTCCTAGGGGGATTCTTGGAACTTCTTGTGTGGTGAGAGATTATTGTGGTGTGGGTTCTAGGTACCTCCTATGCCCCCTATTTATATACCTAAGAGTCCCTAATTAGGGTTAGTTTTATTCCTTCTAGGATTAGGGGATTGGGTTTAGGGATAAGGGCCCATGGACTATGGGGGGCCTTTTCCTAATTAATTATTGGAATTTAATCCTTTCTTTTGGGTAAATAATTAAATGATTAATTGGTTTTAGGGGCCGTAACATGGGGTGTTACACTCTCCCCCCCTTAATGGGAAGCTTCGCCCCTGGAGCTTTGGTCGTCGTTGAGTGCCCTCGTCTCTTATCCTATGCTTTTGCCGTGGTTACCTTGTGTGAAGAGTTCGGGATAGCGTTCTTTCGTTGTGTCTTTGAGTTCCCATATTGCTTCTTCGGTCTCGTGGTTGGTCCAAAGGATCTTTTCCATTTCTATGGCTCGCCGGCGGGTGGTTCTTGTCTTGGTGTCCAGGATTCTTACGGGTTTTTCTTCGTAAGTTAGTGTGTCGTCGTGGCCCACTACCTCGGGTTGTAGCACGTAGCTTGGATCGTGTACATATTTCTTTAGTTGGGATATGTGTAATACGTTGTGTACCCATTCCAGTTCGATGGGCAGGGCGAGGTGGTAGGCCAGGTTCCCGACTCTTTCTATGATTTCATAGGGGCCGATAAACCGGGGGCTGAGTTTCCCTTTCCTTCCGAACCTCATTACCCCTCGTGTGGGTGAGATTCTTAACCAGACTTTGTCTACCGTGGTGAACTCGGCTTGTTTTCTCCCCAGGTCGGCGTAGGATTTTTGGCGGTCTTGGGCGGCCTTCATTCTTTCTTGTATGTGCTTGACTTTAGCTATGGTGTCTTGTAAGTATTGGGGTCCTAGTGTTACTGGGCCGACCATGTCTTCCCAACATAGGGGGGTTCTACATTTTTGACCGTACAGAGCTTCGTAGGGAGCCATGCGAATGCTCGTGTGGTAGCTGTTGTTGTAGGAGAACTCGATGAGGTCTAGATGTTCTTCCCATGTCCCTTGGAAATCTAACATGCAGGCCCTTAGCATGTCTTCGAGAGTCTGGATGGTTCTCTCGGTTTGGCCGTCAGTAGTGGGGTGGAAGGCAGTGCTCAGATTCAGCTGTGTCCCCAGGGCTGTTTGTAGGGACTTCCAGAATTGTGAGAGGAACCTGGGATCCCTATCGGACACAATGTTTCGGGGGATCCCGTGGTATTTTACTACTCGGTTCAGGTAGGCCCGGGCTAGTTGCGTCATGGTCCATGTTTCTTTCATAGCAATGAACCGTGCTGTCTTGGTTAGTCGGTCCACTATCACCCAGATTTTATCCTTGCCGGTTGGTGTTGTGGGCAATCCCCCTACGAAATCCATGGATATGGAGTCCCACTTGCCTTGTGGTATCTCCAGAGGTTGGACGAGTCCTTTGGGTTTGCATCGTTCGGCCTTTACTCTTTGGCAGTTCAAACATTTGCCCACGAAGTCCGCGACTTCTTTTTTCATGTTGGGCCACCAAAACATCTTTTTCACATCTTGGTATAGTTTGTCGCCTCCGGGGTGCACTGAGTATGGGGAGTTGTGTCTTTCTTTCAGGAATCGTTGCTTTAGGTGGGGGTGTGTTGCGGGCACGCACCACCTCCCTTGGTAGCGGAGGCTGCCATCTTCGCATATTTCGAAGGGTCCGCTCTTTCCCTGAGTTAGGGTGACTCAAATTTTATTTAGTTCTAGATCTTGATGTTGTCCGACCTTGATTTCTTCGAATAGCGTGGGTATGACTCTGGCATTGAATAGGTGGATCTCAGAATTGGTTTGTCCTTGCTCTACTACCTCCAAATTCAACTTCTGGAAGTCCTTGTATAGCTGGTCAGGCAGGATCCAGGTGGTGTTGAGGGAGTGGTTAGTCTTTCGACTTAGGGCATCTGCCACAACGTTAGCCTTGCCTTCATGGTACTGTAACACCCCGACATTTTAAAACTTTTGAGACAAATATAATAAAGGTAAATTCTCATTAAATCCCAAAACACAATATAATAGAGTACAGGGTGCTATGCCACACCTGAACTAGAGAGCTTAGGTGCACCGGCTAACTAACTAATATCCTCAATAATGTAAATACATAAGCATGGCACGCAGGCCGAAAGGGAAACTATCTACTCTACGCTCTAAATCTCTTGCGCGCTCCAGTGTTTACTCCTCTGTGCCTGAAAGCCAAATATATCTGTTCAGCGAGAGATGCTAGTAACCCACTCCAACGTGTTGAAGTACATTATAGATAGATATGTATAGATATATGAAAACCATTTTGAAGCAGGAAGATATATACTTAAGAGACACTAGTTTTAAAACCAAGAATAGACTTGACAGATAGGGATAAGCACATTCAACGGTTATAATCAAGCATATAAAGATACAAGCATATATCCTATGGTCACAGATTCACTTCATCTCATTCATATCATCATCCCAATTCGTATCTCATCACACACAAGCACACTTTGGTGGCGCCACAGGACCAATCGCATGCCATACATGAGGGTCAGCGCATATAGCTCTGACACGGCCCCGCAGCACCCTGCCTCGTATCGCAATACAAAGGGGTCGATCGCAACCGACCGATGAACCGCAGCTCATCATAATGTTTGATCGCAACCAAACAGTGGACCGCAGCCCAAGAGTGATCATCTGACCGCAACCAGGAATATGAACCGCAGCTCATGTAAAACGTTTGATCGCAACCAAACAGTGGACCGCAGCCCAAAAGTGATCATCTGACCGCAGCCAGGAATATGAACCGCAGCTCATGTAAAACTTTTGATCGCAACCAAACGGTGGACCGCAGCCCAAGAGTGTAATTCTGACCGCAGCCAGCTTCTGAACCGTAGCTCAGGAATAACCAATTTGATCGCAACCAAATTGGGGTATCATGCACACATAACACATAGCAAGCACATGCAACTCATATTAGCACATTGGGAAAGGGAAGAAAACGTATAGAGAAACCTATGCGTGGTCATCCACAAACTAGGAATGGTCCTAAGGGGTTCTGTAACACCCCGTGTTACGACCCCTAAAACCAAGTAATCATTTAACCAATTATCCAAAGAAAGAATTAAATTACAATAATTAATTAGGGAAAAGGCCCACCATGGTCCGTGGGCCCTCACCCCTAAAACCCAACCCCTAGCCCTAAAAGGAATAGAATTAGCAAGCCTATAATATTAGTTCCTAATTAGGACTCCTAAATATATAAATAGGGGACTTAAGAGGCACCTAGAACCCCCACCACAATAATCCCCTACCACACAAGAAGTTCCAAGAATTCACCTAGGAGAAATCAAGAAAGATGAAAGCTTCAAGAAAGACCCTTCATAGCCAAGGAATTAATTAAGGATAAAAGGTAACCCATGTCTCAACAAAACCTATTTTCATAGCTATGATTCCCCCCTTAGGATTTCCCCATATTATTGTGTATTGATGATTTGTGATACTATTATTGATAATTGGTGTGATGATTCCATGGGTGATCTTGGTGATGAGAGGTTCTTGATAATTATGGTGTTCTTGATGATTATATGACGTTCTTGATGATTATATGATGTTCTTGATGATTGTAGGATGTTCTTGATGTTTATGTGATATTCTTACCGAATCTTGATATTAGAAAATGAATTGTGTCCTTGTTGATTTAAAAGTGATTAGAACCCTAGGTTGTATCGTATGATATTATTCTTGGTGTATTGGGTGGGAAATCGCATGTTTGGGTGTTAATTATGTTTAGTAAAGCATGATAGGTTATGTGCCATATGTTCCTCGCTTTGATCCGTTAATTGTCTACGTATTGTTGCCAATTGTGTTTAAAAGTGTCTAAGTATGGTTCCGGGTTCCACAAAGGTTCCCGGGGCGTTTTTGGTGATGAAAGAGTCAGTGGGGGGTAGGGGACCCGCCACCAACCCGCGGCTAAAGATGGCGTCGTCGACGGCGGGCAGCCGGCGGGTGAACCCACACCCACCGGCTACCCGCTGGAAAATACCCCAACCCGGGGTTTTGCCTCCCCCGTTTGATGTTCCCCCGATCCCCGTGGCATCCCAACGGACTCCGTCTATCATGCCTATGTCTAGTTTGATATTTCGGGTACCGTTCGTAGGTTGTATGAGTCTTATATATTGCATGCTAGTTGAATTGGTATCTCGTTGACCTAGGTGAAAGAAGTATGAACCCCTAAGGATTATTCTTAGTATGTGAAGGATCACGCATAGGTTTTGTTATACGCTGTCTCCCCCTTCCCGATGTGTTAATGTGGGTTGCATGTGCTTGCTATGTGTTATGTGTGCATGATACCCCAATTCGGTTGCGATCGGATTGTTTATTCCTGAGCTGCGGTTCAGAAGCTGGCTGCGGTCAGATTTACACTCTTGGGCTGCAGTCCACCGTTTGGTTGCGATCAAACGTTTCTACATGAGCTGCGGTTCATATTTCCTGGCTGCGGTCAGATGACTACTCTTGGGCTGCGGTCCACTGTTTGGTTGCGATCAAACTATGATGAGCTGCGGTTCATCGATCGGTTGCGATCGACCCCTCCGTGTTGCGATACGAGGCAGGGTGCTGCGGGGCCGTGTCAGAGCTATATGCGCTGACCCTCATGTATGGGCATGCGATTGGTCCTGTGGCGCCAACAAAGTGTGCTATGTGATGAGTTGTTGTTATGAGTGTCTTGGGGATGTGACTATGGGATTTATACTGGGAATCGTATATGTTTGGTTATGATTATTAATTGTGCTTATCTTTACCTGTCTTGCCTGTTGTAAACTGTATATTCTTGGTATAACTGTTGTCCGTGCTTAGCTCTATCTGTCGAGTCTATCCCTGTTTTAAAAGCTAGAGTCTCGTAGGATATATCTTCATGCTTCAAAATGGTTTTCGTATATCTATATATATGTCTATTTGTATTGTATTTCAACGCGTTGGAGTGGGTTACCAGCATCTCTCGCTGAACAGATATATTTGGCTTTCAGGCACAGACGAGTAGATCACTGGAGCGCGCTAGAAGCTTGGGGCGTAGCTTAGATAGTTTTCCCTTTCGGCCTGCGTGCCATGACTTAGTATTGATACTGATTGAGGTTCTAGAGTTTAGCCTGTGTACCTGAGTTCTCTAGCTCGGGTGTGGCATAGCACCCCGTACTCTTTGTATCGTATTTTGGGATTTAATGAGATTCTATCTTTATTATATAAGTTTTAAAAGTCTTGAAAATCTGGGGTGTTACAGTTGGTATCAGAGCCTAAGTTTGACCCTAGGATAAGACTATTAAGACAGACCTTAGGACATAGACTTGAACTTTTAGAGACATAGGATTCGGGAATCCTAGGACGCGCGGTGAGATTGTGAAAGCTACACATAACTTCACCTCACTTTATCCCTCCCCCATCTAAAGAGAACTTTTTCCCCCCGCTTATCGCATCAAGAGAAGAGCACCAAGCTCTAACTTAACGTTCCTATAAACATTGACCCAGAAAGACGCAGCATGGCGCCAAACAGAAGACAATCAAGGACTCCAGAACCTGCCACTCACGACCCCCTGACCTAAACGCTACAACAACTAACGCAAGTCGCCCAGGCACTAAGCAACGTAGCTCTCCGCAACAACAGGCCCCCGCCTCCTCCACCAAACACGAACTCAGATGTCGCCCGACAAGTTTCAAACCATCGACCACCCACGTTCTCAGGAGAAGAGGACCCCGTGATCCTGGAGGAATAGATCCGGACCCTCGACAAAATTCTCGGGTTAGTGGAATGCCCAGAAAAACGTCGCGTGGAGATAGCCTCGTTCTACTTCGGACACGAGGCCGATCTTTGGTGGATCCACAAGGGTCCCGCTTACCAACAAAAACCAGGGTTCAACTGGGAAAACCTCAAAACACGACTATGAGAACGATTCTACCCAACACACGTAAAAGCATCCATGTACGAAGAGTTCCTCCATCTAAAACAAGGGACAGCCACCGTCATGGAATACCATAAGCGATTCCTCGAACTAGCGCGCTTCGCACCAGAGCTAGTCCCCACCGAAGTAACCAAAATAGAAAGATTCGTCTCGGGCCTCAACTTTGAAGCCCGAAAAGCACTAGTGGTAAGCAGACCTCGGACACTGAACGAGGCTTACGCCAGTGCCGCCAATCTCTATCGAATCCAACTACTCTACCGTGGGGTTCAGGAACAGATACGAAAGAGGAACACCGGAGGGGGAGCACCACTGGTAAAAAGAACAAGGAACGACACCAACGCCAGACCAAGCAACCTGAACAACCAAAGACCGTCCCTAGGGAACAATGAAGCAAACCTAAGAAGCTTCCCTTGCCCAAAATGCAACAAAAGCCATAGAGGGAAAGATTGCATGGGCAATCCCTGGCGATGCTTCAACTACGGAGAAGAAGGGCACAAGGCCTTCCAGTGCACTCAACCCCAAAGGCTACGCCCCACCACCACGGGTCAACACGGAGGCACCACCCACCAAGGGAACTACGGCGCTCCCGGGAAAATATTCGTCATGAGCCGCACTCAAGCCGACCTCGGAAACGAGAGCAACCTCGAGGAAGGGAACCTAACCCCAGAAGACGAGGACCACGCAAACCCCGTGGGAGAAAACCAAGAAGACGAATTCTGTCTAGGATAAACCGACAATTCCTTGTAATCACCTTCGTAGTAAAACTACTTATTTAGCGATTACTACGGAATTATTATAAATAAAAGATTCGATCGAAATTCGATCCTGCTTATAAAGATGAAACCAAAAATTATATAACAAGTCAAGCCTCCCATCACTAGAAGACGAAAGAGGGAAAAAGACAAGGACCAGACCATTAAGAAAAGCCTAGTATTACCAATGGGAAATGAACCCTTGACCTCCCACATACAAGACCAAGGTCTTAACCACTAGGCTAAGAGTGTTTCTTAAAACCTCAAGGGAACACTCCCTTCTTAAACCCCCACAAATTCCTAAAACCCACAAAATCCCCAAATCAAAAACCCTTCTCCTTCCTTTTCTTCTTCCACACTCCCTCTTCCTCACCCTACCTACCCATCTCACCGCCCCCACGCCGGAATCCACAGACCTCCGCCGACGACAGCCGGGACGTCGCCAGCCGCCCAAACCGCGACCCGCCGGACGCTGCCCTCGCCGCCGGAGGACGCCCGCAACGCCAGCGTCGCCCGCCACCTGCCCGAGCTCCACCCGCTGCCACCACTGCCCGACGCCACCGAAAACCACCGCCCCACCTCGCCAAGCCGACACCGGAGCCCAGTCGCCGCCACCTCCCTCGCAACAGAGCCGCACCGCCAAGAAAACCGCCGGAAAAACGCGCCGGAGCCCCGCCGGAAAAACATCACCATCGAACGAAGCATCACAATGCCAAAGAAACCCCTCGGGACCTGCACCCCGGAATGGAGCAACGCCGATTACACCGTAATCGGAGGTAAAGCCCTTGAACCCGACCAATTTTCTCCGGAATTGGTTGATATGCTTAAACACCAAGGGCTTTTGGATACGTACCTCACCATCAAGGGGGATACGTACCCCGAATTGGTGAAAGAATTCTATCAACATCTTGTAGCCACCAAACGGGGTGATAAGCTAGAAATCACCACCAAGGTCCGCGGCAAGGAAATTATACTCTCCGAAGGCCGTTTGGCCAAGCTTTTGAAATTGACCACCACGGGTGTGTCAAACTATGACCGAAAGGGGTGGATTGATACCCAAAACACGGGGTACAAAGACTACCTCGGGTACCTACTCGGGAAAGAGGAAGGATTCACCTCGGCCACACGACCGAATAGAAAGTGGCTATCGGCGGAACAAAAGATATTGGTTATGATTGTAACCGATAGCCTCTTGCCCACGAACAATAAAAGCAAGGACGTGGGGAGTTTAGAGTGCACCTTTGCCTACTTCTTGAAACACAAAATCAAGTTCAACCTGCCGGCCCTCATGCTAAAACACATGGAGTTTTGCAAAACAAGCAACCGACTTAGCCTACCCTACGTGATGATCCTAAGTTGGATCATGGAGAAAAAGGGGGTGGACCTAAGCCACACCGAGGTCAAAACCGCAAATGGCATGATCTTTAATGCCCAGAACCTACGCCGCAATGATATCTACTACACCGAGGGAGGACATTACCTCACCCTCGAAGAAATTTGCCTCAAACCCGAGGAAGAGCGAAGAGAGTTGGTCAACCAATTAGACATCTCCAACAAGAAGCTCAAACGGGCAATGCAAGATTGTGGAATCCTGGAGGGAAATGAGGGTCAGGAGGAGGATGACGAACCCAACCCATCGGAGCACCCACAAGCAAGAGGGAACCCAAGGGAGCAAAACGAGGGCTCAATCAATGAACGCATACTCGCACAGCTCAACCGGCAAAACCAAGTCATGGAGGAAGGGTTCTCATCATTAATCCGTACGACACGCGCACTAGATCAGAGGGTGGCAGCAATCGAGGCCACCTTGGGCACTCGCGGGGCACCCAGCTCAGGAGCAGGAGACCGAGGTAGACCCAAAACCTTCCTACCACAACACACCAGAAGTCCAGTCTACCCCAGCTAAGGCAAAAACGCGGGGCCACATTCCTAACCAGGAGGCCAAGATGCGGGATGTCTAGGGGTGAAAGAATGGATTAACACACCGGGCTTCGGGGACGAAGCCCCTTATAAGGGGGGGAGAGTGTAACACCCCGTGTTACGACCCCTAAAACCAAGTAATCATTTAACCAATTATCCAAAGAAAGAATTAAATTACAATAATTAATTAGGGAAAAGGCCCACCATGGTCCGTGGGCCCTCACCCCTAAAACCCAACCCCTAGCTCTAAAAGGAATAGAATTAGCAAGCCTATAATATTAGTTCCTAATTAGGACTCCTAAATATATAAATAGGGGACTTAAGAGGCACCTAGAACCCCCACCACAATAATCCCCTACCACACAAGAAGTTCCAAGAATTCCCCTAGGAGAAATCAAGAAAGAAGAAAGCTTCAAGAAAGACCCTTCATAGCTATTTTCATAGCTATGGTTCCCCCCTTAGGATTTCCCCATATTATTGTGTATTGATGATTTGTGATACTATTATTGATAATTGGTGTGATGATTCCATGGGCGATCTTGGTGATGAGAGGTTCTTGATAATTATGGTGTTCTTGATGATTATATGACGTTCTTGATGATTATATGATGTTCTTGATGATTGTAGGATGTTCTTGATGTTTATGTGATATTCTTACCGAATCTTGATATTAGAAGATGAATTGTGTCCTTGTTGATTTAAAAGTGATTAGAACCCTAGGTTGTATCGTATGATATTATTCTTGGTGTATTGGGTGGGAAATCGCATGTTTGGGTGTTAATTATGTTTAGAAAAGCATGATAGGTTATGTGTCGTATGTTCCTCGCTTTGATCCGTTAATTGTCTACGTATTGTTGCCAATTGTGTTTAAAAGTGTCTAAGCATGGTTCTGGGTTCCACAAAGGTTCCCGGGGCGATTTTGGTGATGAAAGAGTCAGTGGGGGGTAGGGGACCCGCCACCTACCCGCGGCTAAAGATGGCGTCGCCGGCAGCGGGCAGCCGGTGGGCGGGCAGCTGCCCGCCGGGCACCCGCTGCCCAAAAAGGCTGCCGCCGGCGGGCAGCCGGCGGGTGAACCCTCACCCACCGGCTACCCGCTGGAAAATACCCCAACCCGGGATTTTGCCTCCCCCGTTTGATGTTCCCCCAATCCCCGTGGCGTCCCAACGGACTCCGTCTATCGTGCCTATGTCTAGTTTGATATTTCGGGTACCGTTCGTAGGTTGTATAAGTCTTATATATTGCATGCTAGTTGAATTGGTATCCCGTTGACCTAGGTGAAAGAAGTATGAACCCCTTAGGATTATTCTTAGTATGTGAAGGATCACGCATAGGTTTTGTTATATGCTTTCTCCCCCTTCCCAATGTGTTAATGTGGGTTGCATGTGCTTGCTATGTGTTATGTGTGCATGATACCCCAATTCGGTTGCGATCGGATTTTTTATTCCTGAGCTGCGGTTCAGAAGCTGGCTGCGGTCAGATTTACACTCTTGGGCTGCGGTCCACCATTTGGTTGCGATATAACGTTTCTACATGAGCTGCGGTTCATATTTCCTGGCTGCGGTCAGATGACTACTCTTGGGCTGCGGTCCACTGTTTGGTTGCGATCAAACTATGATGAGCTGCGGTTCATCGGTCGATTGCGATCGACCCCTCCATGTTGCGATACGGGGCAGGGTGCTGCGGGGCCGTGTCAGAGCTATATGCGCTGACCCTCATGTATGGGCATGCGATTGGTCCTGTGGCGCCAACAAAGTGTGTTATGTGATGAGTTGTTGTTATGAGTGTCTTGGGGATGTGACTATGGGATTTATACTGGGAATCGTATATGTTGGGTTATGATTATTAATTGTGCTTTTCTTTACATGTCTTGCCTGTTGTAAACTGTATATGCTTGGTATAACTGTTGTCCGTGCTTAGCTCTATCTGTCGAGTCTATCCCTGTTTTAAAAGCTAGAGTCTCGTAGGATATATCTTCATGCTTCAAAATGGTTTTCGTATATCTATATATATGTCAATATGTATTGTATTTCAACGCGTTGGAATGGGTTACCAGCATCTCTCACTGAACAGATATATTTGGCTTTCAGGCACAGACGAGTAGATCACTGGAGCGCGCTAGAAGATTGGGGCGTAGCTTAGATAGTTTTCTCTTTCGGCCTGCGTGCCATGACTTAGTATTGATACTGATTGAGGTTCTAGAATTTAGCCTGTGCACCTGAGTTCTCTAGCTCGGGTGTGGCATAGCACCCCGTACTCTTTGTATCGTATTTTGAGATTTAATGAGATTCTATCTTTATTATATAAGTTTTAAAAGTCTTGAAAATTTGGGGTGTTACAGGTTCATACTGGTTTTCACCTAGGCCAACAGAATACCAATTCAACTAGCATGCGATGTATATAAGACTCATTTATCCTACGAACGGTATTCGAAACATCAAACTAGACTTAGGCACGATAAACGGAGTCCGTTGGGACACCACGAGGGTCAGGGAAACATCAAACGGGGAAGCCGGAGCCCCGTGTTGGACAATTTCCAGCGGGTAGCCGGTGGGTGAAGAACCACCCGCCGGCGACAAGCCTCCGGGCAGCGGGCGACGCCCTTCTCAGGCAGCGGGTAGGTGGCGGGTCCCCCTACCCCCACCTACCCCCCACTAACTCTTTATCAAAATAGGCATCCCGGGATCCATTGTGGAACCCGAAACCATGCTTAGACACTTTTAAACGCAATTGATGACACCACGTAGACAATTAACGGATCAAAAGCAAGAATCATATAGCACGTATCCTATCATGACTTCTAGACATAATCAACACCCGAACATGCGAAATCCCACCCAATTATATCAAGAACAACACAATACGAAATTTCCAATTTTAACCTAAGGCTCTAATCATATTCAAATCAATAAAATCAAAGTTCATCTTTGAATTGCCAAAACATCAAGATTCATCAAGAACATCACATAATCATCAAGAACCTCTTATCATCATCAAGATCATCAAGATCACACATAAAATCATCTCACAATCATCAAGAACATATCATCAATATCATAAACGATTCATCAAGACACAAGTATAGAGAGGAGGCCAAGGAAGGTAATTGTAGCAAGGAAAGTAGGTTTTGTTGAGACATGGGTTACCTCTTAGCCTTAATTAATTTCCTTGGCTATGAAGGGTCTTTCTTTAAGATTCCTTCTTTCTTGATTTCTCCTAGGGGGATTCTTGGAACTTCTTGTGTGGTGAGATATTATTGTGGTGTGGGTTCTAGGTGCCTCCTATGCCCCCTATTTATATACCTAAGAGTCCCTAATTAGGGTTAGTTCTATTCCTTCTAGGACTAGGGGATTGGGTTTAGGGATAAGGGCCCATGGACTATGGTGGGCCTTTTCCTAATTAATTATTGGAATTTAGTCCTTTCTTTTGGGTAAATAATTAAATGATTAATTGGTTTTAGGGGCCGTAAAATGGGGTGTTACAACTAGTGTCCCATACCACTAATTGTGCAATCCAGGTAAAGCCACACACACATCACACCTCAACAGGATTCAATCAACGGATCACAACGAATATATGAAACCATACTCAATCAAGGAATGAAACACAGTCCAACAACAACAATGATGAATAACACAAGTTATCATCAACCAATCGGAAGGTACAAACAACGCACACGCTAGCAGTTAAACACCGAACTAGCTTGTTTATCAAATGGGTAAACCAAAGGTAGTTCCGAAGAACACATAAGACTCATCACGGTTCAACGAAACACAATGTTGAATACTTAGCACGATTCACGACACCAAAACCTATATGGATACCTACCATATAGTTCTAGACATACGAAACATCAAGAAGACACTCAAATAGTTCCACAAAAGAACATCGGGAAGTCAAAAGACCAAATACCGAGTCAAAAGAATCACGAGGAACAAATCCCCCAACAAAACCAACATGTTCCCCGCGGGTGGACCCACGGGTAGGCCCCTACCCGTGGTCCTGCCCGCGGGTACCAACTCCCACAAGCCACTTTCCCACGAGTGGTGCGGCGGGTAGGGCTCTGCCCGCGGGTACATCCCTGTGCCCAAAATAATCCCTTCGGGGATTTTCAACTCCAAACTCAAATTCATGTCCAAAACATGCCAAATCTCACCAAATACAACAAAATGACTTGAATCAAAGGAATAGCCAAGCAATTGCATACAAGAATCCTAAACACAAGCTATAGATATGCATTTTCACAAGACAATGCATAAACACTCACATTTCATAGCAAAACACATGTATAATCCAAGAAATATTCATATAGGTAAGCAAAATAGATTTTGTAGAGCATGGGTTACCCCTTGAAGACTAAAGACTTCACTTTACACCTCAACAAGCTCCTCACAAAGCTCACCTTCCAAACCCACTTCAAGAACATACCAAAAGATCATAAAGATCCTATCTTTAAGAAAAGACACCTAAGATAAAACCAAAAACACAAGATGAACTTAGATCTTACCCTCCTAGATGCCCAAATATATGAAAGGTTGAATCTTAGAAGCAACTCTTGAAGTTTTGGCAAGGCTCCAACTTGGCTTGGAAGAAAAGCTACCCACTTTTTTAGAGAGAAGGTGGAGCTAGATTTTTAGAAAGTGTAAGGAAAGAATGAAGGTGGTCTACTAGGTTAGGTTACAATACTAACACCAAGTGAAAGGTCAAGAATACCCTTACTAACATAAGGAAATGTAAGGGAACAAGGGAACTCCCTATAAAGCTTAAGGTACAACTTTGACTTTGGGATTGACTAGCCAATTACTAGTCCCCAACTATTAAATTTTCAGGATTTTAGGAATTAATTCACCAATTGAAATAGGATTAATTACTCAATTAATCCCTTAATTGAATTTGGATTTCGGGGTGTCACAAGAACCTCAAAATATATCATTTCCTCACATCACATAATAGTAGTAGTATAGTATATGAAAACTTCACTTTTCATATGTAGGTTTTGAAAATAGTTTAAGACTATAATATAGGTCTTTCATACTCGTAAGTAAATATAGCTCGAAATGCTCAAAAGTCATGAGTTTAAATATGAGATATGGCGAGTAATGATTATGCACAAATGGTCATTCTTTCTCATCTTTCTCATCATATCAATCGGTGGGGATGTATGAACTTCAAGATTCCTGAACAAACCTATCCGGGCTCAGCAAATATCGGCCGGCCTAATACTCATCTCGCCTACAATATCATATCACTTTTGGAATCAAGTATCATACCTTCAGCGTGCACACCCTCTACTGAGATTCTAAGCCCAGCGAGTAGTATCCAATCTAGCTAGTAGCCCAGGATTTTTCGACCAAGCTACTTCAATCATAATCGTCTAGGATTTTTCGACCGGACCTTTCTCATCATCATAACTTTCATAATACATACGAAAGAACATAGTCCTAAAGGGAACCTCCAAAATACATTTCCTCACATCACATAATAGTAGTAGTATAGTATATGAAAACTTCACTTTTCATATGTAGGTTTTGAAAATAGTTTGAGGCTATAATATAGGTCTTTCATACTCGTAAGTAAATATAGCTCGAAATGCTCAAAAGTCATGAGTTTAAATATGAGATATGGCGAGTAATGATTATGCACAAATGGTCAATCTTTCTCATCTTTCTAATCATATCAATCGGTGGGGAGGTATGAACTTCACGATTCCTGAACGAACCTATCCGGGCTCAGCAAATATCGGCCAGCCTAATACTCATCTCGCCCACAATATCATATCACTTTTGGAATCAAGTATCATACCTTCAGTGTGCACAACCCCTATTGGGATTCCAAGCCCAGTGAGTAGTATCCAACCTAGTAGCCCAGGATTTTTCGACCAAGCTATTTCAATCATAATCGTCTAGGATTTTTTGACCGGACCTTTCTCATCATCATAACTTTCATAATACATCTAAAAGGGCATAGTCCTAACTGGAGCCTCCAAAAATATATCATTTCCTTACATCACATAATAGTAGTTGTAGTATAGTATATGAAAGCTTCAGTTTCCATATGTAGGTTTTGAAAATAGTTTAAGGGTATAATATAGGTCTTTCATACTCGTAAGTAAATATAGCTCGAAATGCTCAAAAGTCATAATTTTAAATATGAGATATGGCGAGTAGTGATTATGCACAAATGGTCATATAAATCATGCCAACATATATGATTTATGGTGCATCTATTCAACACATGTGGAGTACTTAAAGCGGCTAATTAAGCAGGTTTTGGATGTGGTTGTGAGTAATTGAGCAGGTTTTGGATGTCGTTGTGAGTAATTTGAGCAGGTTTTTGGGTATATATGGACAAATAAACTGTATATTAAAAAAAACATACAACGTCGGCTATTTATTATTAGCCGACGTTATATATATTAAAAAAAAAACACTTTACAGCGTCAGCTAATTAGTATTAGCCGACGATGTAATATATTTAAAATAAAAATAAAAACATTACAAAGTCAGCTAATTCGTATTAACCGACGTTGCATATTATTTTAAAAAAATAATAACATTACAACGTCGGCTAATTCGTATTAGCCGACATTGTATACTGTTTAAATAAATGGTCATATAAAACATGCCAACATATATGATTTATGGTGAAGCTATTCAACACATGTGGAGTACTCAAACCGACTAATTGAGCAGGTTTTGGATGTGGTTTTGAGTAATTGGGCAGGTTCTGGATGTCGTTGTGAGTAATTTTGAGCAGGTTTTTGGGTTTATTGGACAAATAAACTGTATATTAAAAAAAAAACATACAACGTCAGCTATTTATTATTAGCCGATGTTGTATATATATTAAAAAAAACATTACAACGTCGGCTAATTCGTATTAACCGACGTTGTATATTATTTAAAAAAAAATAACATTACAACGTCGGCTAATTCGTATTAGCCAACGTTGTATACTATTTAAATAATAATTAAAAACATTACAACGTTGGCTAATTGCTATTAGCCGATGTTGTAGATATTTAATAATTAAATTAAAATATATATATATATATATATATATATATATATATATATATATATATATATATATATATATATATATATATAACGTCGGCTATTTAAATAGCCGACGTTATATATAATATATACAACGTCGCCCAGAACAACGTCGATATTTAGCCGATGTTAAAGGTCCTATTTAGCCGACGTTAAAGGCCTGCTGTGTAGTAGTGTCCTCAATCCGGAGGCATAGGGGATCAACTACTCTAGGTTCATTTCCTTTTGCTTGTGCCTAAGGAAGTTTATGAAGTCCTTCCAACTTGGAGGTAACAAGTGGATTATAGACGCCACTTGGAAGACTTCACTCACCACCATGCCTTCGTCACAAATCTCATCAAAGATTAATCTAATATCTTCAACTTGACTAAACACGGTCTTGGAATCAACCATTTTAAAGTCATGAAGTTAGAGTGCTTCCAAGATCAGAGTCCACCACATTCATTGATTGTACATCTTGTTCCTTCACCTCGGGAACACTCTTGGTCAAGAACCTTGCTAAGCCGAGAGTTGTCAGGTATAAAAACATATTTTGCTGCCACCTTTTAAAGTTTGATCCATTGAACTTCTCTGGTTTTTCAGCCAAGCCACTTGGTACCGAAACTGGTACTTGCATCGTAGGGATATACCCCTTGACGCTCCCACTGGTCTATGAACCAATATTCACCGGTGTTTGGAATGTGCAACATTGTTGTTGTCACCTCTATTGACGTTGACATCCATTGTCAACTCGAGGGTTTCCATCTTCGGTAAAATCGAGAAATAAGGTTTTAAGCTTGTTGGGAAATATTTGTTGGAAAAAATATCTTAAAATGGCATGTTAAGTGGCTATTTTGTGGTGCAAATCAAATTCCAACTAGACGAGATTGAAAAAAGGCTTGATTCAAGCTCGAGCTCGTGTGCACCGGCACCTGGGGGTACGAATGTCGTCCGGAAATTAGCTGGAGTTATGCCAAACTTCGCTATCATTTTCCAACTGATATAGTCACTTGGTTTGGCTGAAAAGCCAGAGAAGTTCACTGGTGTTGGTTCGAACTTCAAGAGGTGGCAACAAAACATGTTGTTCTACCTAGCAACTCTCGGCTTGGCAAGGTTCTTGTCCGAGAGTGTTCCTGCGTTGAAGGAACAAGATGCACAATCCGTGATGGCAGTTGGCTATTGGAAGGATTCGGACTTCCTTTGCCGAAACTACATCCTGAATGGATTGTGTGACACGTTATATGATGTATATCGAAAGATAAGCACATCAAAAGCGTTGTGGGAAGCTTTGGATCATAAATACCGAAGTGAGGATGCCGGGTCAAAGAAATTTGTGGTTGGCCGATTCCTCGACTTCAAAATGGTTGATTCAAAAACTGTGCTAAGTCAGGTAGAAGATTTGCAGTTAATCTTCGATGAGATCCGTGACGAGGGCATGGTGCTAAGTGAAGCCTTCCAAGTGGGATCTGTGATCCATTTGTTGCCTCCAGGTTGGAAGGACTTCAAGAACTACCTTAAGCATAAGCGAAAGGAGATGAATCTGGAGGACCTGATCCAGCGACTCAGGATTGAGGAAGGGAACAGGACGAATGATAGGAAACTTCCTATCGTTGTTGGAGCTAAGGTCAACGTTGTGGAGCACGGTAAGAGCTCCAAGAGGAACCAGAAGGACAAGCGAAAGCTAGGTCCGAAAGGTGGCGTTACCAAGAACAAGTTTCCTGGTGAATGCTACAATTGTGGCAAGCATGGCCACAGAGCATCTGAATGCAAGGCTCCAAGGAAGAAGAACAAGAGTTCTGAAGCCAACGTTGTTGGAGATAGCAATCAGAAGGAGGTCGAGATTAGTCTTTCGGCTATGGTGACCAAGGTGATCCTCGTGGGCTCAAACCCTCGTGAATGGTTCATTGATACCGGTGCAACCAGGCACTTGTTTTGCAACCGAGAGATGTTCAACACCTTTGAGACCGTTGAGGGTGAAAAGGTGTGGATGGGAAACTCTGCTCAGTCTGCTGTGGAAGGCATGGGCAAGGTGGTTCTGAAGATGACTTCCGAGAAGGAACTGACGTTGAACAACGTGCTGTATGTTCCTGAGCTGAGGAAGAATCTTGTGTCTGGCTCTCTGTTGAACAAGCATGGCTTTCGCATGGTGTTCGAGTCAGACAAAGTAGTTTTGTCCAAGTTAGGGATGTTTGTTGGTAAAGGATATGTAACTGATGGGCTGTTTAAGCTCAATGTAATTCCTGTTATCAATAAAAGCAAAGTTAATTCTGTTTACTTGCTTGAGTCATCCAATTTGTGGCATGGTAGACCAGGTCATGTTAATTTTAATTCTATGCGTAGATTAATTAGCATGGACCATATTCCTAACTTTCAAATTGACACAAATAACAAGTGTGAAATTTGTGTTGAGGCAAAACTAAAGAAAGTACCTTTCAAATCGGTTGAAAGGGAAACTGAACCACTAGAATTAATCCATAGTGATTTGTGCGATTTTAGATCGATACAAACGAGATGTGGTAATAAGTATTTTATCACATTTATCGATGATAGCACACGATACTGCTATGTGTATTTCCTTAAAAGCAAAGATGAAGCCGCTGATAAATTCGTTCTTTATAAGAATGAAGTGGAAAACCAACTTAATTGGAGAATTAAGAAGGTTAGAAGCGATCGAGGTGGTGAGTACGAAGCACCGATTGGTGACTTCTGTGCAAGTGTAGGTATCATACATGAGCGTATGGCACCTTACTCACCTCAATCGAACGGTGTTGCCGAACGAAAAAATCGTACATTGAAAGATATGATGAATGCGATGCTTATAAGTTCGGGCCTACCTCAAGATGCGTGGGGTGAGGCGATTTTGACAAGTAATTACCTTTTAAATAAGGTACCCCGCAAGAAGCTCGATAAGACTCCTTATGAGCTGTGGAACGGTAGGAAACCTTCCTACCAGTACCTGAAAGTGTGGGGGTGTCTTGCCAAAGTGTTGGTGCCAACACCTATGAAAGTAAAGATAGGTCCTAAGACGGTGGACTATATCTTTATTGGCTATGCACATAATAGTAGTGCTTATCGGTTCTTAGTACACGAGTCCCATAATTCGGACGTACACGAGAACACGATAATAGAATCAAGGAATGCATATTTTTTCGAGAATATATTTCCTTGTAGGTCCAACGAGGGACCAAGTACGTCAAAACGAACGTTTGACGAAACTATGGATAATGATAGTGGGGAATCTGAGAAAGAACCCGAGCTCGAGCCGAGACGCAGTAAGCGGGCGAGAGTTGGAAAATCATTCGGTCCTGATTTTCTAACTTACTTGTTAGAGTATGATTCGGGTACTCTAACTTGTTTATTAGAAAATGAACCCGATTTTCTATCTTGTTTGATAGAGAACGAGCCTGGAACGTATGTAGAAGCCGTGACTTCTACAGAAGGACCAATGTGGAAAGAGGACATAAAAAGTGAAGCGGATTCTATTCTACAGAATCACACTTGGGAACTTGTTGATCTTCCTCCGGGTAGTAAACCCTTAGGATCCAAGTGGGTCTTTAAAAGGAAGATTAAACCGGACGGTTCCATCGAGAAGTATAAGGCTAGGCTTGTAATCAAGGGTTACAGGCAACGCGAGGACCTCGATTACTTCGACACGTATTCTCCCGTGACGAGAATAAACTCCATTAGGATGATACTTGCCATAGCCGCGTTGCGGAACTTGGAAGTTCATCAAATGGATGTGAAAACCGCTTTCCTAAATGGCGAATTAGATGAGGAAATCTATATGGAACAACCCGAAGGGTTTGTGGTTCCGGGCCAAGAAAGGAAAGTGTGTAAGTTGGTTAAATCGCTTTATGGTTTGAAACAAGCGCCTAAGCAGTGGCACGAGAAGTTTGACCATGCGATGTTAACTAACGGGTTTAAAATAAACGAAAGTGACAAATGTGTCTATGTTAAGGAAACGATAGACGGCTACGTCATTCTTTGTTTATATGTCGATGATATTCTCATCATTGGTAGTAATGATCGGATGATCAAGTTTACCAAGAACATGTTAAATGCGAGATTTGACATGAAGGATATGGGTTTGGCTGATTTAATCCTCAGGATTAGAATCATTAGAAGACCTGATGGTCTCGTGTTGAGCCAATCACATTATATTGACAAAATCCTTGAGAAATTGAACAAGGATGATAGTCAAGTGGCTAGGACACCATTTGATACAAACATTCATCTGACCAAGAACCACGGAGAAGGTATTTCACAAGTGGAATATGCTCGGGTTATTGGTAGTTTGATGTATCTTATGAGCTGTACTAGGCCGGATATTGCCTATGCGGTTAGTAAACTCAGTAGATATACGAGTAACCCCGGTGCTATGCACTGGAAGGCAATAGTAAAGGTTATGAGATACTTGAGGTATACTCGTGATATTGGACTGCACTACGAAAGATATCCCGCTGTACTTGAAGGGTATAGCGACGCGAATTAGATATCTGATATTAAGGACTCTAAGTCCACGAGTGGCTACGTGTTTACACTAGCTGGTGCAGCTGTTTCATGGAAATCTTCTAAGCAAACTGTGATAGCTAGATCCACGATGGAATCTGAGCTGATAGCCTTGGACAAAGGTTGCGAAGAGGCTGAATGGCTACGCCATTTTATAGAGGATATTCCTAATTGGGAAAGACCGGTACCTCTAATATGTGTGCATTGTGATAGTCAAGCCACAATCGGGAGAGTACAGAGTCATATGTATAATGGTAAGTTTAGACATGTGCGTCGTAGACACAATACCATTAGACAACTGCTCACAACAGGTGTTGTCTCGATTGACTACGTAAACTCAAAAGACAATATAGCGGATCCGCTGACCAAAGGGTTAGGAAGAGAAGTTGTGGAGAAGTTGACACGAGGAATGGGTCTAATGCCCTTGGACTAAAAAGTTCTATAGTGGATACCCAACCTAGCTGGCACCTAGGTTCAATGAGACAATTAAATTATGGAACGGAGCGCGTCACTGTGGGGGTCTCGGACTCCCTACCACTCCTCGTTAAAACAGTGACTCCCGCAAGAGGCTAGCATGTTAATGCTTTAATGATTCTTGAGTATGCGGGATACTCGAGAAAGAATCACCTATGTTAGAGAGAAGTGAGGGTCGCTTCAAAGGAGAATTGTTGGGCACAATTCTTTAGAAACTCTCGCAGAACTAGGAACGGTGACCCACGACCAAAACGGGCACACTCATGAGAGCAAGATCATGGTTGGGAGATTCCTGTGTGAGATATGTCATCGTCTACACAAACGGTAGTCGATTCAAAGACATCACGTTCTACCGTACAGCCAGTAGAGTAAACATGTCTTCACGAGGGAAGGTTCAAAGGGTATAGTGACTCCCTACCTATCCTATGCAAGGATCGACCGTTTGAACACAGTTGTTTCCGATTTCAAAATATCCCGAAAATCAATTTTTCATTCATGTGGGGGATTGTTGGAAAAATAGCTTAAAATGGCATAAAATGGCATGTTAAGTGGCTATTTTGTGGTACAATTATCAGTGGGTTCCACTTCCGATTTGGGTAGGGTCAAAGTGGATTCGGATTCTTCGTAGTGAGACGAAGAGATCGATATATTGTACGCTCAAAACGGATAATGGGTGAATGAGATATTGATTCTCAAAGTAGACCCATTTGAGTTGGAAAATGAAGGGAAAAAGTGAGCTTTTGTCCCACATTGCTTTGGAATGAAGATTTTCCCCCCTTATATACAAGAGCTCTTTTGAAGCTTGTAGAATTGTATAGCATAGAGGCTCTCTCGCGCGGGAGGGGGGGGGGGTGCAAATCAAATCTTATTAACTCCAATTTTGAATTCTAAATTCAATTCCCAGGTAGTGGCCTGCTGTTATAGCTGTTGGAAGGCAGCTTTAATGTCATTTTTAATTGCCACAATAAAGGCTATTGGCTCCTTCAACCCTATATAAGAGATGGTAGAGGCAGTAGAGTTTTACACACAGAAATAGAACACGAAAGTTCTTCTTTTTAGCCTCAAAACCTCTCTGCTTCTACTCCTTCTTTAGCCTCCTGTGTTCATAGCCGTGTCTTGCTCGCCAGATTCCTCGTTTGAGTGCTCAAACATTGAATCACTAGCAAGTTTTATCCTGGGAAGCCTAGGCCACAACGCTCCTAGCATCTTTGGGAGGTGGCAAATAAGGTTTTAAGGAAAGAGTGCTCACTTGACTCTTGCAAAAACCCAACACCAAACACTAGCCAACTTTCTTCATCTTTTCTTCCCATCTTTCCAGAAAATAATAGTCATATTTTATTTGATTATTATTTGTTTTCCTACCAACGGATCCAACAATATTAATATGAAAATAACAATTTCTAGAAAATACAAGCACCAATTAAAAATGAAAGGTAGAGGGTTAGTTTGAGTCGAGCGAAACATTATTTCCTTAAGACCTTATTCGCTACCTCTCTTTGGTGATAGGAGCATTATAGCCTAGGTTTCCCAGGATAAAACGAACTAGGTTTAATGTTTGAGCATCAAACAAATAAACTTAGAGAACTTGAACAGGTTCAGAACACAGGATTTGAGGAGGAAGATGAGTAGAGGTTTTATGAGAGCAAAACATAGGCTATTTTTCTTGTAAAAATAGGAGATGAAGGACCGGCGCACACGAGTCAAGTTGGGATTTGATTTGCACCCCCTCTGCGCGCGAGAGAGAGTCTCTATGATATACAATTCAACTTTCTTCTAAAAGGGTCTTGTATATATAATGGTGCAAATTCCCTTCTTTAATTTTTTTTTTTCCTGAATGTGAGACAATTCAAATACTTGTTTCAAGCCTTTTCACTTCCATTTTCCAACTCAAATGGGTCTACTTTGAGAATCAATTTCTCATTCACCCATTATCCGTTTTGAGAATACAATATATCGATCTCTCGTCTCACTACGAAGAACCAGAATCCACTTTAACTCGACCCAAATCGAAAGTGGACACCCCCTCCCCCCCCCCCCCCCCCCTCAACACACACACACACACACACACACAAACCTTTTTTCCAAAGGAGTTAATTCCAACAATGGTCCTCCAACTATTACGATTTTCCAAAAGAGAAAATTTCAATTTTGGTCATACGACTATAGGGGCCTTGTTAATTTCAACACCTAACTTTCAAAAGTATCAATTCAATACCTTGAGTATATAATTTTTCTCAATTTTGGTCATTCCGACCAATTTACCGGTCAAATTCGACCGGAAAAAATAATAGGCACAAAACTGAGGGGCAAATGAGTCTTTTCCTCCTCCTCCTCTCGGCTGCTTCATCTCGGCTTCATCTTCTCCTCCGCCGTCGCCGACCACGGCTACTTTCCGGTTTCCCCCGCCGCCGGACCTCCGGTTTCCTCCTCTCGGAGCGGCGTTGGGTTTAGAAGAACCGGAGAAGAGAAGCGTCAACCAAACGCACAGGCTTTGCACCAGGGGGCATTGGAGACCTCACGAAGATGGCAGGCTGCGAGAGCTCGTTGCTAAGCACGGCCCGCAGAATTGGAACCTGATTGCTGAAAAGATTCCTAGGAGATCAGGTACGTAGATATGATAATTAATTAAGGAGTCATATATAATTAGTTGGTTAAGTGTTTGTTGATTAAGTTAAGATGGGAAATGAAATGGAACAGGGAAGAGCTGCAGATTGAGGTGGTTCAACCAGCTGGACCCGAGGATAAACACGAAGGCGTTCACGAAGGAGGAAGAGGAGAGGCTACGGGCGGCGCACGGCAGAGGAGAAGATGATCAGGGTGGTCGTGGTCGGCGATGGCGGAGGAGAAGATGAAGCCGAGATGAAGCAGCAGAGAGGAGGAGGAGGAAAAGACTCATTTGCCCCTCAGTTTTGTGCCTATTATTTTTTCCGGTCAAATTTGACCGGTAAATTGGTCGGAATGACCAAAATTGAGAAAAATTATATACTCAAGGTACTGAATTGATACTTTTGAAAGTTAGGTGTTGAAATTAACAAGGCCCCTATAGTCGTATGACCAAAATTGAAATTTTCTCTTTTCCAAAATTAGTCATCGTCTTTTAATTTGGACAAAATAGACCCTTGACTATCAGATTTGTTCCAATAATGGTCCTTCTGTTAAATGTTAGTTTGTTTAGTGTTAAGTATAGGGGTATTAAAGTTATTTCATTCCTAATGAATTTCGAATCAGTGCAGGCACTGTATAGCGTAGAATTTTGATATGTAATTTCGTATCCGCACAGATCGGAGGACTTTGACATCGCAAGAAACCGTCCACGAATCAGCAACAGCAGAGACTCCACGAATCGCTCCAATGCAGAAGGCTCACCGGACCGGGATATAGCGACCAGCAAGAGCCCTTCACTTTGTCGCCGCTGAGACCGTGTTCGTTCCATCGGTGATCAATGGGCTCCAGGTTTCCGGCGAACACCAGCAGGAACGGCAGGAAAGACCCCAGCTCATATATTCTCCCCTTCCGTTGAACCTCCATCCACCTCTCGATTTTACTCCGGTAATTCCTGTCTCGCCATTGCCGAAGATCTATCACCATCATGCCGGTGTTAAAGTAGCAGGGGGTGTTTGATCGGAAAACTTGGGAGAGACCCAGGTCGACCCAGAAGGAATCTGTGAAGTACTGGTGAAGTGGAAGAAGATGCTCTCCGGACGGTGCACCGCCACAATCGACCCCCGGAGTATCTACGAGTCAAGAGTGTGGCTACGTGAACCACAGAAGGGTAGCAAGCCGATGCCGTTTCAGTCCCTAATACACCTTGGCTAATCGCTGGGCAGCCCCTGCCGTTCCGATACTTTGGCGCCTCAAAAAACCCAAACCTACCACTGTTCTATCCCTCATTAATCTCCAGAAAACTCCTAATCCCAACCCACCCAAACAACACTAATCCAACAATCAAAACAAAAACAACCACACAAGTATTCATGTTCAATTCTTACAATCTGGGTTTTCCAAAAATTCCCAATCCCCTCCCTCTCTCTTTATCTGTCGCTATAATGATATACAGAAACAACATTGTCTAACGCAGAAAGAGAAGAAGAAGAAGAAGAAGAATGTGAAAGGTAAAACAGTGAAGTAAAAATTAAAAGACGACGGGATTGATGGAAATGGTGAAAAAAGGAAAAGTTTTAAAGGAAATGACTTAAATACCCCTCTACTTAACACCAACCAAACGGTTGTTTAACGGAAGGACCATTGCTGGAACAAATCTGATAGTCAAGGGTTTATTTTGTCCAAATTAAAAGACGAGGACCAATTTTGGAAAATTGCAATAGTCGGAGGACCATTGCTGGAATTAACTCTTTTCCAAAGAGGATGTAGAGTCATTGCTTAAGTTGTTGTGGATTCACCCTCAAAGTATAAGAAGACTTACCTTGAGGAGCGTAGTAGTCCTTGGGGGAATTGAAGAACAAGTGTAATCTAAGTAGCAAGAGGTAATGTTTGAGAATAGAAACAAGAAATATGACAATAACAAACAACAAAAATAAAGGAACAAGAAATTTTTAGAAATAAGCAAGAAGATAGTATGGCAGAAAGATTAATATGAAATAAAGTTTCATACCAAAGGAAGATAGCTGATGTAGTTACCAAAAGCAAGTCTTGCTTTGGAATCCAATAATTCAAGAATGATAATTGATAAGTTCATAATTTTTCATATTTTCACCTTTCATTTAAACTTATTTTTCTTTCCATTGGTTATAATTTTTTTCAAAGTGTTCCGCATTTGATTCATTTGTGTGTTTGTGTAATTTTTGATGATTTAGAGGAATTGGATTATTTTTTGATGCATGTTGAGTCAATAATGTGAGATAATGATAAGCTATGAAGATGGGGAAAAACCTCTTGGAGAGTAAAAGAGTGATGTTTTCAATGATTTTGATCACTTGGTCAATCCAAGGCAAAAGTGGAGCAAAATATCAAAGAGTTTAAATTCTCGCACAACAAGACCACTGCTTAGTATTTAAATCATATCTCAGCATAAAAATGTCCAAATCAAGTTATTCTTGAACCATTGGAAAACCATCTTCAAGGGTGAAAATTTTCTTATAATTCAAATAAGCTGCACAGGAATTCTGCCTGCTGGTAATAGGCATGCGATTAGTCGCGGCCGTGCCTATACCCATGGCTATATTCTAGTATGCATTCTTTTCTGAGAACGAGCTCGGCTATGTTCATTCTCATAATCTCATGCCCGTGCCTACCCTGCTCTATTTAATTTGTATTTAAGCTCGTTTTAAGCTATTTTAACTCGAATTCAACCCATACTCGAACTCTAGCTGCTCTCATTCATTTCATTTCATATTTTAGTGTTAGATTAGACTTAGATTTAACATGGTCGTCGACTATAGTAGTTTTTCTCAATTTCGTCGTAAACGATTTTGGTGACCTAATGTAATCCTAGACTCAATTTAGTCTACTATTTGTTATTCCTCCATTTGGTGTTAAATATAGTGACAATTCAGTAATTTCAATATTAGCATCTCTTTATGTAACACCCCGTGTTACGACCCTTAGAACCGATTAATCATTTAACCTATTGCCCAAAAGAAAGAATTAAATTAGAGTAATTAATTAGGAAAAGGCCCACCATAGTCCGCGGGCCCTCATCTCTAAAACCCAACCCCTAGCCCTAAAAGGAATAGAATTAGCAAGCCCATAATATTAGTTCCTAATTAGGACTCCTAGATATATAAATAGGGGACTTAAGAGGCACCTAGAACCCCCACCACAATAATCCCTCACCACACAAGAAGTTCCAAGAATTCCCCTAGGAGAAATCAAGAAAGAAGAAAGCTTCAAGAAAGACCCTTCATAGCCAAGGAATTAATTAAGGCTAAAAGGTAACCCATGTCTCAACAAAACCTATTTTCATAGCTATGATTCCCCTCTTAGGATTTCCCCCATATTCTTGTGTGATTGATGATTCGTTATATTGATCTTGGTAATTGGTGTTATGATGCCATGGGTGATCTTGATGATCTTGAGAGGTTCTTGATGATTATATGGTGTTCTTGATGTTCTTGATAATTATGTAGCGTTCTTGATGATTATATGATGTTCTTGATGTTTATGTGAAATTCCTACCGAATCTTGATATTAACAGATGAATTGTGTTCTTGTTGATTTAAAAGTAATTAGAACCCTAGGTTGTATCGTGGAACTCGTATGGTATTATTCTTGGTATATTGGGTGGGAATTCGTATGTTTGGGTGTTAATTATGTTTAGAAAAGCATGATAGGTTATGTGCCGTATGTTCTTGCTTTTGGATCCGTTAATTGTCTATGTGTTATTGCCGATTACATTTGAAAGTGTCTAAGCATGGTTCCGGGTTCCACGGTGGTTCCCGGGGCGTTTATTTGTGAAGAAGAGTCAGTGGGGGGTAGGTGGGGGTAGGGGACCCGCCACCTACCCGCGGCTAAGAGTGGCATCGCCGGCAGCGGGCGGGCAGCTGCCCGCCGGGCACCCGCTGCCCGGAATAGTTGCCGCCGGCGGGCAGCCGGCAGGTGAACCCTCACCCGCCGGCTACCCGCTGGTTTTCACCCCAATTCGGGATTTTGGCTTCCCCGTTTGATGTTCCCCCGACCCCCGTGGTGCCCTAACGGACCCCTCCCATCGTGCCTATGTCTAGTTTGATGTTCGGATACCATTCGTAGGTTGGAAGAGTCTTGTACATTGCATGCTAGTTGAATTGGTATCCCGTTGGCCTAGGTGTAAGAAGTATGAACCCCTTAGGACTATTCTTAGTTGTGGATGACCACGCATAGGTTTCGTTATACGATTTCTCCCCCTTCCTAGTGTGCTAATGTGGGCTGCATGTGCTTGCTATGTGTTATGTGTGCATGATACCCCAATTTGGTTGCGATCAAATTGGTTATACGGGCAGTTGGATGGGTTGAGAACCATACTGACTGTTAACCAGGCCGGTTGCGATCGGTCAGGTATATAAATATTATATAGGGTCGCGGTCCACCGTTTGGTTGCGATCAAACGTTTCTACATGAGTTGCGGTTCATATTTCCTGGTTGCGGTCAGATGACATACTCTTGGGCTGCGGTCCACTGTTTGGTTGCGATCAAACTATGATGAGCTGCGGTTCATCGGTCGGTTGCGATCGACCCCTCCGTGTCGCGATACGAGGCAGGGTGCTGCGGGGCCGTGTCAGAGCTATATGCGCTGACCCTCATGTATGGGCATGCGATTGGTCCTGTGGCGCCAACAAAGTGTGCTATGTGATGAGATATGGATGAGTTGTTGTTATGAGTGTCTCGGGAGGTGACTTTGGGATTTATGCCGGGAATCGTATATGTTGGGTTATGGATATTAACTGTGCTTATCTTTATCTGCCTTGCCTGTTTCCCTATGCTTATGAAGTGTATATGCTTGATTATGACCGTTGTCTGTGCTAAGCTCTATCTGTCGAGTCTATTCCCTGTTTTGAAAGCTAAAGTCTCTTAGGATATATCTTCATGCTTCGAAATGGTTTTTCATATAACTATGTATATATCTATATGTATTGTATTTCAACGCGTTGGAGTGGGTTACCAGCATCTCTCGCTGAACAGATATATTTGGCTTTCAGACACAGAAGAGTAGGCACGGGAGCGCGCTAGAACCTCGGAACATAGAAGTAGATAGTTTCCTTTTTGGCCTGCGTGTCATGTTATGCATTCTCTTTATTAAGGATATTAGCTAGTTAGCCTGTGCACCTGAGTTCTCCAGCTCAGGTGTGGCATAGCACCCCGTACTCTTTGTATTGTGATTTGGGATTTAATGAGATTCTACTTTTATTATATAAGCTTCAAAAGTCTAAAAATTTCGGGGTGTTACACTTTACTCCTAGACATGTGAAGTGCGAAATCCCTCTTTCTTTTACGAATTACTCCCAAACTTGCGAATTAAAATTTGATTCGCAGGTCTGGGAGTAATTCGTAAAAGAAAGGGGGGTTTCGCACTTTGCAGGGCTGAGAGTAAAGAGAGACCAATAATGAAATTACTGCATTGTCCCTTTATTTAACACCGATTTGACGGAATAACAAACAGAGGACTAAATTGAGCAAAAACACAAAAGTCTGGAACTACATTAGGTCACCAAAATCGTTTAGGACGAAATTAAGAAAAGCTACTATAGTCGAGGACCATGTTGAGTATTAACTCTTTATAAATATTTTTAGAAGAATATGGGCAAACGATAATTTTTAGATATCTCTACGTAGGCTAACGATTATGAACTTTAAAAATATATATTTTAACAAAGATATTAGAAATTAAGGACTTTGTGGTCTAATGGCATGAAGTTGTTTTTTTATATGGGAAGTTGTGGGTTCAAGTTTTAGTGGGAGCAATATTGACTCTTTGTGCTTCATTAGATTGAGAAAGTAGCTATGAATAGATACTGTGACAACCCAAAATACTTTTCTCTTAATTCCTATTTTATAAAATTTCAAATAAAATTATTTTTACTCTTACGATAATTTTTCTAAAATGGTATATGTATAAAATATTTTAAACTCCTTATTTTGAATAATTTAACACCAAATATTCATATATTTATTTAAGGTTTTAAAAGTCCTATCTAATGGGTATAATTATGAACAAGTTTTGACCCACAAAGTCTATCTGAGAGGAACCTGTGAAACTGATAGAATTGTTTTGGCCTAAAAATGATTTTATGAGTGAATCTATTTTACTTCTAAAAATTTAGAACATATTTATATTCACACTTGACCGATTTTTGACCCAAAATTATGATATGAGATTTTTAATCGTGAAAGGATCGAAATGCCCGCACTTAGCCGTTCACTCCCACCCATTCCTACCTAGGGTTTTATGCACCTATGTAATCTCACTATTTCATTGCCTGAGACTTCAATCACTCCCATTGCCTCCTTCACTCCAAGTTTCAGAAGAATCCACTGCCAAGAAAAAAGAGACCATAGTGAGCATTTAATTTTCTTTCATTTTCCTTCATTCTCCTTCATCTTCCTCCATTCATCTCCATCTTCCATTTCTTCTTTGTTTAAATGTATGTGTATGTTTTTGTATGTTTGTGAATGATATTTGTTCTATGTCTTCTTGTTTGGGGAATAATAGGAGGTGAAGGTGGAAACCATAGTTGAAGAAGGATGAGGGGTTCATACTAAGGTCTAGCAAGTTCAAGGTATAACCATGGATGCCCAAAAACCCATTATTTTTCATAACTCTGTTAATGTTCTTGTGTGTTGGCATATGTTTTTGTGATAGAGATTTGTATGTTGCTTTGTGCCTATATTGTTGTGTTGATGATGTATTGTTGCCATAATGTCGTTGTTGGGTGTTTTGGAGGAGTGTGGTGGTCTGAAAGTGGAAGTTTCTCCATGAAAACGCCATGGACAGAGCTCAGGAAGCTACTACCTCACTGAACTCTGGCCTGGTGGAGCTAACCAACGGAGCTGGATAAACTTTGCTGGCCAGCTCCGCCCGTTGGCGGACCAGAGTGGCGGACTCCTTGGGAGTTCCGCCACTCTGAGCCGTGGCTGGACGGAAGTAGGTGATGGGGTTTCTCAAGCTCCGTCACTTAGCTTCGCCCAGCCACTGTGATGGTGCAGAGTCCTTGAGGCTCAGCCCGATGTCTGGTTCGTTCCGATCCGTGACTTTGTGGGCCTGTGATGACTTGTTTGTATGAAATATGCCTATGTGTTATGTGATTAAAATCCATTTTCAAACCAAGCATCAAAAAGGATTTCTAAGTGCTTTGAGTATGTTGGGGTTATATGCAAATTGGCCATAACATTGAATCATGTGTTTGACATTGGATTTGTTTAAGTACTCCACATGTGTTGAATAGATGCACCATAAATCATATATGTTGGCATGTTTTATATGACCATTTATTTAAATAGTATACAACGTCGGCTAATACGAATTAGCCGACGTTGTAATGTTACTATTTTTTTTAAATAATACACAACGTCGGTTAATACGAATTACCCGACGTTGTAATGTTTTTATTTTTATTTTAAATATATTAGAACGTCGGATAATACTAATTAGCCGACGTTGTAAAGTGTTTTTTTTAATATATATACAACGTCGGCTAATAATAAATAGCCGACGTTGTATGTTTTTTTTTAATATACAGTTTATTTGTCCATTTATACCCAAAAACCTGCTCAAATTACTCACAACGACATCCAGAACCTGCTCAATTACTCACAACCACATCCAAAACCTGCTCAATTATTGCACCACAACCACAGCAAAATATGTAGAATCTAATATTTATAATCATCAAACAAGTAATAAAAGTAATAAATCTCACAATTTGATACTAATTAATAATACAAGTTAACATTATCAAAACTTAAGATCAATTTGTTCAATTTACATACTTAACCATACATCAACAAAGAAGTCGGCCAATACGTCTCTAACTTGATCAATTTCTTGTTGAGTGTAGCTCGATCCACCAACTTTCTCAACAATCTAAAAAGTTGATAATTATTAAATAATTAGTAAGCTAACATTTTTAAAATTAGAAAGAGAAAGGTATTATATTAAATTACATGCCTTATCCATTCCCGCACATGCTTCTTTGGAAAGAATTTCAAGCATGTATCTCATCACATAATATCCACATGTCGTACTTCCAACTTGTTGACAAGGCTGGTTTTTAGATTTTTTTGTGGCCCTGTTCAGGTAAATAAATAAGGCCCTATCAAAATTAAAATCCTTAAAACTAATACCTTAATTTTATTATCTAAATATATAACAAAAAAAATTATCCGTGCATCGCACGCGCACTGCACGGATAATTGAGCAATTATTTGCTCAAATTCAAGCTAAGGATAACATAAAAAAACATAATCGATATTCGATACAACCCATTTCATCAATTGCACTATATAATATTCGTTGTTATATTTTAAAGATTATAACAAATCTTTTCCGTGCAACGCACAGGTAAAAATAGACATATTATGGAATAATAATAATAGTGTGTACAAGTTTTGAACCTTAGACCTCAAAGTTAAAATACAATAAATACATGTTCTTACCATTTCTTTATAAAGCCTTTTAATTTTTATTTCTAAACTAACTAGGTAAAAATAAAATATTGAGCTACTAAAATTTTGGGCCCCTCCAAAATTTGGGGCCCTGTGCGGTAGCCCAGCTTGCACAGCCCAAAATCCGGGCATGCTAGACACACTACTGAGCCGTATCGACCTTTCATGGTGTTGATGCACTCACATCAGTCTGTCTTCCTACATAGGATTGGTTTTTCTATGTTTTCCCAATTTCTAGGGTTAGGGCCACTAGTCTTGGTCCCTTTTTCCTTTGAATCTATAGGGGTAGGCTCCCTGCCATTCTCCTTGCCATTTCTTTCTGTTCTAGTAGGGGGCATAGTTGTACTTATTACTACTATTATTTGAACTTTTTATCTCATCCCGCGTTTTGGGAGAAGGATGATGGTCGCTCTATCTTGCCTGACTTTGTCAGTTTATCAGGTATTTCATTATTTTAAATATTATTCTATATTGCTTATTATATTTAATTAATTTTAAAACGTGTGAAACTAATATATATATATATATATATATATATATATATATATATATATATATATATATATATATATTTAATTTCTTGTATTGCAGCTGGGGTTGATTATAGTTTTGAGACTTGTCGGTAATGCTGAGACCAGCATATTGAAGCATACATACAAAATAATAGTTTTTGTTCTTATAATACTCAGCTATGTCTCTCTTGCTATAGTAGGAGGTCCTCATGGTTGGAGTGCTCGAGCATATCCTTTGGAGGTGGCGAGAGTAGGACGTAGTATGGAGTACATTTGTAGTCAATTTGTTCTTATGATGTTGATTCCCATAATTCATAGCCTAGTATATAAATTGAATGAATGGATATTTTTATGTTTTAGTATTCTGGCATTAGTATATGTCGTATTCTCTTGGCTTGTTGTAAGATTGATTAGGATAAACGAATTTGTAAGAATATTTTTATTATGAATGAATGAATATTAATTAAAAAGTTGTGATTTCTGAGTTGAGGCGTATGAATGACGATGTTATGTTTTGGCAGGGCCGGTTTTTAGATTTTTGTGACCCTGTTAGAGTAAAATAAATAAGGCCCTACCAAAATTAAAATCTTTAAAACTAATATCGTAATTTTATTATCTAAATATATAACAAAAAAAAAATTATCCGTGCATCGCACGCACATTGCACGGATAATTGGACAATTATTTGCTCGAATTCAAGTAAGGATAACATAAAAAAACATAATCGATACAACTCATTCATCAATTGCACTATATAATATTCGTTGTTATAATTTAAAGATTATAACAAATCTTTTCTGTGCAACGCACAGGTAAAAATAGACATATTATGGAATAATAATAATAATAGTGTGCACAAGTTTTGAACCTTAGACCTCAAAATTAAAATATAATAAATATATGTCCCTACCATTTCTTTATAAAGCCTTTTAAGTTTAATTAAAAACTTTTAATTTTTATTTCTAAACTAACTAGGTAAAAATAAAATATTGAACTTTTTTGGGGCCCCTCTAAAATTTGGGGCCGTGTGCGGTAGCCCAGCTTGCATAGCCCAAAATCTGTGCCTGCTTGTTGAGCACGCTACATTTGAATTAAATTACATTTAAAATTTTATTTAATAAAAAACAATAAAATATATGTAGTTTTTCAAATGTATAAAATACTTACCAAAACTTTAATCCATTTTGGTGAACGAGTTGATCCATTGCTTATCAACAACTTTGCTAAATTCACACCTAAAATTATAAGAGATTAGTATACATAAATACTTTATGACATCATGCATACTTTATTAATTATAAATATTAATACTTATAAGTTCACATACTTTTCAACAATATCTTTGATGTCATCACGTGGCTGGCCTCCAATTGAATCAAACCAATAGATTTCATTAAGTTGAGGACAAATTGCCATCAACATCCAATGGTCACTACAAATCAATAATGTATTAGTTGTAAGTAAATATAATATATAATAGAAGTGTATTATATATATATAAGTTATTTTATTTGAAACAATTAAAAGTTACTTTAAATATATGGCGCTAGATAGCATTGTTTATGTCCATATTGCATGGTGACGTTGATATACCCTGTTCATTCATCTATAGTATTCGAAACGGGTTGAATGAAATGTCGATCTAAGAAGCCATATGTGGTCTTTGATGCCAATTCAAATTTGTCATAAAGACCCCTATTCAAAAATACAATCAATCATATATATTAGTAATATAATAGATGAAATGAAAAATATTATATAAACAAATATAAGTAAAGAACTTAATTATTACCTTATAAAGAACTGCAATATGGAAACATCTAACGTCTCCATTCTTAAAAACGCATAATCTCCAACGGGTCAAGTTGTAAGGGATAGTCAACATCGCCCACAATACCACGCCCCATCTTTATCACAACATTTTCATCAAGTTTGTGAACAATTTTATATACCTTTAGACATCGAGGACTCAAAGAAGTCGGATCAGCTATAGTGAGATCAACAAAAGGTCGTTGCACACCGGAATCATAAGTCATTTTTAACTGTGCAATATAAGTAACAATTACTATTTTTAAAAAGTAAATTAAACACTATTTTAAAATCTAAAAAATTTGAAAATACATACCTCATCAGCTTGGATATACAACTCAACCAACTTCTTTGGCCAAATAATAAAGTTGTGTAGTGCATCCCTTAACAGTTGAACCTCATCGGTAGGGAAGGGTACCTTTGCACTTGACACGAGAATTTCATTCACGCTGACCTTCACTTGATCCACATGTATTTGTATCCCGTGAACCTTTTCGGCCTTGTAAATTATCTCACGTGCAACTTTAGGTCTAATGGGATCTTCCAAATACAATTCACATTCTGCTCCTAACTGCATGAATTCATATTAAAAAAAAAAAAAAAGCTAAAATGATTTTAATAAATAAAAATAAGATTAGCTATAAATGATTACTTACGGCCGGTAAATCAGCAAAAGGATCTGGAGAACTTGCTTTTTCACTATGACAATGTGGTTGGACAGCTACACACATGTCTTCTTCCTGCCTTGATGGTACAGGTTGAGCTGTTGGAGTCTTCATACTACTAATTTCATTCCTCATCTCTTGAATGGTTGCTTACATGGATGTTTCAAATTGCTCTCTTTGAATTGCTAACGCCTCAGCAACTGCTGCCTTAGTCATATCTTTTGCTTCTGGTGTAGGCATCGGCTTTGACGACGTTTTGCATGACCAAAGTAGCTTTTTAAGCCATGTGCTCTACTCACGACTCTAACACGTCCGCAATGCTCATCTGTATCTATGGTATTAGACAATATATCTTGTCTACCGGACTCAACAAATTCTCCTTGAGAAGCTTGCAATGATAGCAAATCATATAACATATAAAAACAATATTTAATAATGATTACTATCTATCTTAATAATGTAGAAAATTATAACATATTACTTACAATCTTTTCCACGACCGTTCTAGTCGCTTCGTTGTTAATATTTCCCGATTTGTCTATTCTTGCCCTCTTCCACTTTTCATGTCTAACTAGAGGAGATGGGGGAGAAAATATAGACGATGGATCTGAACTTGTAGCTTCTTCTTATTCTTTCATCTTCTCATCCATCATAATCTTCTCCAATTTCTTATAGCCTCCTCGGGCTAAATGATGTGGATGGACATTCTTACTCTGTATCTCTTGATGTTTCTTTCTTGATTCCTACACAAAAAGAAAACATTAAGTAATAATATATCTTTAATATATTTGAGTTAATAAATAATTGATAGAAAAATAATAATATATACCTCAAACTCTGCAGTTTTACGAAGCTCCACGTACTTTTTCCATTATTTTGATCAACGAATGTGTATTTTTTACGTGGAGTATTATTTATTGGGTCTTCATTATTGAATATAAAGTCTCTATTCAATCTACTTTTAAAGTCTCTCCACCGTTCACCCGCATATTTCATCAAAGACTCCTTTAGATTCGGATTAGTGGGAATATCATAAACGCTCTGCAAGACAAGATTATTTATTAGAAACAAATTAAATACAATTAATTCAAAACTTTTATAAATAAGTTGCATACCACCATATCATCAGGCCCGGCCCTGGGCAAGGGCAGGCTGGGCCCTTGCCCAGGGCCCACGCTTGGAAGGGGCCCACCAGACTATACAATTCCTTTTATATATACTATAGTATAATAAGTTTGTATAGCTATATATTAATGAAGTGGAAGTTAATTGAGCTAGTAGGATATGTGGTTTGTATGTTACAAATCCAGGGATCGAATCCTCTCTTATTTTTATTATGTATATACGTTTTTAATAAAAACAAATAGTTCTATACATTAAACTTTTCATCTCTTACTCTTTAGGATATTATTATATAGTATTGAAATGGTAACTTAAGAAATTTATTTAATTTCTAATTTGTATTATTTAAAATTTAATTTGTAATTTTGTAGGTTTTTTTTTTACCTTTTTATAATTATAGTGAGATTTATAATATAGATTGATGTGATTCGTATCAAATTTTGAATCTATTTCTATTTGAGTAATTTACTACTTATATTTAAAATATGTGCTGTTTTATGAATTTTATAATGAGTTATGTATCTGTAATATATTTTGTGATTAAGTTATGAAAAATATTTTAAAAAATAGTTTAATTTATTATTATTATTATTATTATTATTATTATTATTATTATTATTATTATTATTATTATTATTATTATTATGAATTATCTAGGCAATGTAGTTTAGAAGTCCTATTATGCATTATCGTATTCAAATTAATTAGAAAAACTTGAAATTGATTTAACTAAAAGGAAAAATATTTATAAAGATGATAGCAATATAGAAGATGTGTTATTTATTATTTGTTTTTTATTTGAACTATTTTATCCAATTAATTATGTATTATATTTTATTATGAATATCTTTTATCATGTTTAGCGTATTTTGATTTATTTATTGCTTCCAATCATTAAGATTTTATGCTATGCTATTATTGTAAGTTTTTTTATATAATTTTTTATTAAAAATTACTTATTATTTATTATAATAATAATGTGATTCCCTATAAGCTCATTTGCTTTTAAATTATTTATTCATTTTTATAATGTGAGTATGACCAACACTTAGGGACAAAATCTACAATTATCCTAAAATTTAGGGATGAAAAGTATAATTTTTTCAATTCTTTATTTATGAAAGCACTAATGCGGTTATTGCTTATTTTAAATTTAGAAATGCATCTAGAATTGTTTTCATGTGTATTTATAATTATTAAAAACTTCTGAATTTTCAAGTTATTTGACATTAGTATTTTCTCTTATTTAATTTAATTTTAATTATAAAAATATATATTAATTTAATACAGGGCCCATTTTTGTTTCTACGCCCTGGGCCTATAAAATGATAGGACCGGGCCTGCATATCATCCCAGACTAACGTTTTACTCTCTTCTGGTCACTTTCCAATTTTTATATGTGATAGGAACTTTGCTTCGTGCAATCAGCGCAACATAACTTTTGAATTGGGCACTCACTGCTCCAACAGGATCGTTTTTACTATCAAATTGAACCACCATCTTCTTGTTTGTGTCACTACGCCCAGAAATTAATTTTGTCATAACGGTGGCACCCCTCTTAGCTTTGGTATTAGTACCTTTAGCTTGGGTGGTACTATCAATAGGGGGGTCATTTGATGAATCCATATGCCTGTTTAGCAAAGAAATTATTAGTGAATGACAAAAGAATAATATACATAAATATAATTGTAAATATTTAGATATAGTAAACACAAGAAGAAGTTAAAGCATTACAAATAATAATCAATTCTCCCATAGCCCTTCATGATGATCATCCCGTGATGCATGCACTTCATCTATCTCATTATCTATAATAACTGGCAATAATCTTGAAGAAAAAGGTGGTATTTCCTCAATCTCATAACTAACATCTTCATTCCCTTCACCAGTAATTTGTCTCTTTCCATGAAGAACAACAGACCATTTTTATCACTAGGATCAGTAACATAAAATACTTGTTTTGCTTGAGATGCCATTATGAATTGCTCATTTTTGTGACCTTCCCTGTTCAAATTGACAAGTGTAAACCCTAACTCATCAGCTTTAACAACGTGTTTACTATCTACCCATTTACATCGGAACATCAGCACTCTAAACTGAACATAATCAACCTCCCATATTTCTTCAATCACACCATAATATGACAACTCTGCAATCACCGGATTTTTATCTTTCGAACTACTGAAGTGCACTGAATTTGCAACCAAAGAAATTCCACTGTTTTGCATAGTGCTCTTTTCATCTTGTTTTTTTGTATAAAAAGAAAATCCATTTATATCATATCCAGTATAACATATGACTTGCATACAAGGATCATGAGCTAACCATCGTACTGTTTCAGAATAGTTATCAGCACTCAGAACTTTATTCTTGAACCAACTAATAAAAGTACGATTATGTTCGCTCACAATCCACGTGTATGTCTTTCTTGGATTTTGCTCTTTAATCAATGCCTTGTGTTCATCTAAATATGGCTCGACTTCACTTGTATTATGCAAGATGTACAAATGTGCTTGCTCAATATCTTCACGAGGCATACTGTCTACTTTGCATCCTCGAGTACCTTTCCCAGCACTTCTTCCTTCATGTCGATACTTAGAAAGACCAATAGCTTCTACCCCCGCCAAATATTCAGTACAAAATTCAGTTACCTCCTCAGCAATATAGCTTTCAACAATAGATGCTTTTGGTCGATATCGGTTCCTCACATAAACTTTTAAGACTTTCATGTACCGTTCAAATGGGTACATCCACCTCAAATAAGCAGGACCGCACTGTCTAATCTCTCGCACCAGATGTACAACCAAATGAACCATGATATCAAAAAATGACGGTGGAAAATACATCTCCAGCTGACACAATGTAACAATAATGCCATTTGGCAATTCATCTAGTTTGTCTGGATCAATCACTTTTCCACAGATAGCATTGAAAAAGAAACAAAACCTTATAATAATATATCTCAACTTTTTTGGCAATATACCTCTAACAGCCACTGGCAATAGTTGCTGCATTAAGGCATGACAATCATGAGATTCAATCCCACCAATTTTAAATCTTGCATATTCACAATTGTTCTAATATTTGATGAGTACCATTGTGGTACCTTGACTCCACGTAAACACCCACAAAAACTTATTTTTTCCTTTCTTGATAAAGTATGAGCAGTTGGAGGCAAATATGTCTTCTTATCCCCTTGGCGTGGAGCTAATGTAGCTCGTATGTTCATTTCAATCATGTATAATCTAGCATTGAGTCCATCTGTAGTCTTACCTTTTATATCTAAAAGAGTTCCAACAAGACTATCACACACATTTTTCTCCACATGCATCACATCAATACTATGTCTCACATCTAATGTCTTCCAATATGGAAGATAAAAAAATATTGATTTATTTTTCCATGGACTCTTTTCATTTGGAGGTATCTCAACATTAGCTCTTGACCTCTTACCTCTTTGAGATTTAAGCTTTTGATTTTTACCAAAAGTAACATTTATACCTTTTACACGTTCATAAACTTCAATCTCAGTCAGTGGTTGTGGAGCATTTGTATAGTCTTGTTGCCCATTGAAAGCCTTTTTTAGTCTCCTGTAAGGGTGAACTTGATAAGGACATTTTTCACGCATCCATCAAGTATCAAATTACAGTATAGGGTTTAGATATCGTTCCACTGGGGATGGCTCTTGTAATGTTAGGAATTGATGTAAAGTGGAGTTAAGCACAAGCTAGAACTACCCTTTTAGAAGCTAGACCTATCGATAAGGAGATGGTTTGATATGATTAAGCTAATAATAAATATGACAAGTAAAACAAAGGACCGGGACTTGGTTGATTCAAGCTAAGATGCCAAATATTGTACTAAGGATTAGAGAATTAAATCAAGGCATAGGGTAAGTGAGATGCACAAAAGTGTCCAAATACCACTTTCGTAGCTATTTGGACTTGCAACCTCACATTGAACTCCACTCTCGTGACAATTCAACCCAAGGATGCCCAAAGAAAAACACAAGGTAAAGATTCCCCTTAACACCCAAAATACTCTCATATTGGGTATTAAGTGTGTGAATGTGTGGCTAGTGTACAAGCTCTACTCTCGTAGCAACAAACACACTCCAAATCAAGCATATAATTGGGATCCAACAATTATACACAAATTTCTCAACAAACCCATTTCACACAACAACCCTAGATCACCCAAATAATCCCTTTTATGCAATACAACTCAAATAGGCATCAATAGCAAGAAATCAAACCAAATCCTAGTCTCAAAACACTTAGCTACTCATAATATAGCAATAGATACACAATATTAAAGGAGTAATTGAAAGCATAGATGAAAAGTAAAGATAAGAGATGAATAAGAAAACTTCTCTATTGAAGCCTTAAAATCCAAGATTTGCAATGTTCTTGCGCTTGGAAATGGAAAGGAAACACAAATCTACACTAATCTAATCTATTCTAAACTAACCCTAACTAGAGAAATGAAAGGGAAATGAAAGATAAAATGAAAGCTATGTTTTGGGGTGGAAAAATCATCTTAAAAGGGGTCAAAACGCGCTGCAAAGAGTTGCAGAGGGCTGGCCACGGGAGTGGCTTCACCCGTGGCCAGAAATGCAGATCACACTGCCCAGTGGCCACGGCCGTGGCCATACCCGTGGCCACCAGGTAGTGATCTGCCTATGCACTACGACTGTCTTCTAGGTACTTTTTTGCCCTCGAAACGTTTTAATTAGCCTGAATCAAAGTTGTAGTCCTTCAAGTTAGCTTTCCAATGATATAAAATTCACTTGTTTTTGACATTTCTACGCAGAGATATGATCAAAAAACCAAGCAGTGGACGATTTGTGCGAGAATTTCAACTTCTTGCTCTTTTGCTCCACTTTTTCCTTTGTTTGTCCAAATGACCAAGACCACTAAACACACCATAATTTGGCTCTCTAAAAGGTGTTTCCCCCATGTTCATAGCTTCTCATTGGCTCCCATTGACTCTACATGTATCTGAAATGCCCCAAAAATTACTCAATTCATCTAAATCATCAAGAATTGCTCATAAGCACACAAATGAATCAAATGAAGACACTTTGGGAAAAATTATAACAAATAACAAGAAAAATAAGCTTAAATGCAAGGTGAAATTATAAACTTTTAGACTCTTATCAGAACTCTATCAAGAAACCTCCGTGACCCAAGTAGACTGTCTTTCTGCCATGGACAAGTTGATAATAACATGTATTATCTTCACATATAGGGCATGCCTTATGTCCTTTAACACTTTACCCAGCCAGGTTTTCATAAGCTGGAAAGTCATTGATTGTGCAAAAAAACATAGCATGCAACTTAAATTCTCTTTCCTGTAGGCATCAAACACTAACACACCTTCATCCCACAATTTTTTCAAGTCCTCAATCAAAGGTGCCAAAAAGACATCTATATCATTACCGGGTTGTTTTGGGCCAGAAATCATCAAGGACAGTAATATATATTTGCATTTCATACACAACCAAGAAGGTAGATTATAAATCACTAACATAACTGGCCACGAGCTATGCTTGCTACTTAGGTTCCCGTGAGGGTTTATACCATCAGTACAAAGTCCAAGTCTAAGATTTCTCGACTCATTGCCAAATTCAGGAAAAGAATTATCAAAGGTTTTCCATTGAGTAGAATCAGCTGGGTGTCGAAGCTTTCCATCAAAAAATTTTTGATCTGCATGCCTTGTTAAGTTTTTCGCGTCGCTTGGATTTGCAAACATACGCTTAAATCTTGGAAGAATTAGGAGATACCACATAACTTTAGCTGGTGGCCTTTCGAACTTGCCTTACCAACAACATGCTCTCTTATTTTGTACCGAGATGCCCCACAGATTGGACATGCATTCAATTCTTTGTAATCATTTCTAAACAATATGCAATCGTTAGGACAAGCATGTATCTTTTCGTACTCCATACCCATGGGACACATAATCTTCTTGGCATCATATGTACTCTTCGGGAGTCCATTATCTTCTGGAAGCATATCGTTTATTAAATCAAGTAAAGCAGTAAAGCTCTTGTCGCTCCAACCATTCCCAGCTTTTAAGTTGAATAATTTCAAAATAGCAGATAAGCGAGTATATTTACTACACCCTAGCCATAAAGGCTGTTTTGAATCATTTAATAAGTCAACCAACTCATTTGATCGATTTGTGAACTCTTCTCCAACATCACGGAACATTTCGTCAAACCCATCTTCAGACTCATCATCTTCATTTGCTTCATTGTCAACATACATGTTAGATGTACTAGTCTCTCTTCCTCCTTCACCGTGCCATATCCATTTTGTATAATTTAAATTAATTCCATCACAAATTAGATGATCATATATGTCCTTTGCACTTAATAGTTTTAGATTACAACACTTCTTACAAGGACACCAAAACATCGCATCATTATTATTTGGAAGATAACGTTTTGCAAACTCTATAAATTCTCTAACTCCGGCTTCATATTCCGTACTCAACCGAGAAGCATTCATCCAACTTTTATCCATCACAAGTCAATCTAGGATAATATTAATTCCAATTAAACTTTTGTTAACATTGATTCAACAAATATCTAAAATAATTGTTATGGTGAGCATAGACTAGTTATTAGTAGTATATGTTTTTCAGTACACTAAGTAACAAGCGAGTTGTGCAGCCTAATGTAAAAGTCTAGCTCTAAAATGCAAATATATTTACTAAAATTTGAAATAAATCAATAATAATTTCAAATATAATACAAATAAATCAATAATATATACAAATAAACACTAAAATGCAAATATATTTACTAAAATTCAAAATAAATCAATAATAATTACAAATATATACAAATAAACCCTAAAATGCAAATATATTTACTAAAGTTCGAAGTAAATTAATAATAATTACAAAGCCGCGCATGCTTTAGCAAAGGCGGTTGGCTCTCAGCCTGGTCCGATGAGTTGGGAGGATGTTCCCCCTCATTTTATTTCTGAGTTGATTTAATATATCGTCTTTGATGTTGGTTTTTCAAAAAAAAATAATAATAATAATTACAAATATAACACAAATAAACCCTAAAATGCAAATATATTTACTTAAATTCAAAATAAATGAATAATAATTTTAAATATATACAAATAAACCCTAAAATTCAAATATATTTACTAAAATTCGAAACAAATTAATAATAATTTCTAATATATGCAAATAAATCCTAAAATGCAAATATATTTACTAAAATTCGAAATAAATTAATAATAATTTTAAATATATACAAATAAATCCTAAAATGCAAATATATTTACTAAAATTCGAAATAAATTAATAATAATTACAAATATAATACAAATAAACCCTAAAATGCAAATATATTTACTAAAATTCGAAATAAATCAATAATAATTATAAATATAATACAAATAAACCCTAAAATATAATTATATTTACTAAAATTCGAATTAAATAATAATGATTAAAAAAATACCTCGGACGGCGGCGAGCAGCTGACGGCGGTCGGGAGTGCAGCGGACGGCGGTGCGGCAGTGCAGCGGACGGCGGGGAGGCTGGGCAGTGCGTCTGTGTGTGGTGGAGCGGCGGCGGCGGCAGTGTGATGCTGCGACTGCTTGGGCAGCGGTGTGGGGCTGGGAGATGGCGGATGCTGAGGCTACGGCGGAGGCGGAGAAACGACGCGGCGAAGTGACGACCGGCTTTCACGGCTGGGCAGCGGTGTGGCGTTGGCGGTGGCGATGGCGAAGAGAGGAGGGCGGTGGCAATGGGAAGAGAGGAGGGTTGTGGCGATGGCGGAGTGGTGAAGAATGACTGAAATTCAAACCCCAGATCTGTTTTAATAACTATATAACGTCGGCTAATAACAATTAGCCGATGTTATATCTAAACAATTTAAAAATAATAATAATAAAATACCCTACGACGTCGGCTAAATAGTTAGCCGACGTCGTATCATATTTATTTCTTTTATTTTTTTTTATTTTTAGTATATAACGTCGGCTAATAACGTTTAGCCGACGTTATATCTAAACAATTTTTTTTTAAAAAAAATAAAAATATACCCTACAACGTCGGCTAAATAGATAGCCGACGTCGTAGGGTATTTATTTCTTTTATTTTTTTATTTTTATTTTTAACGTCGGCTATTTGTTAATAGCCGACGTTATAAATTTAATAAATAAAAAAAAATTAAAAAGTCTTTAACGTCGACTATGTATATAGGCGACATTAAAGGCCCGACGTTGTATGTGAATTCTGTAGTAGCGGGATGGCAACAGGAATAGTGATGGGAATGCCGAGTCCTATCATTGGTGGCGCTAAGGCCAACGTTGTGGAGCACGGTAAAAGCTCCAAGATTGCCAAGAAAGACAAGCAGAAGTTAGGTCCGAAGGGAAGCGTTACCAAGGCAAAGTTTCATGGTAAATGCTTCAATTGTGGCAAGAATGGTCACAAGTCAGAAGAACAAGAGTTCTGAAGCCAATGTCTTGGGCAAAGTAGTCAGAAGGAGGCCGAGATCCCTGCATAGGCGATTTCTGTGGTGTTGTTTTCTTAGTTTTTTTTTTTTTTTTTTTTTGATACATTAAGTTTCCTAACCTATACTAAATTAATCTTAAGCCCCTAGAACCACTACGCAAGAGTCACGAGAGAATGTAAATCGTGAGTCGCCCAATCTGGCTACTAGTCCGTCTCTGTCGTTGACTTTGCACACAAGAGATCCATCTCTACACTTCTGCCATCTTGGAGAGCCCAATCTCTAGTAATCTATAGAGTCCAAAAGCCCAGACTCTAGCTTGGATTGTTTTCTTTGTTTTATTAACGTGTGATATTTGGTTATTTTGGTTGCGTTTAACCAGTGCATGCTATTTGCACGGCGACTGTTCAGACATGATTGGATGGCATGGTATTGGTTGCTTATTGGGTGTGAGTTGCTGCCGTTTGCTGGACTGCCAATATTAAAATTTCAGTGAGCAACATGGTTTATCGCTACATTTTGTTATACTTTTCTTGGACTTTAGCTAGGAATTGGATAGATGATGGAGATAATGCATGTAAACATCCTTTTATTATTCTGATAGGCAAGTTTTAGGATTGTTTGTACGTATGGAAAGGGTTTGTTCCTCTTTCTAGCATAATTGCTAGTGCTTTCATTCGGCACTTCTTTTTCAGAAATGAAATAGTTCAAGAAACAAAGCATTGCAAACGTATAATACACACCCATGTGAATGATGATTTGATTTAATTTTTGTTTAAAAGAATAAAATTCATTGACAAGAGGAAAAATAATAATGCAAAATTTACATGATTCGATAGTGTGTGTACATGGGAGCAAATTGATTCTGTTATTAATCATTCTTAGAATTAATTATAGTAACAATATTTATATATAATTCATTACTCACAGTATGGTACATTTCCCATATTACTCTTGTACTATATCGTGGGGCCGTAGGGGTGTCACCTACGCTCTAACATATGTCCTCTTTGTCTTGCATATGAACCATTTTTAATTGCTAAGTCAACTCAAGTAGAAAGGAACAAAAAATAACAGTTGGATTTTATACAGGTAAGTTTTGTGGTACAAATACAATCATTATTGGGCAAATTATTGTGTGGTTATTATGAGTGAATATAATAATTTACACTATGTTTTAAAATAATATACATTATGCTTTAGAATAATGTACATTATTTTAAAAAATAATGTACATTATAAGTTATAAAAAAATATGTTGCAGCTAAGCGCACAAAAAAAAAAAAAAAAAAAAAAAAAAAAATTAGCAAAACGATGTGGACCACGGTCCACGCAATAACTATTGCATTATTGCACGGACTGTGGTTCACACAGATGTGTGGACCACAGTCCAAAAACACATAAAGTACATTATTATAATTCATAAAATACATTATTCTAACACATAAAGTACATTATTCTAACTCATAACATACATAATCTTCATGGGCGGACCAAGTGTGGGGGCAGTGGGGGAAGCTGCCCCCACTCCCCCCACCCCCCACCCCACCCCTTTATATATATGTATGTATATATAGCATGAAATATTATATAAAATCTATATTTATGTTAGAAATGTCAATAGTTTGAGTAGTTTAGTTGGTTGAACTCTAAATTTTATGTTATGAAAAACTTATGTCATGAGTTCAAATTTCATTAGCAACACTTTTAATTATCTTCTCTCTTTCATTCTTCACAAGATAAATTAAATATTTTTAGTCTACTTTTTATTAATCATTTAATTAACAAATTAAATGCTCTTTTAGTCTAATTTTTATAAATCATTTAATTAATGTAGTATACAAGTTTATAATATACTTTATTGTATTCGAATTAATTTAGAAAAATCGATCTAACTAGAAGAAATTAAAATTTAAAAGTATTTCTTAATATATTGTTACTCAAATTATTTTATCTAATTGATTATGTTTCATATTTTCTAATAAATATATTGTAATTTATAATGTATTTTGTATTTTAACTTATTATGGTTGTTTGATATTTTGTCATTGACATTTCTAACGTCATTTGATATTCGCCCCCACTCAGATGATTTTCTGGATCCGCCACTGATTATCTTACCTAGAAATTTCATTCTAACACATAAAGTACATTATTCTAACACAAAATATATTATTCTAACATATAAAGTACATTATTCTAACTTATAAAATGCATTATCTTACCCCCAAAAAAGTTTATTATTTTAACACATATAAGTGCAAAGCACGAATTTTTTATTTTTTAATATAAAAACGACATCGCTTTGGACGGTGGTCCACACAGCTACGTGGATCATGGTCCACACAATAATTGTGGGTCCTTTTCTATATGGATCAGATGAAAGCGAATTCAGATTCTTTGAAGTGAGACGAAGAAGCCAATATATTGTACATCCATTCAAAATAGATAATAAGTGAATTTGTAATTGATTTTCAAAAATCTATTTGAATTGAAAAATGAAAGTAGAAAGACAGAGAAGAAGCGTTTGTCCCACATTAGAATGGAAAGTAGGTTTGCTGGACTTATATTTTTTTTTTACTTCTCAATTTAAGTCAAATTTTGTTTTATCTCGTGAAACATAAGCAACAATGCTTTTAGCCCCAAAGAAAGTGCGAAACTCAGCATTGTTAAACGTCAACCACATCCACATGTTTTATCTCTCATGTATAACAAATCTTGATAGATATAGAAAATGATAGTCATTTAATGTGTTCATCCGGTTTTGAGTAGCTAGAAAAGAATATGCCAACAGTTCAACCAAGAACTACAACTTTCTGCTCAAACATTCAACATGTTCTCAACCTCCGGCGACCGGATGTCATCTCTGGTGCCGGAAGAAACCACCGGGCAAGAAGAAGGGCCACCCCATTCCCCGGTCTCCGGCAGCCAACAATACAAGCAGTGGTTAGGAGTGGGGACAGCAAGGCTACTGTGGAAGAAGCAGCTGGAAAGGTGATGGAGAAAGGTTTAGATGAAGGGGGCAATAAGGGGTTGATGGAGTTTGGTACAAGTATAGATGTGAGGGCAGTGATCACTCTAAGGAAGAAGATGAGAGAGAGGCTTGTTGACAAGATTGAAGACCAGTGGGTATCTTTCATCAATGGGATTGGCAAAGGAATCTTGATTCAGCTCATCAGTGAAGACATTGATCCTGGTTAGAGTCTTGGTATTTTTTTTATGTTTTATATTTCAATATTTCGAGGTGCTGGACTTGACCCTTCACCAGTTTCTGCCCAATCTTAACTGTATAGTTTTTATCTACTTGTTAAGATTAAACGCATACCAGTCTGCACAACTTTATTTCTTTATACTGTCACATTTACCCTTTCGCTTGCTGATTCTTACAGTTACCCAGTCTGGGAAGAGTTCAGAGTGGTCTTATGTAAGGGGATTTCCCAAAACTTCAGAGAATAATCCATACATAGTTGAATATGCAGCTGATTTGAGGGTGCCAGGGGATTTTGGATGCCCAGGAGCTGCTCTGATTACCAATTTCCTTGACAAGGAGGTGTACTTGGTGCAAATTGTTGTCCATGGTTTTAGTCAAGGTCCCCTTTTCTTTTCTGCTAATACATGGATACATTCTTCCAAAGATAATCCTACTGAAAGTAGAATTATCTTCAAAAATCAGGTGAGATAGATGAGAGTCTCCCAAACATATTTTACTCCGTTTTACTTTACTTCTCTATCAAAATAATAATAATTCTTGTTGGGCGGAGGTGGTAAAGGCCAAGTCTAGCACTCGGTGACTTTGCTGAGGAACAAAACTTCGTGTTTGCTTTTCTTCAAACCCCCAATCTGCTCTCGCCCGCCGCTACTAACGGGGTCTCAGTTGATTTCCTTTCTTTTAATTTGCTACTAAGATGTTTCAGTTCGCTAAGTTTGAAAAGTCTTGGAAATTGTTGGGCAGAGGTCCATAAAGGGCTTAAAGGGTAAATTCAATACCCATGAAAAATGGGTGGGGGTATATAAAAATAAAATTACCCTTCACTACATACTATTAGTTATAACTTTTGACATAAGTGGCAAGTACTTGATCCTAACATTTTCCCGTATTTTTTAATTTTTGTTTTTTGATAGGCATATTTACCATCTCAAACACCAGCTGGCATCAAGGGACTTCGAGGCGCAGACTTGATGAGTATTCGTGGTAATGGAAAAGGTGAAAGGAAGCTACATGAAAGAATCTACGACTATGAAGTATATAATGATTTGGGCAATCCTGACAAAGATGATGATCTGGCTAGGCCAGTCTTGGGTGGAAAGGAGTGGCCGTATCCTAGACGCTGCAGGACTGGACGGCCTGCCACTAAAACAGGTATGCATCTTGTTTATTTGTAGCAGTGGAATATATAATACAGATTTAATTTCATTTTTGGTCCTATATTTAGATTTATAGGTGACACTTTATTTTTAGTTTTTTTTTTTTTTTTTTTAACATTCACTTTTAATCTTAGTATTATTGTGGCATAACCATTTTTGGTCCTTCATCAATAAAACGGTATAAATTTCATCAAATATAAGAGCATTTCAGTCTTCGGTTTTGATTTTTTTCAAAAAAATAAACATAAAAAATATACCGGGTCAACCTACTTTGTATATTAAAAAAAAAAGATCAAAATGTCATTGTATTTAACGGAATTTCAATGATTTTCTTGATGGAAGACCAGATATGGTCATGCTACAATAATATAGGACCAAATGAGGATAAAAAAGACTAAAAGTGGACTGTCACCTATAAATCTAAGACATAAAATGAAATTAACTCTATAATACATATACATAACTATGAGATCCAACTATTTTTAGTTGAGTTGAATCACTTCAATTTGGTATAAGAGTAAGTGAAGCACATATTATATATTTGATTATTTATTAGGACTTATTACTATGTTAGTTATTATTGTATTCAATAAATTACAAATGCATTAAGATATTAATATATGTTTAAACTATTCAAATTATTTTAGTATACACTTATTAACTTTTTCATATTAATTTTTATTTAAATTTAAAATTATTTAAATTTGGCGGACCCCCACCAAGACCCGCAGGCCTAAGGCGGGACTAGGTGAGCCGATGAGAACTGATTGTATTATATTTTCTGAACTTGATTACAATGAGATCAGATGATGTGAATATATAGAATAGAGAGTCACAGTGTGACAATGATAAGAAGTAGAGAGTCACAGTGTGACAAGGATAAGAAGTTCTAAACATACTCATATACATAGAGTCCTAATACTCCCCCTCAAGCACAGTGTATACTAGTAACCTGTAGCTTGTCCCTTAAGGAAGAAAATCTAGGTCCAGGCAGAGCTTTGGTGAAGATATCAGCAAGTTGATCCTTTGTGGAGATGAAGTTGACTTGGATATCGCCCGAAGCTACTCGATCACGAACAAAATGATAATCAATCTCCACATGCTTGGTGCGCGCATGAAAGATTGGATTGGCACTCATATATGTAGCTCCTAGATTATCACACCATAATTTTGGAATGGAAACACCCGGAATCTGTATCTCACGCAATAATGACATAATCCATAGAACCTCAGCACAAACATCTGCAAGAGCTTTGTATTCAGCCTCAGTGGATGACATGGCAACAGTTCTCTGTTTCTTGCAAACCCACGATATAAGATTACTCCCCAAGAAAACAGCAAAACCACTCGTGGATTTTCGATCGTCAGGACAACCAGCCCAATCAGAATCAGAGAAAGCATGAATGTCTCTAGATGAGCACCGTCGTATGCGTAAACCATGATCAACTGTTCCCTTAACATACCTGAGTACCCGTTTGAGCTGCTCCCAGTGTGATATGGTGGGGGCATGCATATGCTGGCATAACTGATTAACTGCAAAGGATAGGTCAGGTCGTGTGACAGTGAGATATTGCAGTGCTCCAGCTAGACTCCTGTACTGTGTGGGATCATCATATAGATCTGAATTGAAGGGTATAATTTTCGAGACAGAGATAGGTGTAGAAAGGGGTTTGCATTCAGACATTCCAGCCCGTTTTAAAATATCATTCATATACCGTTGTTGAGATAAAATAATCCCATTGTCACTCTTAACTGTTTCAATACCCAGAAAAAAATTTGGTTCACCAAGATCTCTGATTTTGAATGTAGCAGACAGTTTGGACAAGAGCTGAGACATAATACCTTGATCACTTCCCATTACAAGAATGTCATCCACGTACACCAATAGATAAACCAAAGCAGAGTCTTTAGAGTAATAGAACAGAGAGACATCTGTCTTGGATGCTTGAAAGCCAACCGATAGTAAGAACGTATGTAGTCGATTAAACCAAGCTCTGGGAGCTTGTTTTAACCCATACAGAGATCTTTTTAACAAACAAACATGATTCGGGAAGTTAGCATCAATATAACCAGGGGGTTGCTTCATATAAACTGTTTCAGCCAGATTACCATTCAGAAAAGCATTATGAACATCTAGCTGTTTGATAGACCACCCAGATGATAAAGCTAGAGATAGAAGGAGTCTTACAGTCGTAGGCTTTACCACTGGACTAAAAGTGTCGAAGAAGTCCTGACCTGGAACCTGATTAAAACCTTTCGCAACCAGCCTGGCTTTATGCCTTTCAATAGCACCATCAGCCTTTCTCTTCGTACGAAACACCCATTTACAGCCAATAATATTCATACCTGCAGTGGGTGGAACTAGAGACCATGTGTGGTTATGCAGGAGAGCATTGAATTCTTGGTCCATGGCTTCACGCCACTCAGGATATTTGACAGCTTGAGAGTAACATGTGGGTTCCGTGGGATGCACTTGAGTTGCTAGAGCAAAAAGAGGAGCATCTGCGTTGCTGCGAGTGGCCATAGAGTGAGTACGGACATTGGGCCTGATGGACCGCCCACGTGGACGGCCTCGCCGGCGAGCAACAGGCTCCACAGGATCACCCGACGAGGCAGCCTGTCCAGGATCCACGGCTGGTTCGAATGAAGCAGGTAGCGGCGGTTCTGGCAGCTCATCATTGGACACGGCAGGAATAGGTGTGCTGTGACTGAGAACAGATTCCACCCAAGGTCCAGAAAACGGAGTAGATAGATCCTGCAAAGAAGTTTTAGTAGCAAAGGGAAAAACTTCTTCATCAAATCTGACATGCCTGCATGTGTAAATCTTATTAGTATGTAAGTCCATGCATCTGTACCCCCTAAAGGACTCAGGATAACCTAGGAAGACACATGGAGAAGACCTGTATGACATCTTATGACGATTATATGGTCGAAGATGAGGGTAGCATAAACACCCAAAGACACGAAGAAAAAGATAGGAAGGAGGGGATTTATGTAACAGGAGATGAGGACTGGAGTTATTTAATACAGAAGATGGCATTCTGTTAATTAAATAGACAGCAGTCTCAAAGGCAAAGTCCCAAAATTTCAAAGGAACAGAGGCATGAGCTAGAAGAGCCAGACCAGTTTCAACAATGTGACGATGTTTTCGTTCAACACGACCATTCTGTTCATGTGTATAGGCACAGGATTGTCTATGTTGAATTCCTAATTGAACAAACAAAGAATGAAACTTTTTGTACTCAGCACCTAAATCAGACTGAATGACCTTTATTTTGCAATTAAAGGACCGTTCAACAAGAGTACGAAATTTATCAAAGATGACATAAAGATCAGACTTTAATTTCATAGGAAAGAACCATGTATAACGGGAATAGTCATCCACAAAGATCACAAAATAACGGAAGCCAGAAGTAGATAAAGTGGGCGCAGGACCCCAAATGTCTGTGTAAATAAGATCTAGGACTTGAGAACTAGAGGAAGCAACACGGGGGAGGGGAAAACGGGCAGATTTGCCTAATTGACACGCATTGCATAAAGAATTATGACAACGAATATTATCACGAGACCCACTAACCAAACAAGAACGAAGTATATGGCTAAGAACACGGTTATGAGGATGACCTAGACGATTGTGCCAAGTGGAAGCCGAGGCACAAGTGGAAATAAACGCTGACGGAGACGAACTAGGTAATGAAAATGTGTATAGTCCCCCCGAACTATTGCCCCGAAGAAGTATTTCCTTGGTATTGATATCTTTTACAACAAAAAAGGAGGGGTGAAACTCAAAAAAGACTTTATTATCGGATGCAAACTTCTGAACAGATAATAAAGAATTAGACAAACGCGGAACGTGAAGTATATCAGACAATGTAAATGATCTAGAAGGGGTATTAAAAGAGGCATGGCCAACATGACTAATAGATAAACCCATACTGTCACCGACACGTAAAGTGTCATTACCAGTGTACTTCTCCGATGTAGAAAGGGCAGCGATGTTCGGAGTTGCATGATTTGTGGCTCCAGTGTCCGGAACCCGAGTATGAGAATTTGACGAGGTTTTAGCAACTAAACCATTCTGAAACACCAAATTAGCCTGAGAACCCGGAGCCCCTGAATATCGCCGAAAACAGTTGACTCCCGTGTGACCGAAACTTTTGCAAATTTGACACGGATCATTATAGCGCCAAAAACAATTGGCTCCCGTGTGACCAAAACGTTTACAAATTTGACACGGATCATCATAGCGCTAAAAACAATTGGCTCCCGTGTGACCAAAACGTTTACAAATTTGACACGGATCATCATAGCGCCAAAAACAATTGACTCCTGTGTGGCCGAAACCTTTACAGATTTGACACGGATCATCGAAGCCACGTTGCTGACCTCCACGGTAATTAAGGTTGCCATCGCAGCGCTGCATCTTCTTAATTTTATGAATCACAAAACCCTAGCTAACTGATACCAGATGAGAACTGATTGTATTATATTTTCTGAACTTGATTACAATGAGATCAGATGATGTGAATATATAGAATAGAGAGTCACAGTGTGACAATGATAAGAAGTAGAGAGTCACAGTGTGACAAGGATAAGAAGTTCTAAACAGACTCATATACATAGAGTCCTAATAGAGCCGACCTATTTTAGACCCGTATTTTGGCAGGCTTCTTAGCTCGCCGCCGCCATATGGCGGGCCCCTTCTCGTTTCGACAGCTCTAGTTAATACCCAATTTAGTCCTCAATTATAGTGGTTTTTATCAATTTAGTTCTAAATGAGTTTTTGTGCTTAATTAGGTTCTCGACTTGGATGGTTTTTACTTAATTGAGTGATATGTTAAATGATTTGGTAATTTCACTTGTATTAATACCCAATTTAGTCATCAATTATAGTATTTTAATTTTACCTAAGTCTTTGACTATGGTGATTTTACACAATTTAATTATTGACTATAGTGATTTTTCTCAGTCTTTAATTTTAACGGGGAAGCACTCAATTAAATAAAATCATCAAAGTCAAGAACCTAATTAAGTAAAAAAAAAAAATTAAGACTAAATCGAAAAAAATTACTAGTTGATAACTAAATTTTGTATTAACTCTGTGTAAAATAGTTTTTGATAACTTTGAGTAGCATGATGAACAGATCCAGCCACTGAGACTCGAATAGAGAAGCCAAATCCGGTTTATGTTCCTCGAGATGAAGCTTTTGAGGAAATTAAGCAGGACACCTTTTCTGCTGGAAAGTTGAAAGCTGCTTTGCACAACCTCATACCTTTGATTGCATCTACATTGTCAAGTTCAGACATTCCTTTCAACTGCTTCTCAGACATAGATAAGTTATACAGTGATGGTTTTCTCTTGAGAGATGGAGAGGAGGCAAAGGCAAATATATTTGGTCCTAATATGATGACTCAGCTTTTTTCTGCTGGCCAGAGATTGTTCAAGTATGAAATTCCAGCTGTAATCAAGAGTAAGATTAATTTGTGATCTGATTGTTTCTTTTCTTCCTAGATGGCTTCTAGCTAGAGGCATTGCCACTTATCTACATGATTTAGTGCAGCTGGCATAAATTGCATCAGTAGTGTTTTGTTGGGCGGAGGCCGGTAAAAGCCAAGTCTATTAACACCTGATGATGACTGGGGGATTGTTTGGTAGAGGTTGATAAAGGGGCAAGTCCAGCATCCTGCGTCTCGAAAATGTGTGGTGGTATAAGGAAATAAAGTTGCGACTTCGTTACTAGTTATTGTTTTTTTGACGTAAGTGGTAAGCGTTTGATCCGAACATGTTTTTATTTCCTGAAACTCGATCCGCTGCAGCTGATAGATTTTCCTGGCTGAGGGATGAAGAGTTTGCCCGACAAGCTTTGGCTGGAGTTAACCCGGTTAACATTGAATTGTTGAAGGTAGCATCTATTTGCGTAGAGCAAATACCGATTTTGGCCCTACGAATATTAGTAAAATGACAGTTTTAGTCTACATATTTAATTATTATCAATTTTCATTCACGACCATTATTTTCGTGTCAAAATTGATCACACTGGTCACCCCTCCGGCTAAAAGATGCTAGATTGTGTAATTTGTAAAGGTATTTCCGTCTATTCATGTATAATATTCTAATTTCATTAATTTATGAATAGACAAAAATACACTTATACAAATTATACATTCCAACATGTTTCAGTCAGATGGGAGACTGACGTGATCAACTTTGACTGAAAAACAATAGTCTTGGACGAAAATTAATAATACTTAAACATTTGGATTAAAACTGTCATTTTACTAATTCTCGTGATGTGATCAAATTTAGTATTTGCTCATCGGTGCTATACTTTGTTTCCCCACTACATACATAGTCTGATGTTTTGATATGATATTCAGGAAGTTCCAATTCTGAGTAAACTAGATCCTGCAGTTTATGGTCCTCCTGAATCAGCAATCACAAAGGATATAATAGAGAAACAGCTAACAGGAATGACTGTTGAGGAGGTAGGTAATTAATATGTTAGTCTCATACCTAGCTTCTCAACTCTCAAGCCTTAAAAAATTCAAGATTAATTAAGAGGTTGCATAATTCCAAATATACCCTAGTTTAATTTTGTGTTCACTTTAATTTTCCAACTTTAGCCTGTTTGTTCTCTTTATGTTCACTGACATTGAGCAATACTTGGCAATTCAATATAGTGCAAGTTTCAACTTTATCAGCATTATATTGTCTACTACACGAATGCACACAAACTACTCTAAGGTATATTATGTACATTCATGTTGGATAAATTACACACAATCTAATTTTTGTGCATTCGAATAATAGATTGTATGCATGCTACTGTTTAAGTGCGCAAATTATGCTGTGCAACCGTGTGCACCATGTATGGTGTACACGGTTGCAAAAACGACGTCGTTTTGACTAAAAACGCGCGTTCCATTTAAAAAAAAATTCAGGTTCGATTCTCGGCAATAGCATTTTTTTTGTGCTTAATTTGAATTATGTATCCACAAATTCATAACTATATATCCACAATGAATGAATAACACAAAATCCAGAATGAATGAACTAAATATCACAATGAATGAACTAAATATCCATAAATTCATAACTATATCCACAAATTCATAACTATATATCCACAATAATGCTATTGAGGAGAATCGAAACAGATTTTTTTTAAATGGGACGCACGTTTTTAGTCAAAACAACGTCGTTTTGCAACCATGTACATCATGCATGGTGCACACGGTTGCACAGCATAACTATTGGTTTAAGTGAGTCCACCCCTTCTATGAGTCCGTGTGAACAAATTTAATCGATTAAAAGCTAGAAATCAATGGTCAAATATGGTCCATTATCAACTGTGTAACACACATATGATAATGGGTCTGGCATTGATCTCTAACTTTTAATGAATCAGACTTGTCCACAAAGACTCATGGAAGAAGTGGACTCATTTGACTATATATATATATAGAGAGAGAGATCTTGCATTCTTGCTTTAATATATATATATATATATATATATATATATATATATATATATATATTGATTGTGCAGGCCATCGCAAAGAAGAGATTGTTCATAATAGACTATCATGACATGCTTCTGCCATTCATGGAGAAGATGAACTCCTTGGCAGGGAAAAACGCTTACGCCACAAGAACAATTTTCTTCTACACACCTTCAGCCCATCTGATGCCAATCATTATAGAACTTTCACTCCCTCATAGGAACAAGCGTGTATTGACTCACGGTAGAGACGCAACATCCTATTGGATCTGGAAGCAAGCTAAAGCACATGTTTGCTCTAATGATGCAGGCGTCCATCAACTGGTCAACCATTGGTAAGATATATTCGATCAAGCGCTTACCACTATATAAAAAGCTATAGCACATCAATTAGTTTTATTGTTGGGACTCGAACATCTGACTTGGTTCTAATACATCAAAAGCTATAGTTAGTTGTGTAAGGCGCAACTTTATTTCTTTATACCGCCACACATTTTCAAGATGTTGGGTGCTGGATTACGGTACAACACTTCTCTTTTATCAAATCACAATGTGTTCTGAGCAGACCCTAAATATAGGAGGCACTTTTAAATCTACCATACTCAGACTAATCCTTGTTCACACCGGACTGGCCTAATTAAGATGCAAAGTGCTGACCAGATTGATTTTTTAATACGAGAGAGTTTGAACTTTCAACCTCTTTTAAGAGATAAGAATGCACGGCCACTCAGGCCAACTAAGTTGGTTAACAAGCACTTCTGTTTGATCTTCATTATATTGTGAAATGAATTTAGGAAACTAGCGTAGAAATGTGGTGGAGTTGTTTTGGGCATCCATAACTTCAATTCATATTTCAGGTTGAGGACTCATGCTTCTATGGAACCCTATATCATTGCAACCCAGAGACAGCTTAGCTCAATGCACCCAATTTACAAACTGCTCCGTCCTCATATGCGCTACACCATGGAAATCAATGCACTTGCAAGGCAAAGTTTAATAAATGGGGGAGGAATCATTGAAGCTTGCTTTAGCCCCGGGAAGTATGCCATGGAAATAAGCTCTGCAGCCTACAAGACCATGTGGCGGTTCGACATGGAAGGACTGCCTGCAGATTTAGTAAGAAGGTATGTAATTTTACTATATATAGTTTTTGTTTCTGTTGCAGAAATAATATACTCCGTATGAGTAAATACTAACTTTGGACCCACCACTATTACTATAAATTTTTATCAAGGATTATAACTTTTGTGTCAAAATTGATCACGTCGGTCACCCATCTTGCTAAAACATGCCTGTAATTTATAAACGTATTTTCATCCATAACGTATGAACTCTCATTGAAAATATGCCAAGACCTTTGTACTCCATTAACCCCGCCACGTTAGGGCGAGGATGACTTTGCAGGCACACGCCAACCGGTAGGCTAATGAATAAGATCACGGGTCGAATCGGGGTCTCCTCATCATTGGCACCGACACCTACGCCTGCGAGCTGTGCAAAGTCTCTTGCACAGGCGAAGGCGAATCCGCACTCTATGAAACCCTCCCCAAGACATGGTGGCGATTATGGAGTACAAAGACCTTGGTATATTTTGGATGGGAATTCATACATTAATAGAATTTGCATATTATACATGAATGGATAAAATATCCTTACAAATTACACAATCCGACATGTATTAACCAGATGGATGACTAGCGTGATTAACTTTGGCACGAAAATAATAGTCGTGGATGAATTGAAAATTAGTAGTAATTAAGCATGTATACTAAAACTATCATTTTGCTAATATTCTTGGGACCAAAATGTCTATATATATATATGTCTGGTTTCCGTGCGGACCTGCAGTCATTCACCATTAGGTATGCAAGAATGCACCCCATCGTGTACAAAAATGCATCATAGTATGGTGCGTTTAGTGGTGCATTTGTGATATTTTAACACGTTGGTGGTTCATTTGTGATATTTTAACATGTTGGTGGTGCATTTGTACATACCTAATGGTACAATCCACATAGAACATGGTGCTGCGGGCATTTAAACTAATATATATGTATATTATCATATCATTCATTTTATGCTCTGATGGTGCAACATGTTATGTTAAAGTTGTTGTTTTGAATTTGCAAAATGAAAAGAGGAATGGCTGAGGAGGATCCATCAGCACCTTGTGGGGTAAAACTTGTGATTGAAGACTACCCTTATGCAGCAGATGGGCTTCTGATATGGGCAGCCATAAAAGAGCTGGTGGAATCTTACGTTGACCACTATTATTCTTCTGATCATCCGGGCTGTGTTACATCCGACACTGAACTCCAAGATTGGTGGAGTGAGATCAAGAACAAAGGCCACGCTGACAAAAAACATGAGCCATGGTGGCCTAGCCTCAACACCAAACATGACTTATCTGCCATTCTAACCACAATCATATGGGTTGCCTCAGGCCAACATGCTGCCATCAACTTTGGGCAGTACCCTTTTGGGGGTTATGTGCCAAATCGTCCAACCTTAATGCGCAGACTGATCCCCCAAGAACAAGATGATGATTACCAGAACTTTCTCCTTAACCCTCAACAAACATTTTTGTCATCTTTGCCAACTCAACTCCAAGCTACAAAAGTGATGGCGGTCCAAGATACACTGTCCACACATTCTCCTGATGAGGAGTACTTGCATCAACTCCACCAACTCCATAGCTCCTCCATCACGGATCCCCATGTTCTAAACCTGTTTGCAACATTTTCTGCAAAACTAGAGGAGATAGAAGACACCATAAACCGAAGAAACAAGGATGAGAATCTGAAAAACCGAAACGGTGCTGGGATCCCTCCATATCAACTACTTATGCCCTCTTCACCTCCAGGCGTGACTGGTCGTGGTGTTCCCAACAGCATCTCAATCTGATATACTGATGATCAGATGCACTTCAAGAAAATTATATATGGATTACTAGTTCAATAAATAAGTAGTCTTAATGATTAAAATAATTAGTCTAATTTAATAATTTTAATTCATTTGATAATTATGGATTGCTGCTAGTCCTCTACAGAGTTGGTGTTAGGGTTGTTGTTCTTATTATTATTCAATACTCATGTTAGTAATATGACAATCTATATTATTTAATCTGTTGATTTACTTCTGAGTCTCGACCAAAGCACTTGTGAATCAATCTCAACAATTACATTACCATACGATTGATCTTTTAGCCACGGTCAGGGCCTCCTATACCGCTATAGCCTCAGCCACCAAAGGATCCAGAATGCATTTTAGAGGACCTCTGCCAGCTGCAACAAATAACCCCTCATGGTCATGTAGAACAAAACCAAAACCAGCTCTCCTCTCTCCCTCAAACAGCGTTGCGTTTGAATTTAATTTCAGAAAACCAATTCGTAGAGCTTCCTGTAAGTGAAATAATATGTATAGAATATATTGGCAATATATTTGTTAGACTAATTAAGGTTCTAGTTAGTATTATTAGTTCCTTAATTAATTATGCCTGTGATCACTTTATTCATTGAAGACAAAAAGATGTGGCTAATATTTATTCAAGCAATATTTGTGATGATATATTTCAGGGTAAGATTTGATTGGTTGTCCATCCTTGAATCAAGGAGATCATCATGCAAGATTAATTCAAGGATTTCAAGTATTGAGAAGGGTGGTTTATTTGAGACAAACCTAATGAATTCACGGCATAATGACTTTTTTTTTAACGGAAAAACGAAGATATATTAATTAGCAAAAGCTAAATGTTGAATACAAGTAGGATAGAATAGAAATCAACTACGAGGACCAGACTGGGAAGAAGCTTCTCTTACCAATGCATGAGCAAGCTTTATTCGCTGATCTACGAACAAACCGAAACGACACATAATCAAACTGTCGTTTAAGACTGAGACAATCCTTGAGCACACAACTTGCATAAGAGTTATCCGGAGCAGAAGATATTAAGGATGCGCACACTAATTGACAATCTGAGAGAATCACCAGCTTTCTCCAACCACACTCCATTGCCCATGATAGAGCCTCCTTTATAGCCATAGCTTCAGCAAGATGCGGGTCTTGAAGGTGTTGGAGATTTATATAGTAATGGAGATTAATATTTCAGATGGACTACCATGAAAAGCTTAAATAATATTTGGTGTTGTGGAGTTATAAATATTATTTTAGTTTGGTAGAAAGTAAGTTGGGAAATATGTTTTCATATGGTTGAAGTTTCGGCTATATGAAGTTTCGGCTATATGATGAACTTCCGTATGATGAACTTTCGGCTATTTGGCTCCTTCCGGCCAAATGAAAATAATGAAAGTTCACATGCATCACAAGTATTAATATATACATTAACGAAAGATGGCTTTCACTTCTTTCTTTTGTTTTGAATGTACAGCATGCATGACTAGTTATATATATATTTTATATGTTTATTCATTTTGCATGTTAACATGCAATGAATAATGAATATATATAATATATATATTTAACATTGCTATTTTGTATGTAGTGCATGAACCTACGAAGGTCCGTATCATATGAATATATATAATATTAAATTATATATATTTCTCATGCCTGATATATCAGATAAGATATATCTAATGGAAGTTAGAGTTTTTGAACTCCTATAACTTCCATGTAATTTCTCCTAACAGCTATATTTATTTTATATAAATATCTGGAGAAACATCTGAAGAATGCAAAGAAAAAGAAAACAGGCAATTGATGGAGGCAATCAACTTGCAGGAAACCAAGATATTTCACAGGCTTACAATTCTACAGGAAATTCTCAAACAGAGCAACTTGAGAATTTCATTCATCTTCTTGTATCCCATAAGATTAAATCTTGAACCTTGTTGCTTTTATAGAGGGAGATTTAAAGCTTATAGGAAAGTGATTACACGCCTGAAGATATCAAATGATCCAGTTTTTGTTCCCTGTTGTATTCTGTATTATTGTTGTATCTCAAATGTATTACAGATTACAAGCATACTTTTTCCAACAATCTATAAGCTTTAAAATTTAAACCTGTGATCATTGATCTTGCCTTGAAAGTTTTGAAGGCAAGATGTCAGGCGTGAAAGAACAGTTTCCTATCACGGAAATATTTCGAAATGAGATTTTCGAATTTGGTAGTAAGGATGACATAAATCACTTTCTTTCTATTGTATAAGAAGATTTTCATGCGGCTTTTGCACGGTGTTCCTGGTATGGTGATTTAAATGCATGCTGTGCAGTTTTGTTTTCATCTTCACTTAAATTCATGGGGTATTAGATTATACCAAGATGATTAGTGAGATGTGAAAATGATTTTATTTAAATAAATCATTTTGTTAGCCATGTGTATTTCCCTAGAGTGGGTGTGTGGTTTCATCGTATCAAAGGCCGGAAGTGATGACCATTAAAGCAGATACAAGTTACAGGATGAGATCGGTACAATACTTTTTATTTGTCTCGGCCTCGGCATGAATGTAAGTTTTATCTTGTTTACTGGTTAAGTTCTGGCTTAGGTCTAGAAGATATGCATGAGATTCTTTTGAATTTTGCATAGCCTGTTAAATACAATGATATGTTTATGCATGTATATAAATATTTTTATATTGAGACTCTGTCTCGATTGCATGCATAGTATACAAGGTACATGTATAATATGTTGGATCTTGAGGTGCTGTAAATCTGCCAAATTTGAATTAATTTGGTGTTATCAATTTTTGTTTTCTTATGCATGGTTACAATGTTTAATGATTGTAAGTTGAAATTAATTTCAATGTCATGCATGAAATTATTGATAACTTTAGCACACAGAAAATTTATCCTTGTGAAAGTGTGAAATATTATGTTGTATATATTTCTGATTAAGGCAGGAAGCCATTGAAATATTTGTTATATTTCTGATAAAGGCAGAAAGCCCAGGAAATATTCTGTTATATTTCTTATAAAGGCATACAGAAACTTTTATGCATGAAGTATGCATAATGAAATTCATAAAAATTCATGAATGTATTTAACACACAGTTTCTCATATTGAGAATGTGTTAAAATATTGAAAGCCAAAAAGTTTACTGGTTTATCTAGTATGGAAATTGACAGTGAAAAGAAAGTTTTTTAATTTAAATCATGGACTATGATTTAAGAAGGTATGATTCTTCAGTTTAGAAGAAACATGAAAAGTTAAAAGATTAAAATCATATATGATTATTCCCCAAAGTGAATGGATATTTCTGAATGGAGGAGATATATCAGTATATGATTGTTCTCCAAAGTGGATGGTATTCCAAGTGGAGGAGGTTTAATTTTTGATTTTAAGGAATCACTCACTGTTAATTATTTCTACATGGTGATTGAAAATTCTTGGTTATAGAATTTACATGAAAATAAATATTTATTGACTAGGAACTTGTAAAGTGGGTTCCGGTAGGATCAACCAAATGTTTTATTTTCACAAGTTCATTGATTGAATATTAAAATTCTATGATGCCAGTTATATCTAATCAGGAAGAGTTTTCCTCAATTAGTGGATGGGTTTATCTGCTTGGAGGAGGTGTTTTTTCCTGGATTTCTAAAAACCAAAGTTGCATTTCAGATTCAACTATGACATCTGAATTTATTGCATTGGTTTAGGCATGCAAAGAAGTTAATTGGCTAAGGAATTTATTTATTGAGATTCCGGTTTGGTTAAAACCGATGTGACCAGTTTTAGTACATTGTGACAGCGCTACTACACTGGCCAAAGCATATAACAATAAGTTATAATGGCAAGTTAAGACACATAGGCATGAGATATAGCTATGTGCGGGAGCTCCTAAGTTATGGTGTTGTAGCACTGGACTTGGTACAGTCCCGGTTTTAACGGATCCGTTTGCAAGAGTCCTTGCAAGGGACATGGTACATCGGAAGGGATATGGAAATCCTAATTATTTAATTGCAGGTGAAGGAAATCTCAACTCACGTCTAAGTTATTACGTTAGATCTTGAGTTCAATGTAGATGAGTACTTCATTTTGTGATTGCAAGCATCAAAAGTTTAATTAAAATTGTATCCAAAGAAAAGGTGATGCTTGGTTCTGCATTGTTGTAGGGATGAGTTTTTACTCTTAACTGATCTTTTGAAAAAATGCAAGATGCAGTGCATGAAATAAAAGATTAGCCTCTGTGAGCATGAAGTGTGGCCGCTTCAAACAAGTTTGGGCTTTACTTGGTACGTGCTCATTAATGGATACGGACACATGACCTTTATAGTGTCAAGTTACAGTGAATTGTAATGACTGTAAAACTTGTGTGTGTTATATCTACGTTTTTTCAAAGAGACTGCGTGATTCAAGGTTCGTCCATCACTGCAATCCGAATTAATGTAACGCATATAACACTAAGTGAAAGTTCAATCTCTGAGACACTTTCATTTATGCATGAGTTTTGGATTTATCTTGGTAAAGTATTAGTCTTTACTATATAAATGGAGGAGGAATGTTGGAGATTTATATAGTAATGGAGATTAATATTTCAGATGTACTACCATGAAAAGCTTAAATAATATTTGGTGTTGTGGAGTTATAAATATTATTTTAGTTTGGTAGAAAGTAAGTTGGGAAATATGTTTTCATATGGTTGAAGTTTCGGCTATATGAAGTTTCGGCTATATGATGAACTTTCGGCTATTTGGCTCCTTCCGGCCAAATGAAAATAATGAAAGTTCACATGCATAACAAGTATTAATATATACATTAACGAAAGATGGCTTTCACTTCTTTCTTTTGTTTTGAATGTACTGCATGCATGACTAGTTATATATATATTTTATATGTTTATTCATTTTGCATGTTAACATGCAATGAATAATGAATATATATAATATATATATTTAACGTTGCTATTTTGTATGCAGTGCATGAACCTACGAAGGTCCGTATCATATGAATATATATAATATTAAATTATATATATTTCTCATGCCTGATATATCAGATAAGATAGTTAGAGTTTTTGAACTCCTATAACTTCCATGTAATTTCTCCTAACAGCTATATTTATTTTATATAAATATCTGGAGAAACATCTGAAGAATGCAAAGAAAAAGAAAACAGGCAATTGATGGAGGCAATCAACTTGCAGGAAACCAAGATATTTCACAGGCTTACAATTCTACAGGAAATTCTCAAACAGAGCAACTTGAGAATTTCATTCATCTTCTTGTATCCCATAAGATTAAATCTTGAACCTTGTTGCTTTTATAGAGGGAGATTTAAAGCTTATAGGAAAGTGATTACACGCCTGAAGATATCAAATGATCCAGTTTTTGTTCCCTGTTGTATTCTGTATTATTGTTGTATCTCAAATGTATTACAGATTACAAGCATACTTTTTCCAACAGAAGGCACCGGATCCGTCAAGTTACGGGCAACAACGAACACACCATGTCTATTATGGACTACAGCAGCAACCGCACCTTCATCTCTGTCAGCAAATATCGCAGCATCAACATGTATAGCGTGGCAGCCTTGGGGGATAGCTTCCTGATTTGGTTCTGGCACCCCATTGACATGCATAGCTGGAGAATTAGTATAACCACTCTGCCAACTCTCCAGGAGATAAGAAACTTGCCTCTTCACACCCTCTAATGACCAGGGGACTTGATTCCACACAAGATCATTCCTAACGCTCCACATTGCCCAACAGCGGGCTACAAAAACCATGCTTGATTTCTGTATTATTTTGCGCCAACCAGCATGACAGCCACCCCTCCAACGAATCAGAATCTACAGCAGGGATAGATGGCAGATCAATCCATAAATCACGAGTGCACTGGCAGTCTCTCAAAAGGTGCAAAGCAGTCTCAGGAAAAGATTGACATAACGGACAAGTGTAATCAATGGGAATGCCGCGACTAGATAAGCTCGTACGCACCGGAAGAATCGATCGGGCACACCTACATTAGAAATTGAGATACTTTGGGGATAAACGCAGTTTCCATATGGAGTCCCAAGCTGTAAAAGCCAGATTACCATTAGTTGCAATTCCCACTGCCATCCGATATCCATGTTTAACAAAGTATAAACCACGAATATCGTTGCACCAAAACCATTTATCCTTATAAGTCGGAGAGACCAGTATTTGAATAATCAAAGTGACGTCTCGGTTACAGAATAATTCATGAAGTAAAGGGATGTCCCAAGAATCACTAACTAGATCAATGAGGGCTGATACCGTTGCCAAACCATGGTGTTCAGAACGAGGCGTTAGAGGGTAAGGATGTTCACTTTCGGGTAACCATGGATCACCCCATATGCGTGTTTGGCGACCATCACCGATTCGACGATAGCACCCATCTCGAAGAATAGCCTGACCTGCCAACATTGATCGCCAACAGTAGCTTGGGTTCGAACCCATGGCTGCTTCTAGAAAGGAGCAATTTGGAAAATATCTAGCCTTAAATAATTTAGCAACTATGGAGTTAGGCTGAGATAAGATCCTCCAACCTTGTTTCGCTAAGAGTGCCACATTGAACTCATGCAATCGTTTGAAACCCAAACCCCCATAATGCTTAGGTGTGCACATTCTAGACCAAGAGAGCTAATGCATACCTTTCCCACCTTTGGCATTCCACCAGAACCGATTCATAAGCCTCTCCAATGATTCACAAAAGGTAACAGGAAGATAATAGATACTCATGGTATAAGTAGGGAGAGATTGTGCTACACTTTTAAGTAAGATTTCATTGCCAGCTTTCGAGAGTATTTTGTTATTCCATCCCCGGAAACACTGTTGCATTTTAGTCTCAATATAGCGAAAAACCTCCTTCTTATTCCTCCCTATTCCAAGGGGTAACCCCAAGTATTTTCCCAAGGAATCAGACCTTCCCATACCGAAGATAGCAGATACCTCATTTCCCATTGGCCCGTCCACATTCCGACTAAAAATGATGCAAGACTTGGTAAAATTGACTGCTTGCCACAACATGTGTTCATATTCAAGCAAACAATTCTGAACCACTAACACCTCCTCAACTGTGGACTTAAAAAACACGAGGCTATCATCGGCGAAGAAGAGGTGGGATATCCCGGGAGCACCTCGTGCTACTGAACAGGCAATTAGTGACTTATCCTGAACACACCTAGAGAGAAGATGTGAAAGCCCTTCAGCACATAGTATAAAAAGGTAAGGTGAAAAAGGATCACCCTGCCGAAGTCCTCTTGTAGGAATGATTAAATCAGATAGCTCCCTGTTGACTATAACTCGGTATCCTGCAGTAGATACACACATCATAATAAGCTCAATCCACTCTCCTGCAAAACCCATACAACACATGATCTCTTTTAAATAATTTCATTCCATCCGATCGTACGCCTTAGCCATATCCAGCTTCAAAGCAGCCCATCCATACTTCCCAAACTGTTTTCGTTTAAGAAAAGGTAACATTTCTGACGCAATAAGAACATTGTCCGTAATCAACCTCCCAGTGATAAAGGCGCTATAAGATTCTGAGACTACATCTCCAATTATATTCCTTAAGGGGATGGCCAACATTTTTGCAATAACCTTGTAGATAGCATTGCAAAGAGCAATGGGCCGTAGGTCACCCATACATTCCGGCGTAGACTTTTTGGGCACAAGGGTAATATGCGCATCATTCACACCAACTGGAATAGTACGTTGTTGAATACAGTTAAGTACATAGTAAGATACCTCTGCACCAATCTCATACCAGAACTGTTGGTAGAAAGCCGGGTTGAAGCCATCCGACCCCGGCGACTTATCAGGAGACATACTAAAAGCAACATCTCTCACATCATCCGCCGTGAACTCCCTTAAAAGATAAGTATTCATTGAGTCTGAAATCTTCTTCGGGAGGGAGCATAGACTGCCCCCAATTTGAACTCAATGAGGTAAAGATCTTAGTGAAATAGTCCTTTGCCAGATTAGGGATATGATTAGCTTCTACCCAGGTCCATGTATGTCCCCGCCCTTAGTGACTTATACTCAATTGGGGTGGTTTATTTTGAGGTAGACCTAATGAGATCCCTGACTTGAGTGAAAAAGACATGAGGTTTTTAACAAGGCATGAGTATGATATAGTAATGACAATGGGGAAAAGTTGCAAAATAATTTCTTAAATGGACAAATTCCAAAATCATGAAGATTATGCAGATTATGCCGTGAAGGCTTATGGTTGTACTCTCTTTTCCTTAACTAAGTTTTTGCCAAAGGGTTTTCTTAAGTTAAGGTTTTTAATGAGGCGACCAATACAATATACATTTTACATATATTATGTACTATTTTCTTCAACTAGGTTTTTCCCACGTGGTTTTCCTAGTGAAGTTTTTAATGAGGCATGAATATATTTTCTAGTGTACTCTTTTCTTGTCTAGGTTTTTTCCACAGGGTTTTCCTAACAAGTTTTTGACGAGACAAGATCATGGTCAAATAATGTCCAAGGGGGAGTGTTATAAATATTATACTTATTATGGACATTATTATATAGTATTGTAACAGTTGTAACAGTTATGTAATTATTTTCATTATTGCTTCCGTTACGTTACCTTGTATGTATATATATTCTTACAATGGAAAGCGTGAATGAGGAGATGATTCTCCCTTTCTCCCTTATCTCTCTATTCTGATTTTACTTTTAACAGGTTTTAGGGTTTTTGGGCCCAGGGAGGTCCAACACAACCGTGGTTGGTGGATTCACCTTTCAAATAAAGCAGAAACGATTGAAGGAACAATTCGCCCAACTTTGGCTTCTTTTGAATGTTTTCTCTGTATTTTCTGTTCTCCCGGAGGAAAGTCCCCCCCCCCCCCCCCCCTACATTCTCATGGTCCCCCCTTTTATAATGGGTTGCCCCTTGCCTATTTAAATGCACTTAAAGAGCCATAAACTAGCCCATTTACTCCTAAGGGACGTTGGGTAGCCGTTACTGGGCCTCCCAACGGCCTGTTTGACTATGTTTTAAAAGGACCCTCTTAAATGCCAACGGCTATTTCTGCTGGTTCATGGACACCCACGGCTGGGCCTTACGTTCCATAGGCCCAACCTTTACTTCTTTCTTTATCTTCCTTTCTCTTTGGGCCCCAGGCCCATTGGGTCCATACCCTATCAAATAATAATAATAATAATAATAATAATAATAATAATAATTATTATTATTATTGTTGTTGTTGTTGTTGTTGGTGGTGGTGGTGGTTTTAGGGTTTTTGAAGGTAACCACACGGTGGTCCAACATCAGCGAAAAAAAAGTAATAAATGAATAATGAAGGGGAAAAGTAAAGGAAACACAATATTTTTAACGTGAAAACTGAAAAGGTAAAAACCACGGGCTTTTTTGGGCGGTGCCAAGCCAAATTCCACTATTTTCCACTATATTTTGTAAGTAGCCATACATGTACAATTTATGTTCTCGTAGAGAGAAGTAAAAAGATGTAATAAATGTAGAGAGATGTAGGTGGCGTGGAGAGATGAAGATCGGCTAGGGTAAAGATGATTAGGGTTAGGTCAAGATCCCCCCCCCCCCCCCCCCCACCCCTTCACTGAACTCTCTTCTTGTATTTATAGTAGAATAAATACAAGATATATGGTAATGTGGTATGGTAATTGGGTATTTATGTAGAGTGGGATATATAGTGGAAAGGTAGAGGAATTTAGGGAATATTAATGGCTTTAGGGAATCTGTCGATATTTAGGTAATGACATGTGCTATAAGGCTGTAAATAATATTTAGGAAGGTAATTTCTGAGGGTTGTGTTGCCAAATCTTGGGATTACCATATAATGAATTCTTCCACCGCTAAGGATGACTAGTTACCGGGGATGACCGCCCGCCAAGGATGACTAGTTATTGGTGATGACCGCCCGCCAAGGATGACTAGGTACCGGGGATGACTGCCTGCCAGGGATGACTAGTTACCGGGGATGACTACCCTCCAAGAATGATTGGTTGCCAGGGATGACCACCCACCAGGGTGACCAGTTTCCAAGACTAGCTGGTCATGATCCAAGTGCTGAGTGTCGAGTGCTAAGTCCTACTGGGTATCCCAACACCAGTCCCTCACTTTCCTGTGTCTCGCATGCATGGCACAGGAAAGTACAAATAATTCTTCCTTCTTGTTGAGTACTGAGCCCGACCGCCTGCCAATGATGATGGTTGAGTGCCACCGAGAGATATAGAAATCCGACCACCGAGACATGGGGTGAAATAGAAAACCGACCACTAACGAGTGGGTTTAATTAAATAAGTGTCGACCACCGAAAGGTGGGAAAATTGAAGACCGACCACCTAGAGGTGGGATAGAATGACTACCAGCCACCGAAAGGTAGAGAATATATAGAAGACCGACCACTAAGAAGTGGTATTAAATAGAAAACCGACCACTGAAGAGTGGATACAAATGAAGACCGATCATTGAAAAGTGGATATAATAGAAGACCAACCACTGAAAAGTGGGTATAATGGAAGACCGACCACTGAAAAGTGGTATTAAATGACTGCCGACCGCCGAGCACTCATTAACCTGCAAAATTTCAAGTTATTGATTAAGTAAAAAAATATCTTCGTGAGATGCGCCCCACCGAGTGGACTGCATGGAGTCCCTCAGTGCTTTCCATGAATAACCAAACTTGCAAAGATTCAAAAAAGGCAAGTAAAGAATTAGTCAGCCGCCTCACGTCCGAGGGGTGACCACTTAGACTGGATAGTCTTTCTAGACTAGGTTGTTGTATGCTTTAAGCTGAATAGCTAGGATTTTTGCTCCTTTCAAATGCAAAGGCTTGAAAAAGCCAAGGCAGCCGACCTCGTTGAGAGGAGGTGAGGTCGCGACGTGACCGGCCAAGAAACTCATCGCTTGGAAAGGCGGGATCAACCGTCCTCGTCAAGAGGAGGTGAAGGCGCGGCGTGACCAGCCAAGAAACTCATCGCCTGAAAAAGCGGAATCAACCGTCCCCGTCAAGAGGAGGTGAGGGCGCGGCGTGACCGGCCAAGAAACTCATCGCCTAAAAAGGCGGAATCAACTGTCCTCGTCAAGAGGAGGTGCCTTCGGCTAGCCACTACACTCCGAGCGGTGCCCCTTATGTCTCCAATGTAACTGAATTTTAATAAAACCGAACGCATGAGCCATCCAGCTAATTAGTCGGGCTGCCGAGTTGCCCACGGTGACCGGGCAGTTAGAAAGTTGCCATAGTGTATTAAATCATCTAATTCTAGAATTATATTGCTACCTTTTTCCCAACTTGTCAACGGCTGTCAGTAGCCCCATAAGTTGCTCAATATTGCTTTATACCCTCCACGTGCTTTATGGTTAGCCAGAGCTGATCATATCATAAGTTTTAGGAGCCAGGCAATTTAAGACTACAACGAGGACTCAACACACTTGAACCATGCGCGCATTAACATTCAGACTCTTAAAGTTGAAGCTGCGCTATAACCGCGATTTGTAGTGGCTAATGACTAAGCGCTACTCCCTAGGGAAGATAAGCACTTCGTGACTGATCACGTGCGCACATAGCCAACCGTCTACTAAACGTTTCCCAGGCTGCATGAAGAGTATGCAAGCTGGCAAGCCGGAGCTCTTGGTTGATCGATTCTTCTCATGCTCGACGGTCAGCCACGGTGAATTGACTCGAACACTTAATAACAGCCAGTCGAGAGGCGACGACGCCGGGTGTCACGTGCTGTTTGCCAACTGCCGGACAAGGGGCCTTATGAATGGTGGACAGCCTCCTATTACTCCTCGGTGCCCACTCGACGGCATTGGTCATTTCTAGGAGCGGTTTTGCCGATTGTTTATCGTCCGCAACTAGCCATGGAGAAGTGTAAAGTGACGATAAGGTTGTAGAGGAAATGATACCTTGTGCTGGCTCTGTAGTATTGTTTCAAAACTCCCAGTTATGAATATTTTGCCGCTATCGTCAATATTTCCCGGTGGCTGACCACTCTGTCATCTGATTGCTTTCCTGCCAATGGCGTACATTCCTTTTGGCAACCAAGCTTCCTTGTTGGTTGGGCACTGCAGCAAGACGACTTAATCGGTTGGTTGCTGGAAGCGTACGCGAGACCAAGCTAGAGGCAACTGTAAACACAAAAAAATAAACTTTGTATATATTCACAAAATTTCCGTTTACAGTGTGTGTATAATTCAATGTGCAGGTACAAAATCTCTGTCTAGTCCTCTGATTCTTCACTAATGTTATCTACTGAAGTGCCTCCGGGATTCAAGTAGCGTAGCCTCAGGGATTCAATTGGCGCGTGCCTCCGGGATTCAAATGGCGTAGCTTCCGGGGTTCAAGTGGCGTGATCTTCAACAACAAACGTCAAGCTCCGAAGCAATCGAACTCTGCAAAACATCAAATTAAAACGCCTGCAATGGCTTCAAGTTGCCTTCAAAATTCTTCAAGATCTTCAAAGTACCTACAAAATGGCTTTAAGTTGCTTCAAGATCTTCAAAACCTGCAAAAAATGCATTCAATGTCTTTAATTCTTCAAGATCTTCAAATGCCTTCAAAAGAGCTCTCAAATCTTCAAGCCTTCAAGTTGTTCAATGCCTTCAAGCTCTCAAGCCTTCAAGTTGTGCTTTGGAATGAAAATGAAGGCTCCATTTTTAGTAGAAGCCTAACCAACATTCCTCAACAAACTCCCCCTTTTTAATTAATTAATTATTTAGGAAAATAAACCTTACCCAAAATCAAGTCTAGGTTCATTATTGTATAATCAAATTCAAATTCAAATTAAATTATAATTATCTAATTCAAATATAATAAAATTGTATTATATTCAAATCATAATTATAATTATAATTCAAATTCAAATATAAAATGGGCTTGGACCAATTAATTAATTAATTCAATAGCCCAAGATCAAATTTAATTGGACTAATTAAATTAATTCAATTTCTGTGATCCAACAAATTAAATTGGCCCAATGATCAATCTCAACATCGGCCCAATAACAATTTTATCAGTCCATTTGTTTGCTTCAAATTTTCTGTGTCTACAAATTGCCCCCTCGAGACTTGTCGAGACATGACGCTTGTAATGCTTGGAGCGAGGAAGTCTCGAAACTTAACAAACGGTCTTTTAAATTCATCATAGTGCATCTAAATTCCATGAGCCAAAATGTTTGCTTGGATATTTCGCGAACCCAAATCAAAATATTAAATTGGCACAAAATGAGCCCAATTACGTGCTGGGATATTCCATGAACTCAAGCCATTTTAATCCCAAAAGATTAAAATGCATTTTAATTTTATGAGCCTAATTATAAGCTTGGATTTTCCATGAGCCCCAAATCCATATGATCCTCCAGGTTGTTTCAATTTCAAGTATAGTCAGAGAAGCTAAGCTCACTACAACCGTCTCATGCAAGATTGTAGCAGCATAACTAACTCCACTTTTGCAGAAGTCTCAATCATATTAGGATGCTAAATTTCAGTTAACTCCAACTACAATACCATCCCATCGTGTACTATAAACGGGAGCATCAACACATCCACATTCACGGCAATCACCAAGCAGAGAAGAGCCAAGGAAGAGCTGCTGGAAGATTACCGCTCCGGAAGTCCGTTCTTCGCCGAAGTCGCCGGAAGTCCATTGCTGTTTTGGCCGAAGTTCGTCGCAAAAGTCGCCGGAAGGTTTTTTGTTGTTGTTGTTGTTTTTTTTTTTTTTTTTTTTTTTTTTTGCAAAAGTCACCGGAGTTCTTTTCCGTCAAGGCTCGCTATCCAGCTCTATTTTGCCTAAAAGCCCTTGGAAATCAACGCCGCCGGGAACCATGCATGCATGTTGATCCTAACCGCTGACCGTCGCAAACCGCTGGTTCAAAGTCTACCTTTGTTGTTTGTTGTTGTAGGGTCACGTCGCGGATCGCCATTGCAGAACTATGTTTCTCTATTGTTGTGGTGCAGGAGATATTCGCTAGAGGCCGCTGGAATCTGTTCTTCATCGAGGTCACTGTTGGATCGCTGGAGGTGAACCGTAGCTGGAAGCGGACTGGAATCCCTTGTTGGAGCTTCGTTTTTGACCGTCGATGCCGCTCTGCCTGTTGACACCCGCTGCTGAAGCCTGACCATTGCAGATCGCTGATTTCGGAGTCCGGAGGTCGCTGCTGGAGTTTCTCGCCACTCTTGCCGCATATGTTTGAGAAGACCGGGACGATGCTGACGATCAAGATGGAGAAAGATGAAGCATATCACCCACTTTACAGCTCACTCCCTTTTTGTTTTTTAGTTTTTTAGTTTTTTTTTTTTTTTTTTTTTTTTTTTTTTTTTTTTTTTTTTTTTGCAGAGGTTACCGGGGTCCTTGAAGGAGAAGGTCGCCTAGCTCTATTCCCCTCCGTGGGTGGACGTCGCTAGATATATGCTGGCTTTATCTTCTGTCGTAGTCCTGCTAGAAGATGGAGGCCTACCAATCTAATGTGTAGGATGGTGGACTCTTGTTCTTGGAGGAATTAATGTGATAATGTCGACGATGCAAAGATGAAACCCAGAGTCTGAAACATTCATCTGTTCGAGATATTCACGTGAATGCTACATTGCTACTGCTAGTTTTATGGGACACCATTAATTTCATTAGGCCCCACCTGCCACCTTTTACTCTATATCGCACATAAATATATATGCACCTATAAAATATCCATTCTCCAACTTTTCCTTTTTCGTTGTTTTTTCTTTTAATTTTCTTTTACTTGTTTTTTTTTTCAGCTTCCTTTTCTAACACTTTTTTTTTTTCAATATATTCTAATAATAATAATAATAATGACCATAATAATAATAATAATAATAATAATAATAATAATAATAATAATAATAATAATAATAATAATAATAATAATAATAATAACAGTAACAATAATATTGTGTATACATGTATATGATATATTAATATGTGTACCCTCATGTTGTGACTATGTATGACGTAAAATATATCTAATTCACTAATTTGGTCTTGTATTATATGACATATCTATAGACGTGTAAATAATATATCATCATTATTGCACTTCGTTTATTTTTGTAGTGACTTCATCAACTTCAACACATTCAAAATGGTGCACTTTCAAGATCAACGACTTAACGGGCAACAGACCATGGTGCTATACAATAATCATAGCAATCACTCTACCGCCCCTAACAATTGGACCCTTGAGTACGAAAGAGAAGTTTGAAGAAATTCATGACCAACAATTGAAGCTCTTTTTACCCATGCTCAACAATAACTCGATGCCACACAAACTGTCGTTCTTCCATTGTAGCTTTGAATTTGTATTATCAGTTATCACTTCACTTTAGTTCGTTCCTTTATTGGAATGTTAAAGCATACTTCTCTTGCATTTTAATATTCCTGAATATTAAAAGGAACCATGAAGACTACCCATAAACCTTTTCCTTGAAAGATTTAAATGAGATATGAACGTACAAAATTCTGGACAGATTCGTGCCTTCATTTCCCCTCGAATTTTGACCCTTCAAAAGTCATATTCAAGCTTAGATGTCTTCATAAAAATCATAGCTCTGTAAGTTAGTTTCCCAACGATACCCAGATCACCTCAAACGGACTATTATAGACCAGGACCAAAATACCGAACAGTGACCGATTGTTGCGGGAATGCATGCTTTGACAATTATTTCCCATTCCAAGACTTTCAATGCTTCCTAGACTTGTTCTCCTCCTTTCCATGCCAATAATTAACGTGTTCTTGCTTAGTATCACTATCTTGACAAAATTTAAAAAATTTGTTATGACTGAACTTAGATAATAAAATTTCTAAGCTGCCTACGTACTCCTGCAAAGGAGATCAGATCAAGTCAAATGTAGTTCAAAGGACCATTTGAATAGGTAGAGCCGTTCACAGTTTAAACTCATGCGGGCCAGGAGTTTACCGTACACAGTTTAAGCTCGTGCAGGTCAGGAGCGTCTATGACTTGGGCCCACCCATAAATAAGCGAGATGTTTTAGCAGTTTAATCACGTGCAACATTTTTGGTATATATCATTTATCAAGTAGTCTCGCTTACTTAATAGGGCCAACTTGCGCATCTTTTTCATCAACCAAGTTGTACGTGCCCCCCGCAACCGGGATCTCATCATGTCAATTAATATGGAATGAAGACGCCACCTCATCTTGGGTTGGTGTCGCTCTATAACCTGAATCAAGGGGTCTTCTTCTTTTCCTTCTTGCACACGGGTGTATATAATGGTCTTTGGCTGGACCTTCAAGACTTCGCTGCATGAAACATGGACATCAACTTCTCGTCTCATACGAGAGGGAACTATAGTTCTAAGCCTTTTTGAAGACTCTATTTCAATAGAAGTGTCGTTGTGTTCTTTTAAAACTCGAGCAACTCCAAGTCTATCATGTATTGACTTCCTCTTAGCAGGTTTGGGATTTGACCCAAACCTATGAAAGGCTGACCGTCGTGGTTCTACCCCGCTGATCCTATCAAAGACTGATTGCCTCTTGTTGTGCTCCTCCTCATCGGTAGAAGTGATGCAATTACTTGCGGCTTTGTTTATGAAGATTCGAACTGGTTTAGGGAGCACATAGCCCAATCCTTTACGTTCATGCGGTCCCTGCTGATTTGACTTGCCTTTACCGCCGGCTTCTGGGATAAGCTTCCGCAACTTCTGCGGCTCCATGGGATTGTAGCCAGCTTTAGCTAGAAGTTTATAAGCATTGGGGTCGAAGCCATTAGTGCTTAACGGGCAACATTTCATCTATTCCATCCTGAGCATCGTTATCTTTGGTTTATTCTCCAAGCGGTTTGGCTGGGGGAGCATTCAATGGTTCAATTCTTATAAGCGGGAAAACAAGTTCCTTATTGCAATCAGCTTGGTCTACGACTTGTTTGCCTTTCCACTTTGGATCGGGAGGTGTGTCAACATTGCTTTTGTCAATCTCTTCAACAATAACTTGTTTTTTCAAGTAAAATTTTGCGTCTGCAAAGTACGACTCTACTTCCGTGAATCGACTTTCATCAGCAACCACCTTTTCTATCACACCACCTTTTTCAAATATGAGGCATTGGTGCCAGGATGAGGGGACTACTCCGTTCTCATGTATCCAAGGTTGGCCTAACAACAAGTTGTAAGACATCCTTGCATCTATCACATAACATAATGTACTTGAGTTCAACATTCCGACCCTGAGATCAAGTCTGATGGTACCTAGTGCCCTTTGCCCACCTTGATTAAAACCTTGAATCATTAGGCGGCTTTGAGAGAGCTCATCGGTAGAGATGTCAAGTTCTTTCATAGCTCGGAGTGATAAAATGTTCACAGCCGATCCTTGATCAATCAAAATCCTTTTGATTTTTTGCTTGCGGGCATAGCCTTCTACAAACAATGGACGATTATGTGGTGTACCGCCGATCAATAGATCTTCATCTTTGAAAATTATCTCTATAGTGTAAGACACGGTTTTGCGAGTGTAGATCTCGTTGCTTCCTTCAATCAAGGGGAATGAAGATTCTCCCACTTCAACATATTCTTCATTGGTATTCAAGAAAGTTCCAAGAATGCCTGTTATACTCAGGCGAAACCCCTTTGGCATGTATTGAGCTAGGGTAACTGGTGCCCGTGGCTTGTTGGGAAGTCCTTTCTTCTTCGAGTCATGGACGGGGTCCATTGCCGACTTCTTCTCAACCCATTGCTTTGTCATTTCCTTTAATGGTCTAATATGACTAGTAGGATTGACTTGTGATGGTTTTAAGTACTGCACGTCAGCATGCTTTACTCTAAATGGAAGTGTGCATTTATGTTGCTTGCCCCCATTATTCTCATCGTCCTCTATAAGTAATGGAGCAAACCTTCCACATGAAACTTGGTTTGTGCTTGCGCTAGCATCCGCAAGCTCTATCTTCCCATTTCAAGCAAGCGCCATAACTCTATCTTTGAAAACGAAGCACTTTTCAATCGGGTGGCCGAAAAGACGGTGATATTTGCAATAGTTGAGGTCATCCACCCTAGAAGCTTCTTCGGGGCGCATCATCTCAGGAAATTCAATTAATTTGAGTTTCAGCAACTCGTCAAACATAGGAGAAACGTCAAAATCCAAGAATGGATATTGTTTCTCCTGCCACTCTTCAACAATTATTTTTCTAGCTCCCTTTGATGGGCCGGGGAATGATCTTGGCTTGGGCTTCTTAGCCACTTCGGTGAAAACCCTCATTGGTCCAGTCATCACGTTCATCGTATCTTTTTTCTCTTGCTTTCGTAAGAACTTACTCCCTTTGTTGAGATCTTGGTTTGCAGGTGCCTTTGATGAGCTGGGCATACTTGACGTGCTTAGCCCCCCCATTGGCTTCAATACTCAACTCCATTTCATGAGCACAACTGGATAATTATTCAAACGTCTTGGGTTTGATTCCCTGGAAGATGTAAGAGAGCTCAAAGTGCATGCCTTGGATACACATTTCAATTGCAGAGCTTTGTGATATCCGGTCTTTACAATTGAGGCACAACTCCCTCCATCTCTCGATGAATGCGCCCGCACGTTCACCCTTCTATTGGCGAGTGGTGGTGAGTTCCAAGAAGCTGACGGTCCTTCTCGTGCTGTAGAAGCGGGTCAATAACTCGCGCTCCATATCACTCCAACTGTCAATGCAACCATGCTCCAAGTCAGTGTACCAATCGAAGGCAGTTCCCTTCAAAGAGCGGATGAATTGCTTGACAAGGAAATCTCCATATGTTCCAGCATCGTTGCAGGTTTCCATGAAGTGGGCGATGTGTTTATTTGGGTTCCCTTTTCCATCAAACTATTGAAACTTGGGAGGTTGGTAGCCCAGCGGCATCTTCATTCCTTCAATCCTCATAGTATATGGCTTGGTGTAAGTGTACGAAGGTTGTCCTCCCTCGAGCTTTCCTTTGATTGCTCCCATGATGTAGTCATTCAGCTGCTCGACAGGTATCATGCTCTCAGAAATTGGGATGTTCTTTTCAATGGGAGGTAGGCGAGAGACTATCTCTTCCATTCTTGGCCTACTGTGATGACACAGTGACTCGACATCGATCTCTTCTTCTTGGGTTTGAGGCTGCTTCTCGGAAGCTCGACTTGTTTCGCCGTTTCTTCCACTTTCAATCTTTTCACTGAGCTCATTAATCATCCTTTCCTGGTTATGCATGAGCACAGTTATTCCCTCGAGAGATTTGGTGATGTTTGCTAGTTGTTCCTCAACCGAAGCTGCGTTCGTTGTCATAACAGGCATGACTGTGTCGGTGCGAGTTAATTCCGACGATGTTTTTTCGCAGAGGTGATGACTGAGATGTAGGAGACGAGCTACCGCTGCCAGGGGTTCCTTTTGGGGGAGTCGTACTCTTGCTGCTGGGAGTTCCTTTTGTAGTAGTAGGGCCCATACGACTCTTGTCGCCAACAGTTTCCCTTGTCGAAGATGATCCCTTGTCATATGCAGCTTTCCATGACTTGGTGGAGTTGCTTTCAATCCTTCGGACGATGGTGGGAACCATGTTCTGGGTCTCATTCAGTTCCACCCCTAGGCTACTCACTCGGCTCCGAGTCATTGGTCTTTCCATTTCGCGACTATCACCAGAACCGTCTACGGATGATGCCTTGGAGCGGGTAGCTTGAGCGTAGGTAATCTTGGAGGAGGAATTTCTTGATGCCATTTGGATTCCTTCCTTATAGAGCTCACGAATCAACAGTGAAGAGATGAGAGGCAGAGTAGTCCCACTGGGCGTGCCAAAATCTGTAAACACAAAAAATTAAACTTTGTATATATTCACAAAATTTCCGTTTACAGTGTGTGTATAATTCAATGTGTAGGTACAAAATTTCTGTCTAGTCCTCTGATTCTTCACTAACGTTATCTACTGAAGTGCCTCCGGGATTCAAGTAGCGTAGCCTCCGGATTCAATTGGCGCGTGCCTCCGGGATTCAAATGGCGTAGCTTCCGGGGTTCAAGTGGCGTGATCTTCAACAACAAACGTCAAGCTTCGAAGCAATCAACTCTGCAAAACATCAAATTAAAACGCCTGCAATGGCTTCAAGTTGCCTTCAAAATGCTTCAAGATCTTCAAAGTACCTACAAAATGGCTTTAAGTTGCTTCAAGATCTTCAAAACCTGCAAAAAAAATGCATTCAATGCCTTCAATTCTTCAAGATCTTCAAATGCGTTCAAAAGAGCTCTCAAATCTTCAAGCTTTCAAGTTGTTCAATGCCTTCAAGTTGTGCTTTGGAATGAAAATGAAGACTCTATTTATAGTAGAAGCCTAACTAACATTCCTCAACAAACTCCCCCTTATTAATTAATTATTAATTAATTAATTATTTAGGAAAATGAACCTTACCCAAAATCAAGTCTAGGTTCATTATTGTATAATCAAATTCAAATTCAAATTAAATTATAATTATCTAATTCAAATATAATAAAATTGTATTATATTCACATCATAACTATAATTATAATTCAAATATAAAATGGGCTTGGACCAATTAATTAATTAATTCAATAGCGCAAGATCAAATTTAATTGGACAAATTAAATTAATTCAATTTTTGTGATCCAACTAATTAAATTGGCCCAATGATCAATCTCAACATCAGCCCAATAATAATTTATCAGTCCATTTGTCTGGTTCAAATTTTCTGTGTCTACAGCAACATAGCGATGCCGACTGCCGACCGGGAACTGGTCAGCGCAGCACCGAGTGCTCTCCTGGCAGGTTATGGATGCCATGGCTGAGTGTCCCTCAGCCACCATGCGTATTTTAATCGACCTAGCTTGCTCCCTTCATGGTTTGGTTGCTCCGCTCTGTTCTATAACCTCACTCTTCTCTGGGTTTTTATTTCGCTAATAACCACTGACGTGAGCTTTGCTATCAGCGGTCGAGATATGAGCGGATCTAGGGGTGGTGGCAAACTAGCGACTTAGATCACACGAGACCTGCTCGTTGGCTGTTGCCCCCTCGACTCCATGGACTTGAGCAGGACCTTGACTTGCAAATTCCTTTTGGATAGAAAAAATGCCTCGACTTGAAGTGTGCAGGTGGATGGACGGATGGATGAATGAATGCTTGATGACTGCTTCGCTTCATTTGCTGACCAGCCGAGCACTCCAGATGACTGCTTAGGCGGACACGGTGCTACCAAGCCGACCAAACAAGTGCATGTCTGGTTGAAGTATAGGATTTCATGTTGTCATTCCCCCTTCAGTGCTTAAACCATCGGAGGAGTGCCCGTGAACTGGAGATTGAGTGTAGACAGTACCCCATGTTCCCTTTCTCTGAATCTTCCTCGTATCGCATGCTTGTTCACCAAAAGTTTGGCGTTGGGTTGTTGGTGCATAAAATGTGTCTCCCAATTTGCCACGTATTGGCTTGTGTGTTTTCCATAGGGGAAATTTCCAACTTCAGGTGCCTTTGTATGGTGAAAACGCATTCTGCCACTTTGAGTACAAAACTTCCATGCAAAGGTGTGCTCTTAAATGGTAATCCAACCAGAAACTGCATGTGCTGCCACATATAAATCCACTAATTGCCTCATGAGATAATTGCATGCCTTATCTTCCTTCTAACTGTTTGTGATGTCACGTATAAGTGTGGACCAAAGAAAGTGTCCAAGTGTTCAGCCACTTCAATATCCATTGGCTTGTTAACGTTTTTTGGCCCGTTAGAGGAGCGATTGCCGGGTCAATTCTGTGGTTGCCGAAGAATGGAGTGGAATGGACTAAAATATAAAGACTTTTGAAATTTGGATAAGAATATCGATGGTTGACGGTCCTTAGCAAAATTATATATAAAAAAAATATGACTCTTTATAGGCTTTATACATATACATCACATCCCACCACATACATCCCCTCCCTCCGTTGTATACATACATATGATATACATCCCCTCTCTCCTCTGTCGTATACATACATCCCATCTCCATTCTTTTGTTTCTCTCTCTCCATCCTCCTCCTCCACCTAATACACACCTAGCATACTGTTTTCTTCTCTATTCTTCTTCTCCACCTAATAAGCTAAATTCAAAAACCTACAAAAAATTCATGTATCAATTTGGGTTCTTTGAGCATCTGCCATTATATCACTTCAATTAACATGATAATTAAAAAAAATTTGAGTGGAGAGAGCAACTCTTTTCTTTTAATTTTATTTTATCAACTTTTCAAGAGACAAACAACTCACGTAGTAGTGACAACCAGACATTTTTTTCCACAACTAGACATTTTTTCCGGTGACTAGTTCGACCAGAGAAGGCAACCCAGTTACGGGTTGCCTTCTCCGGTGAAAAGGCGACCTGAGGTTGCCTCCTCACAGGAAGGAGGCGACCTGGGTCGCCTTCCCCATGGAGAAGGCGATCCAGTTGCCTTCTCACAGGTGAGTTTTTTTTTTTCTTTTTCTTTCTCGAATCCTTGAATCCATAAGAACAAAAAAAAAAATGAAACGAAAAAAAATAAAATAAAATAAATTAAAAGACTACTGTCTCTGGCGAGGCACAATCCTGTCTCGTCAGAGACAGTACTTATGCATACTGTATAGTCCGTGAATATTTATGCTGTACTTATGCATATAAAGGTGAATATTCACTTTTACACACAAAGCTGCAAAAGTGAATATTTACTTTTATAGCATTGTGCTATGAAATGTAATTTTATACGCAATGTTGATGCAGAGAATATATTCCCTGAAAAGAACATAATGAAATGCCTTTGAATTGAAATGTTTGAAATGACTATAGAGATCATCAACATATTTTTGTAGAAGATATCAATATTATTTAAACACACACAACGCATTCAATTCCTCAATCTATTCAATTCCTCAACCTATTCAATTCCTCACGATATCAACTTTATTTATTTACTCCAACTTCTTCTTCAAGTGCTTGCAGAATATGGCCGGTATATTTAAATTTCTTTAAATTGTTTTTATATAAATCATCATAATGTATCTATTATACTTACTCCATTAATATTTTGCAATGTAGGTGTTGAAGACTATGTCATTGTTTCAGTATACTGGGGTGGCGAGGTAATTCGTAATGAAACCGGATGTCAAATTGGTTACACAATACCTTCCCAAAGATCGGTATACGTACATCGCCAATCCTCATTGTCGGATGTGATTGTCATTATACGCAACGCAATGGGGGAATCTCCCCACACAATATTAGGGTTAACTGCGAGATTGTTAATGTACACTGAATAACAAGGTTTATTCCACGTGCAATACCCTATTGTCAGTGATGAGTCATGGCTTTATTTTGTAAATCAGACGTCATGTTTAGGGGATTTGCATGTATATGTTACAGCAGCACCTACAACAACGAATACAAGTTTCATGGGCTTATTAACAGGGTTCACACAATTTTCGGGAGGTGTACATGCTAGCGACACAAATTACTTTTCCCCTCTTCCAGAGGACAAAATTGGGGGTGGGAGTTCGAGTTATAACATTTGTAGCTCATCAGAACCATTTGTTGATTTCTCCCATTATGCTCAAACGGAACAACATTCCGATTCTTCCACTTCCCGTAGTGAAGAGGAAAAAGAACCAAGTACTGATCACTCAGATGGTGAAGACCAAAGTATGTCTCAAAATGTTTCATTTACCTTTGACGCAGACGAAAATGAGATGACTCCTCAACAACCATTGCGAAGAGGCCAAGCTCCCATTCCAGATGCTGATATTCCATATTATCATACTGTTACACCCCGTAAATCCAAATTCTATTTAGGGATTAATTAAGTAATTAATCATAATCCAATTGATAATTTAATTCTTTAAATTCCTGAAAATGTAATAGTCGGGGACTAGTAATTGACTAGTCATCCCAAGTCAAGGTGTACCTAAAGCTTTGTGAATAGTTCCCTTGTCCCCTTACACTTTTTCATCTTAGTAAGGGTAAAGAAGACATTTCCTTTGTGATTTTATTCCAAACTAACCTAGAAGACACCCCCATTTTCCATTAACCAAAATAACTTATAAAAATGAATTTATCTTATTAAAAACCATTTTTAGTTGCGGAAGCTAAACAAAACAAAAGGAAAAAAAGGGATGCTACCGCCACGTTTGATAACAACATATATCCAAACGCACAGGCTAAAAACAACACTACTAAAAACAACCCATAATTTGTTCTATTACAACGCATTAAATACAATTGTCTAAGAATTCACTTCTAGATTTTTCTAAAATAATATAAAACTTCAAAGTTCTAAAAGATGAATCGCTCTCATGCTCCAGATACTCGTGCCACATTACCTGCAAAATAACTAAAGGGGGAACAAATTCAGCATACAACAGCTGGTAAGACTTACTCCACCCCGTAAAACATTTTACACATAGCATATAACACCTTGGAGCACATAATTCCACATCAACCCCTTACTCATATTATATTTGCAACATTCTCTCATACCACTTCTCCACATTTAATTACCATTTACTAATTCAACCACATAGGAAATCTAATTTATAATTTCACATAACATTTCAGAGTTTACCATAACATCAATTAATTTAACATAAAATACCATAACTTCCACGTTTGACCACTTTTCACAATATTAGGATTTAATCTTTTATTTACCACCAAGTCAATGAGGAGGAAAAATACAAGGCAAGAGCCATTACTTCGGCCCCAGTGACCAAAACCAACCAACCAGAGACCAACCCAGTTGGCACGAGATCAATCCCTTAAGTATGCATACCCCCATTGAGAGACCAACCCCAATGAGTAGAACAAACTCGATTGTGAGAGACCAACCCCACAAGGTATATAATAATATTCCAGAATCAAATGTGAGAGACCAACCCCACAAGATCCATAACCAAAAGTCAGAGACCAACCTCACAATAAAAAAAATCCAAGTACAAATCCTCCATGACCAAAGTTAATTAAATATAAGTTTTTATACCAAATATTTCACAAGCAAGCAACTTCTCAATATCTGAAATAAGAAACTGACAAAAATTTTCAAAAACAATTACCTGAATTGCAGAATTTACTGAGAAAAATCGGTAACATATTTTCATATGAAATTCTCCAGATAATAGGTACAGTAAGTCTAGATTATACACACACAAAAATTTCAAGTCAATCCAAGGCCTAGAAGTATTTTTCCCGAAATATTTCCCAACACTGCGCCAAACAGAAATTAAACTGGCAGTACACTGCCTCAAATTTACGAAATTTTTCTGGAAAAACCGAAACATATTTTTAACCAAAACTTTTTACAAACATCAAATATAACAAGTCTAGGTTATCCATAAAATATTTCAAGCAAAAAGAAGTTTAGGAAGCAATTTTCACGAATTTTTCTTTCCAGCTGCGCCAGTCAGAATTTTCTCAGGCAATGATCAAGTTGTTTAAAATTTTTCCTTTTTAATCACCACAAAATCACCATATCACATATGCAGGGTTTTCAAAACATCTGAACACATATATCTATTCGCATAATATAATCAAATAACTTTTCACGTTAAATATCACATATTCATTAAAATCATGAATCACATAAACACATAGGAAAAGTGATTTTTGATTTGGGGCAAAAGAAATTTTAGTGAACATAAATCTTACCTCTAATAATGCCCAAAAGCAATCACCTAAGCTTGATGATCTTGACATCTAATTCTTGAAATTAATTGATAAGAAGAAACTGCTAGGGTTTTATTTTTGTTTGGGAGAAAGGAGGGATTGTCGACAGAGAGAGATAGAAAAATATATTGAATTAGGTTATCTGGAACAATATGACTACTACTTAAACACTTAACTAATAACTTGTATTATAAATAATAATTCTAGTTGTAGGAGACTACAATACTTAAAAACTTAATATAATATTAATATACATATTAGCCTACTAGTACTTAACATATATACATACGTAACACATATATAAATAAATAATTATTAGCCATAATACACTGTTTAGAAATAAAAGAGTAGCAGTAGTAGACTAGTTTAAATAGTTTTGGTTCACATAAAATAATTACAGACCGTATAGTAAAAATGTTTTATTTAACATAATATCTATTTTATAAAATTTTATTTAGTATAATAATATTTATAACAAAATACTCAAATAACCGGGGTATCACAATCTACCCTCTTTAAAGATGCTTCGTCCCGAAGCATAACCACAGGAAAATACCAGGTATTGCAGTGTGTCTCTTATCTTCTTGTGTTGTGCATGTCGAGTGATATTCTGCTGAGTGATGGTAGAATACACCTTGAGTCTTTCTTGTGTGTCGTTGTCACTTCTTGATGTCTTGGGATGTGTTCCCTTATCCTTGTTGAGAAGGGTATTTAGTCTTGTGATTGACTTCTATCTTGGCTTTGTACTTGTATATATAGTATCCCGTTTCAAAAATGATTTTGTATATACTACCTATGTATAATACTTAACATGTATTGGTGGGTTACCAGCATTATTCGCTGATCGGGCGTCGTCCCATGTATTTTATGTGTTTTTCAAGTCCCAAGTAGTGGCGAGCGCGGTCTAGTGATGGATAGTGTAGATCCCTCAGACTTTGTAGTTTGTTTTGGGCCTGTGTGCCTTCTATGTTGGATTTTAGACTTGTGTATGGTTTGACCTTGTCCCTTTTAGACTGATGATGTGGATGTTGTTTTCGCCTGTGCGTTCACCTTAGCGTGGACGTGGCATAACACTCTTCGTTTTCCAGTTTTTATATAGTTAGACTTCCGTTGTGATTGCTTACATTGTGGTTAGACATCTTGCATGTTTAAGTTTAAATTGGCATGGAAATCGGAAGTGTTACAGTTGGTATCAGAGCCTAGGTTTGAGCCTAGGATGATAGAGTCTAGACTTATAAGTGGTTAAGTGTGGTTTGAGACCCTAAGCGACCGTAAGAATCTAAGTGTTTAGGCTTAGGACTCTTAGGACGCGCGGTGAGCGCTGTGTTGTTTTCAGTTGTTTGCTTGTTTGTTGTCTTGTTGGTAACAGTGTTGTTATTGTAGAAGCTTTGCGATACCTCCCCGTCAGCGTACCGTGATGTTCGAAGATACGGGTGATGTGGCTAAGAAACCCAAGACGACGGGAGGTTGTAACGCTCCTAGTGTGGTCGAGCAGTGGATGTGGCACGTCCACTCGGATAAGCCCTAGTGCAGCTACCTTGCCGACGTCTCGTGATCTAAGTAGGAGTAGTGGGTTAGGGACCCAGAGCTCAACGGAAGAGTCATCTCAAGAGAAGACCCTCATCCTACACGAAGCTCGGACAGGAAGATGTGATGTAGAAATCGGGACTTTTCTTGTGCAAGCTGTCCCCGCGGTAATCTTGCTCGATTCCGGAGCGTCCAACTCGTTCATATCTCCGGGACTCGTAAAGAAGCTAGGCTTAACTGAAGGCGTTAAAGTGAAGTTAAGTGTTAAGGTGGCATCCGGAGAAGTTAAAGCATGCGACCGTCTTTTCAAAGACGTTAAGATAGTCATCGGGGAAGAAGAGTTTCCCAGTAACCTGATCCAGTTTGGCCTGGACGGGGTAGATGTGGTCCTGGGCATGGACTGGCTAGGGCAGTTCAGAGCTCAAATCTTGTGTGGTGAGCAGAAAGTGGTTTTGAGAGGGCCAAGCGGGAAGAGGGTGTCATACCGAGGAGCAATAGAAGAACCGGGAATCAAGTTAGTGTCGATGTTGAAGATGAAGAAGTACGTGGAAAAAGGCCATGAGATCTTTTTGTGCTCAGTCGAAAACCTGAAGGCGAAAGGGGATGTAGCTCAGACCATACCCGTTGTATGCAAGTTCCTTGATGTCTTTCCCGAGGAGATTCCGGGAATGCCTCCTTCGAGAGAAGTTGAATTCTCAGTGGATCTTGTACCCGGTACGGTGCCTATATCGAAAGCTCCTTATCGGTTAGCGCCCAAGGAGATGCAGGAGTTGAAGACCCAGTTGCAGGAGTTGTTAGACAAAGGCTACATCCGGCCGATTACGTTGCCGTGGGGAGCGCCGGTGCTTTTTGTAAAGAAGAAAGATGGGAGCATGAGGCTGTGCATCGACTATCGTGAGTTGAACCAAGTTACTATCAAGAACAAGTACCCGTTGCCGCGGATCGACGATTTGTTTGATCAACTCCGAGGCGCCGGGGTGTTTTCTAAGATTGACCTAAGATCTAGGTATCATCATCTGAAGGTGGCAGATAGGGACATTCCTAAGACCGCATTCAGGACTCGTTACGGACACTACGAGTTCACGGTGATGCCATTCGGCTTAACAAACGCCCCTGCAGTGTTCATGGATCTGATGAATCGGGTGTTCAAGCCTCATCTCAACGATTTTGTAATCGTGTTTATCGATGACATCCTTGTGTACTCTCAGGATAAAGAAGAGCATGTAGGGCATCTCCGGACAGTAATCCAAATTCTAAGGTAAAAATAGTTGTTCGCCAAGCTCTCGAAATGTGAATTCTGGAAGGATAGCGTGGCATTCTTGGGTCATGTGATAGACAGCAAAGGCATCTCGGTGGATCCGGATAAGATTCGGGCGGTGAAGGAGTGGACCGTGCCGACGACCGTGGCGGAAGTGAGAAGCTTCCTTGGTTTAGCCGGTTACTACCGGAGGTTTGTATCGAATTTCGCCAAGGTGGCTCAACCGTTGACTAAGTTGTTAAGGAAGGACATGCCTTTCCAATGGAATCAAGCTTGCGAGTTAGCGTTCCAGGAATTAAAAGAGAGGCACACGACCGCACCAGTGTTAATCCTGCCATCCGGGACGGAAGGGTTTGAAGTATATAGCGATGCGTCCAAGAAAGGGTTAGGTTGCGTGTTGATGCAGAATGGGAGAGTGATCGCTTATGCCTCACGACAGCTTAAAGTGCATGAGGAGAACTACCCCACGCACGATTTAGATTTGGCAGCCCTGGTTTTCGCTTGGAAGATTTGGAGGCATTACTTGTACGATGTGCGTTGCAAGATCTTTACGGACCACAAGAGCCTCAAGTATATTTTCACGCAAAAGGATCTTAACATGCGTCAAAGACGGTGGTTGGAACTCATCAAAGACTATGAGTTGGACATACAGTATCATGAAGGGAAAGCGAATGTTGTGGCGGACGCTCTAAGCAGGAAATCCAAACATGCCGTTAGTTCCATTTGGGTAGTGGCTGACGAGCTTTGCAAGGAATTTCAAAGGATGAACCTAGAAGTGGTGGAGCAAGGCGAAGTTGAGTCAGAAGTCCATCTTTTCAACCTAAGGGTCATACCTACACTTTTGGAGGAGATCAAGGAGGAACAACTAAAGGTTTGCCAGCTTAATGAGAGCAAGAGATGACCTGGCCAAAGGAAGAGGGGGACCGTTTGAGTTATCTACGGACGGGGAGTTGAGATAGGAAGGCCGTTTATGTGTACCTGCATCGTGTGATCGGTTGAAGCGTCAGATTTTAGAAGAAGGCCATAATACACCCTACTCGGTACATCCCGAAGGCGACAAATTATACAAGGATGTGAAGAACCTCCTTTGGTGGCCTAACATGAAGAAGGAGGTAGCAGAGTTCGTGGGTAGATGCTTGAATTGTCAAAAGGTTAAAGCGGAGCGTTGTAGGGTCAAGGGCTTGGTGCAGCCGTTGGAAGTTCCACAAGGAATGTGGGATTCCATATCCATGGATTTCGTGGGAGGTCTACCGGTGACCCGCACCGGCAAAGACAAAATCTGGGTGATAGTTGATCGGTTGACCAAGACTGCTCGCCTTATTGCGATGAAGGAAACATGGACCATGACACAGTTAGCTCGAGCCTATGTTAATCAAGTGGTGAAATATCATGGTGTACCAAGGGATATCATCTCCGATCGGGATCCAAGATTCTTATCTCAGTTTTGGAAATCTTCGCAAGTTGCCTTGGGAACCAAGCTGAGTCTTAGCACCGCCTTCCATCTGGCCACAGACGGACAAACGGAAAAGACCATTCAGACCATCGAGGACATGTTGAGAGCATGTATGCTGGATTTTCAAGGATCATGGGAGGATCACCTGGATCTAATAGAGTTCTCATATTACAACAGTTATCACTCGAGTATCCGCATGGCACCGTACGAGGCTCACTACGGTCAAAAGTGTCGCAGTCCGTTGTGTTGGGAGAATCTGGTCAATCCAGTAGTGCTGGGCCCGCAGTACTTGCACGATACAGTAGAGAAGATTAAATAGATTCAGGAAAGAATGAAAGTGGCACAAGATCGTCAAAAGTCCTACGCCGATTTGGCAAGAAGGCAAGTAGAGTTCGCGGTTGGGGATAAGGTTTGGCTGAAGGTATCTCCCACCCGGGGAGTGATGAGGTTTGGAAGGAAGGGCAAGCTAAGCCCCAGGTCCATAGGACCTTATGAGATACTGCAGAGGATTGGGAGTCTAGCTTATCGGTTGGCTTTACCTATGGAGTTGGAGCGAGTGCATAATGTTTTCCACGTGTCGCAGCTTAAGAAATATGTTCATGATCCGACACACGTTCTGCCACCAGAGGTGATCCCTTTAGACGGATGATATGTCTTACGAAGAGAGGCCGCTCAAGATTCTGGATTTTAAGACCCGGGAAACGCGTAGGAAGGCAGTGAAGATGGTAAAGGTATGGTGGACAGATCACGGCATGGAAGAAGTGACTTGGGAGCTGGAGTCAACCATGAGGGAGTGTTATCCAGAGTTGTTCTTGTCAGGTACCTCGTTTCACAGTTTGCTAGTTGCTTGTTGTTTGCTTTGTGTGTTCGTTTTTGCTTGCTTGTTTGGTTGAGTGGTTAGTTTGGTGGCTTGCTTTAAGAGCTAGTTGTTTAGATCCTTGGTGTTGGTTAGAAGTTGGTGGTTGTATTGGTCTAGAGTTTGATATGCTCAGTATATCCGTTGGTTAATTCTTTCAATCTTTGCAATGATATGACTTCTTGCTTGTTTTTAGTACCTTTTGGAATCCTTTATGTTTTGACCAAAAAGGATTTCTTGACACTCTTGTCACATTGTTGTTTCGTTTCACAGTTTGCCTTAATTCGTCGTACCCAAATTCTATTTAGGGATTAATTAAGTAATTAATCCTAATCCAATTGATAATTTAATTCTTTAAATTCCTGAAAATGTAATAGTCGGGGACTAGTAATTGACTAGTCATCCCAAGTCAAGGTGTTGTACCTAAAGCTTTGTGAATAGTTCCCTTGTCCCCTTACACTTTTTCATCTTAGTAAGGGTAAAGAAGACATTTCCCTTGTGATTGTATTCCAAGCTAACCTAGAAGACACCTTTCATTTCTCTCCTAACACTTTCAAATCAAAAGCTCTTCCTTCTCTCTAAAATTTAGCTAGCTTTCTCTCCAAGCTAAGTTTGAGCTTTCTAAGATCTTCAAAGTTTGTCTCCAAGATTCCACCTTTCCAACTCTTGAGCATCTAGGAGGGTAAGATCTATGTTCCTTTTGTGTTTTTAGTGTTTTCTAAGGTATCTTTTCCTAAAGATGAAATCATTATGATCTTTTGGTGTGTTCTTGAAGTAGGTGTTGAAGGTGAACCTTGATAGGGGTTTTGAGAAGTGTTTTAAGTGAAAGTTGAGTCTACAAGAGGTAACTCATGCTTTACAAAATCTATTTTCCTTACCTATATGATGATTTATTGGATTCCACATGTGATTTTGCTATGAAATGTGAGTGTTGATGCATTGTCTTGTGAAAATGCATATCTAGAGCTTGTTAATAGGGTTCATGTATGCCATTTCTTGGCTATTCCTTTGATTCAAGTCATTTTGTTGTATTTGGTGAGATTTGGCATGTTTTGGACTTGAATTTGAGCTTGGTGTTGAAAATCCCCGAAGGGATATTTTTGGTACAGAGGTTGTACCCGCGGGCGGAACGGCGGGTAGGGGTCCACCCACCGCCCCACCCGTGGGGTACGGGTGTGAAGGGAAGTGGTTCCCGCGGGCGGAACCACGGGTGGGGGTCCACCCGTGGCCCCACCAGCGGGGTACACAAATGTTGGTGTTCGGGGATTTGTTCCCCGTGATTCTTTTGACTCGGTATTTGGTCTTTTGACTTCCCGATGTTCTTTATTGGAACTATTTGAGTGTCTTCTTGATGTTTCGTATGTCTAGAACTATATGGTAGGATTCCATGTAGGTTTTGGTGTCTTGAATCGTGCTAAGTGTTCAACCTTGTGATTCGTTGAACCATGATGAGTCTTGTGTGTTCTTCGGAACTATGTTTGGTTTACCCGTTTGATAAGCATGCTAGTTCGGTGTGTAAATGCTAGCGTGTGTGGTTTGTCCTTTCCTATTGTGGATGATGACTTGTGTTAATCATCGTTGTTGTCGAATTGTGATCCTTTCCTTGATTGAGTATGGTTTCATATCTTCATTATGATCCGTTGATTGATTCCTATGATGGTGATGTGTGTGTGGCTGTACCTAGATTGCACGATTAATGGAATGGGACATTAGTCAACAAGGTACGGCAGTAGTCCTCGTGGTGGCCATGACGCGATTATGGAGTTTGTGACCTGTGTGATGGGTTCACGTATTTCTTAGGAGACATGTGTTGCCAAAGTGTGTGATCGGTACCCTCGTGTACTATGAATTGGTGGAATTGTTGGCGGTTGTCGGCGGATGGGGACGACGGTCCTCGGAGGGATAAGGTTGGACTTGGCTGTACAGGGGTCCTGGAGGTAACGGTCGGAACTAGCTATAAGGTTGGGGGTAGCCATAAGGTTGGAACCGGGCATAAGGAAGGCATATCAATTCGTGATGGGTGATGTCACGAAGGCATGTGTTGCCGTTGTGTAATTCTCTATTCGTGACGAGTGATGTCGCGAAGGCATGTATTGCCATTGTGTGTCTCTTATCTTCTTGTGTTGTGCATGTCGGGTGATATTCTGATGAGTGATGGTAGAATACACCTTGAGTCTTTCTTGTGTGTCGTTGTTACTTCTTGATGTCTTGGGATGTGTTCCCTTATCCTTGTTGAGAGGGGTATTTAGTCTTGTGATTGACTTCTATCTTGGCTTTGTACTTGTATATATAGTATCCCGTTTCAAAAATGATTTTGTATATACTATCTATGTATAATACTTAACATGTATTGGTGGGTTACCAGCATTATTTGCTAACCAGGCGTCGTCCCATGTATTTTATGTGTTTTTCAGGTTTTGAGTAGTGGCGAGCGCGGTCTAGTGATGGATAGTGTAGATCCCTCAGACTTTGTACTTTGTTTTGGGCCTGTGTGCCTTCTATGTTGGATTTTAGACTTGTGTATGGTTTGACCTTGTCCCTTTTAGACTGATGATGTGGATGTTGTTTTCGCCTGTGCGTTCACCTTAGCGTGGACATGGCATAACACTCTTCGTTTTCCAGTTTTTATATAGTTAGACTTCCGCTGTGATTGCTTACATTGTGGTTAGACATCTTTCATGTTTAAGTTTAAATTGGCATGGAAATCGGGGGTGTTACACATACTGGCTTCTCGTTTAGGCAAGGGTACATAGAGCAGGATGATGACTATACGCCTCGGTATAGTCCAACAACAAATATTTTACAAGTTGGCATGGTATTCGATGACTTGCCCAAATATTTGCGATCACTAGTGAGAACGAACCCAGGGTCGATTATTGACTTTCTTACGACAAGGTCAACAAGGGGTCGTAATTACTCTGAGTTCAAATACGCGTTTTGGGCTTTGAAGGCAGCTATTGATGGTTTTCGTTATTACCTTCCTGTAATTACCATAGATGGTACACATCTATATGGTAAATACAAAGGGCATTTACTGTTGGCTGTGAGTATGAATGGAAACAGTGAAATTTTTCCATTGGCATACTCTATTGTCGATTCTGAGAACAGCAATAGCTGGACTTGGTTTTTGCAATTATTGGCAACACGTGTTTCCAAACCATGAATCCATATGCAAAATTTCGGACAGACACACAGGCATTGATGTTGCATTTAATGACTTGCCACAACTACACCCGTCACGCGTGCACCGCCGATACTGCCTACGACATCTCCACAGTAATGTCATGACGAAGTTCAAAAACAAGAATCTCAAATCACTGATATGGGAAGCGGGTAGTGCGGTAACAAGATTGGATTACCAAAAGGCAATGTGGGCTATAGAGGATAAGTGGCCCCAAGCATACCAATATTTGTCCGAAATCCCGAAAGAATCATGGGCATTGTCTTACGACAGTGGTTACAGGTTTGTCATTATGACTACCAATAGCTCAGAATCCTTCAACAATACATTAAAGGGTTGTCGAATGTTGCCTGTAACTGCTATAGCTCGACTAACATTCAACAAGTTAGTTGCTATGTTTGTGAACAGGCGTGCTGCTGGGGAGTTAATGCAACAAGCAGGCTTGCGTTGGCCAAAGAATATTTCTAAAGAGATGTCAAGGAGGGAACAATTCAAGAACAATGCCACCGTTAAGCCATATAATCACCAGATTGGGCTTTACGAGGTTGCTCTGGATAGGCCGTGCATTTCTCAACCCAACGTAAGATTTCATGAACTTAATTTGGAGCAGAATAACATGCACATGTGGTGAATGGGCAGTAAATGGCTTGCCTTGCGCTCACGTCTTAGCAGCATGTCATTTCAGGAGAAGTATCCCAGACTCCTTTGTGCCTGTAGTGTTTACTTTAAACTATTATAGAATGTGTTATGCAAGTGACCTCTATCCAGTGACAAATGAAGAGCATCATCAAAACAGTACGGTAATTACCCTACCACCCTCAAATGCGCGCCACAAAAGTCATAGAGGACAACAACAAAGGAGTAGGTTTCAAAATGAAATTGACTATGGGAGGCGTCGTCATTGAGGAAATCGTCAAGAAAAAGAACTCATAGTAAGGCTCCTGTATTTTTTTTTCTAGCTTTATGATATGTTAAATTCAATGTTGTGTTGTTTTTTTTAAAAAAAAAAAATCAATGTTGTGTTTTTCTAATTCAATCATTATGAATCTAATTTGCATTACTATAATTGTTTTTATTATGGAATTCAAAATATTATAATTATTTTATTATTAATACATTTAATTTTTTAGCAATATTATAAATTATTATATTAAATAATATTTTATACGTTACAGATATGTCAATTATATTTATAATATTAAATTAAATTATATTGAATTAACAATATTGATATACATAACAGTACATACACCAAGAATACATACGCATATAATTAACAATATTGATATACATGAGAGAACATACGCCAAGAATACATACGTAATACGCCTGCAAAAGTGACAACTTTAAAGAAAAGGTGACAACTTTTGTATTCTTATCCCAACTTTTTTTTTCTCAATATTCTTGTCCATGTGTTTGTCTTTGTCGGCAAACCAAGCTATGACTCAGCGATTGCCAGTGCTTCTCTCTATTTTCTTGTTGGATAGAGGAGCGACTGCCAATGCTTCACTCCATTGTAGGAGGGGGAGGAGCGACTGGCAATGCTTCACTCCATTATAGGATGGAGGAGCGACTGCCCATGTTTCACTCCATTTGTATATATATTCCACCGGCCAAGCACTTGGAATGACTGATTGCGTGAATGCCACAGTACTGACCAGACAAACGCATGTCCGGCTGGAGCTCAGGATTTTATGTCGCCATCCATTCTTCACTTCTGCCTTGTCATGTTAAACCATTGTATCTTCTTGTGGAAATTGTCATGGTGCCACATGCTAATGTTTGAACAGTCTGGGCCTTGGAGAGATTTTCATATTCTTTTCTCAGTTTTGCCACGTGCTGACTGTATTCAAGATTTGCATGCCACCACTAATCGTGATGGGAGGTGATAACCTCATGCTGCTATGTATCAAAATTTCCATGCTCATGCGTGCTCCAATATAAGTTCACATGTACTGGTGTACTCCACTGATAGTCATTAGATTTGTCTTCCTAGGCTGCCACATATAAATTGTCTGCTTTCCATATTTCCCGTGCTTTCTCCCATTTTGTTCCCAACTTGCAAGCAGTAAGAAAGGAAAGATTCCATGTATATATAATGCAGCCAAGTGTACAATTTGCATTCCATAATTGATTTCCACGTGGAGGAGGAGGTAAGTGAGCACCTTCCATATGTAATATGTGTAGAAATATGGCAATTTTGTATATTGTGTACAAAATTCCATTTTCCCCTTAATCGCATGTACTGGATGTTGTAATTAATATTTGGGAATCAAAGCATACCTTGGTGAAGATAACCAGCGTACGTCTCCCACGTATATGCATTAACCACGTACAAAATTACATGCAACTTATGCCTACTTACAGAAATTGGTATCAACAATTCATGCACGCTTCTTTGAGATCTTCCATCTTTCGCCACGCGTTGTCTCGACCGTGGGAGCCAAACTCGACCATGGGAGACGCAATTGTAGTGCCAAGTCCCTCAGTGGGCGAGGCAGATTGCCTACGAGCCCCTGAGCGCCACACATCTTAAATCATCTACAAAAATCCACCATGTTCTTCAGTGGGCCGGGCAAGACAGACTGCCTACAAGCTCCTGAGCACCATACGTCTCGAACCATCCTCAAAGTCTGCTACGATGTTGATGGAGTAGGAATCACGGGATCTTTTGTATCGATCTCCACAGACGGCGCCAATGTTGGTTTTAGGATTTTTGAAGGTAACCACACGGTGGTCCAACATCACCGAAAAACAAGTAATAAATGAATAATGAAGGGGAAAAGTAAAGGAGACACAATATTTTTAACGTGAAAATCGAAAGGTAAAAACCACATGCCTTTTTGGACGGTGCCAAGCCAAATTCCACTATTTCCACTATATTTTGTAAGTAGCCATACATATACAATTTATGTTCTCGTAGAGAGAAGTAAAGAGATGTAATAAATGTAGAGAGATGTAGGTGGCGTGGAGAGATGAAGATCGGCTAGGGTAAAGATGATTAGGATTAGGTCAAGATCCCCCCTTCATTGAACTCTCTTCTTGTATTTATAGTACAATAAATACAAGATATATGGTAATGTGGTATGGTAATTGGGTATTTATGATAGAGTGAGATATATAGTGGAAAGTAGATGAATTTAGAGAATATTAATGACTTTAGGGAATCCGTCGATATTTAGGTAATGAGATGTGCTATAAGGCTGTAAATAATATTTAGGAAGGTAATTTCTGAGGGTTGTGTTTCCAAATCTCGAGATTGTTATATAATGATTTCTTCCACCGCCAAGGATGACTGGCCACTAAGGATGACCGGCCACCAGGGATGACTCGTCACTAAGGATGACTGGGCACCAGGGATGACTGGTTACCAGGAATGACTGGTTCTCGGGAATGACTGCCCGCCAAGGATGACTAGTTACTGGGGATGACCGCCCGCCAAGGATGACTAGTTATCTGGGATGACCGCCCACCAAGGATAACTAGGTATCGAGGATGACCGCCCGCCAGGGATGACTAGTTACTGGGGATGACTACCCTCTAAGAATGACTGGTTGCCAGGGATGACCGGTTGCCAAGACTAGCTGGTCATGATCCAAGTGCTGAGTACCGAGTGCTAAGTCCGACTTGGTACCCATACTGGGTATCCCAACAATTATTATTATAATATAATTGATTAGTTAACAAAGACAAACTTAAAATATTTCAAGGTAACCTTAGATTACTTAAAGAAAATGGAGATAATTAGATTATCTTAAAATATTATCGTCTCATCATTTAATATCATAATTTGAACTAAACAGGGTAATATATCATTACCATGCTCATATTATCTAAGAAATCTAAAATTACTTGAGGCAAATATCTCCTAAGCACTAGTTGACACTAAGAATAAAATGATGTCATTTTGAATAAAGAGGCAAATTATGCCCTGGTGTTCACCGTGAATGGTGAACACAAGGCCAAACGACGTCGTTTTTAGGCAAAAAAAAAAAAAAAAAAAAAAAAAAAAAAATCGCGGATGTGGAGTTAACGGCGCGCGTTGATCAAATTATGAATTTTATGTTATGAGATTATGAATTTCATAAAATTCATAATCGCATAACAGAAAATTCATAATCTCATAACAGAAAATTCACAATCTCATAACAGAAAATTCATAATTTTATAACAGAAAATTCATAATCTCATGGTTCCAAAGTGAATGTGTAGGCATGGTTCCAAAGTGAATGTGCAGGCATGGATTCATAATTTATGAATGTCCGTGATTTCGGACGGGAATGTGTAGGCATGGTTCCAAAGTGAATGTGCAGACATGAATTCATAATTTATGAATGTCCGAAATCATTGTTCACCTCAAATTAAAGTGAAACCGCAAAATGTGAAAATAAAAGAAGAAAAGTCACGCAATTAATTAAAAAAAAAAATAACGATATACTAACACTGTTGGAACTGTGTTCATCATGAATGGTGAACACGGTTCCATGGCATAACGCTCCGAATAAAGATACACCAGCTAAAATAGATTTTGGTCGATGATACAATTTGCCCAAATTTTAGATTTGGGCCTGTAGTCTTGAACGCGGCAAGCACACCGCACCGGTCCATGTTTCAGCATTCTGGCTCCATGGCCTTTTCTCTTTCCCTTTTTCTTAATTATTTTTTTTAGTTAGACTCCGGTCCTCTTCTGGTAGCGTCAGTCTCAGTCATCATCTATTCTTTTTAATTGCTTTACCGATTTGCTTCACAACAATGGCTCACTGTTCAACTCTTACATCACTCGTTTTGCTCAGTTCTTCGCTCTATCTATGGCCACCCAAACATTCAATCTTGAATCTTTCACATGGGATTTCGATGTGTTCTTGAGCTCTAGAGGCGAGGGCACTAGCAAAACCTTCACCGATCACCTCCATCTTGCGCTATGTGAATCCGGGCTAAACACATTCAGGGACAACGAGGATGAGCTCCGAGAGGGCGGATTTCTTTCGCCTGAGCTCAAGGGAGCGATTGAAAGCTCGAGAATCTCTGTGATAGTTCTCTCCAATGACTATGCCTCCTCTGGGGTGTGCCTTGACCAACTTGTTCAAATCGTCGAGTGCAAGGAGAAGGGAAAACTGATGGTTTTTCCGGTTTTTTACGACGTTGAGCCTTCCCAAGTTCGCCGGCAAAGTGGCGACTACGGCGTGGCCTTTGCTACACACGAACAGCGTTTTGGGGCAAGCGATAAGGTTCGGAATTGGAGAGATGCTCTCACTAAAGTTGGAAATTTGTCGGGATGGGATTTGGGAGACGTCGCCGACGGGTATTGCCCCTATCATTCTCTTTCGATTATTTCATCTTTGGTGATCAATTATGCGCCTATTGGGTAATTTTCTTTTAATTTTTTTTAGTACTATTTACTCTATTCATAACTACTTTCTCAAAATACTGAAGCACACACAAAGAGTCAATATCGCTTCCACTAACGCTCTAAAGCTCGAACCCATAACCTCCAACTTCCCAATATGAGAGAGCAACTTGGTGAGACTAGATCACAAGATTATTTTAATAGATTATAGCTAATTTCATTTGTAATTATTGAGTGTAAAGTGTGGATATAATTGATTTTAATAATTGAGCAAATATTAATTTTGGTTCTAACAAAATGACAGTTTTGATCCGTGTTTAATTCTTACCAACTTTTATCTACGACTATTTTTTAATGTCAAAACTCATCACTCCACGCTGATCACCCTTCCGTTTAGGACATGCCAAATAATACACCTATGATGTTGCTGCAATTATTCTTATGTTATTGTGGGATAAGCACTAGACATTTAATAGTGGATAATTTCTATGATCCTGAATATATATAGTTATTAGTTACATATGTACTTAGAATACCCGGAAGAATATAATGTCAATTTCTCTTCTCGCATCTCCATTTCTCTTCTCCCCTTTTCTGGAGTTTAGCTCTTGACTCGAAGAAGAAAAATCCATACAACCTTAGGGTTGTATCATCGGAATATGAAAATATTAAGGCCTTAAGGGTATTTTCGTCCTTTCATATTTAAGATTCCAATTCGTACATGAATAAAGGGATTTAAGCCCTAAGTTTCAATTCGTCGTTCTTTTCCCCATTCTTTAAGGAATAAGAAGGAGAAGAAGGATGAGGATGATAATAGTGAATTGGGATCTTAGGACTTAAATCTTTTTATTCATGTTCGAATTGAGATCTTAATTATGAAAGGACGAAAATACTCTTAATAATTTCATATTCCGACGTGTCCTAAACGGAGAGGAGTGACCGACGTGATGAATTTTGACATTAAAAGAATAGTCGTGAATGAAAATTGATAGGAATTAAACATGCAGCCCAGAACTGTTATTTTGTTAATACTCGTGGGACCAAAATTAGTATATTCATGATCATATACATTGCACTGAATGCTCATTTGAGTTTACAAACAAACATGAAGACCAACAGAAATGAGTATGCATTATACAGTTTTTCATGTTTGTTTGAATTGAAATACATATTCATTTGGTATTAACTGTACGCTATTTAGTTTTCTAAACTCTTGCTCTCATTCTCTCTCTAAACACGGAAGATATGAATCAAAGTTCATTGATGCAATCATCAAAGAGGTGCAATTGGTAGTAAGCCGGGTGCCGATGTGTGTTCCCAAGCATGTAGTAGGACTTGAATCCCGGGTTGAGCACGTGGTCCAGTTCATGTGTGGAGAACCAGAGAATGATGTTCGCATGATTGGAATCTATGGTATGGGAGGGATTGGAAAAACAACTCTTGCCAAAGCTGTATATAACAAGCTTTTTGGATGCTTTGAGAGAAGTTGCTTTATTGAGATTAGATCAGACATTTTAGAGCAAAAAAACTATGGGATAAAAGTCTTACAAGAAGAGCTTCTTAGGAATCTTCTAAGAAAGGAGATTAAAGTTGGCAGTGAAGCTGAAGGGATCATGTTGATCAAACTGTGGCTTCAAGCAAAAAAATGTCTCATTGTTCTTGATAATTTGGAGCATCTCGATCAATTTAATGCGTTGTGTGGTGAACGAGATTGGTTCGGTGCAGGAAGTAGACTTATTTTAACAACGAGAGTTGCAGATGTGCTGAAAATTTTAAAAAAAGATGAACATTATGAAGCCAAGGAATTGAATAGTAAGGAGTCTCTGCAGCTCTTTAGCCTACATGCATTTAGAGGGCTAGCATTACCAAAAGAAGAATTTATCGGGCTTTCACGTGGCATCGTTACTTACTGTGGGGGACTACCCTTAGCTCTTGAAGTGATAGGGGCATATTTGTCTGATAAATTGAAGGAAGAATGGATTATTACTTTTGAGAAATTGAAGAGAATACCTCGTAATGACATTCAAAATAAACTTAAAATCAGCTTTGATGGGCTTCCAGATGATCGTACAAAAGCTCTTTTTCTTGATCTTGTTTGTTTCCCCCATGCCATTTTCAAAGATACAGTTATTCAAATTGTTGAGGCCATGGGGTATTTTGCAACCATCGAAATTCGACGCTTGGTTGATAAGTGCTTGATAAACTATTATGATTCTCAAATTAGTATGCATAGTTTAATTCGAGAAATGGGAAGAGAAGTTGTTCGTTTGGAGTCGCCCAACAACCCAGGTGAACGTAGTCGATTGTGGTGTTCCCGTGATATCCACAATGTGCTTATAGGACAGAAGGTAATAATGAATTTCTTTTATTTTTCTTGTTCTTATGATGCATAAATTTATCAAATCTTTCTATGTTTGTCAATTGTCAACTTATCTTATTATTTAATCTCTTCCAAGTCACTATGAAGGGGTTCTTTACATCTTGGCGTTGTCTGTGTTGCTTTTCCGATCCTTTACATTTAAAGTCATCAATTATCGAAATCACATTAAATTCAAAAACATGGTGACAACTTATCATTCTTAATTGAAGATTACAAATTGTGAAACAAATTTGGAAACTTGCATGTAACAGTAAGTACTCCTAGAGCTAGTTAAGTACTTATGCTAAGTTATACCATTCTAAACTACATCCATTTTTAATAGTACATCTCTTGAGACATCAATTACATCTAGGGTGTGTTTGGAAATCAGGAAAATGACTTCTGGAAAATGAGTCAGGAAAATGAGTCATTTTCCAGAAAACATTTTCCTTTTTAGTGTTTGGTTATATTGTGGAAAACTGTCTGGATGTATTTGGTTTATTTTCTGGAAAATGAGTAGAATTGTATAATTAAACATTTTAATTGTTTTATTTAAAATATAAAAATATTTATAATAATATTTAAAATAATGCTATTTATTAAAAAAAAAAACCTCTGGTTTCCGCACTCCACCAGAAACCAGAGCACGTCAGAACCGGACCAAAGCTGTGCTAGTCGATGTAGCTGTGGTATGTCAAAAATGACTTTCACCAAATTTTGGCGGAAGTCATTTTTCCCAAAAACAGCACTGTTTTCCCTTTGACTGGAAAATGATTTCCGTTGACTTCGATTTTCCTGGCTCTTCCAAGAACTTTCATTTTTCGGGTTTCCAAACACACCCTTAGTTATTGTTGCTGACAAGTCCTCATTTCCAATTGTTAAATTGTAATTATGTGTTGATTATCACTGATCACGTGCTTCAGTAATACTATCTGATTTACTTGGATTTAAAAAAAAAAAAAATACTTGTTGAAATATCTAATGTTTGATTAATGACCACATTTGATTTAGATTCCTCCATGGAGATCTATACACTACTTAATTTGTTGTTCGGTTTAGTGAAAATAACCACTTATTTATCACACAATTATATTCTTTTCTTTATCTGATGTATCTTTTATATATGTGTAGGGTACACCAATGGTTGAGGTAATTGTGGCAAACTCTCCTATGGAAAATATGAGTTATGATACAAGAGCCTTTAAGAATATGGAGAATTTAAGATTGCTCCAAATCGACCATGTCCGTCTACATGGAAACTTCAAAAATCTTTTCAAGGAGCTCAAATGTTTTCTGTGGAATCACTGCCCTTTGAAATATATGCCATCCAATTTTCATCTTAAAAAGCTTGTACATCTGGAATTGCTGGCGAGTAACTTAAAAAAATTCGTAGCTCCTCTAAAGGTAAATTTCACTAGCCATTAATTTGCTATTCCAAAAGAGTTTAGTTGATCGAGAACTTATAATTCATCGTTTTGTTTTCCTTTTCCTTTGCCTTTGCCTTGTACGGCCTCATTGAATTGATTCAAATAGTATTTCCAAGGTCTCAAGTCTCTGGATCTCAGCTTTTCCAAACGTCTCACGAGGACTCCAGACTTTGGTGGCGTACAAAATCTTGAGAGTCTCTCGTTTGCTTTTTGCTCGAGTTTGATGAAGGTGGACTCGTCGATTGGAGGCTTGGGGAGACTAGTTCGTTTAGATTTTACAGATTGTGTAAAGCTGAAGAAACTCCCGAATAGCCTTTGCCAATTGAGGTCACTTCAAGAACTCGATGTGTCCAACTGCCTAAAGCTAGAAGAATTGCCCGAGGAGATGGGGAAGTTGATATCTCTTGTGTCCCTCGTGTTAGAAAGCACTACCTTTCACTATCTCCCGTCATCGGTTACAAGTTTAGCCTCACTGAAACATCTTTATCTTGACGAAAGCAATATTCGTGGTCTGCCCGCCAACATTTCTCATTTGTCAAGGCTTGAAAAAATCATGTTGGCTGATTGCAAGAACCTAGAGATGCTCCCTCAACTTCCTCCCAGTCTTGGACAACTTTGGGCCAGCAATTGCAAGTCTATGGAGAAACTACCAAACTTGTCAAATTTAGCAAAGTTGAGACAGTTGGACCTCAGGAATTGCAGAAAGTTGAAGGATATTCAGGGTTTGGAAAATCTTCATTCCCTAGAAGATATTGAGTTAAGAGGTGTTCACATAGAAAGGCAGGCCTGATTTCTCAGAAAGCTCTTTAAGGTATTTTCCCTTTCTCCTTTTCTTCAATCTGTGGTATGGACAAAATCTTTTGTACAACCTAGCTGTAAATACCTAAAGATATTGTACATCACTCATTCACTCTTAATAATCAATTGTTATACTATGGATCAACATTCATATTGCATTGTGAATTCTGGTCCAAGAATTATGTCTGCAGTTAACACATTTTGTACTTGCAATTAACAATTTATGTACCTGTAAACAAAGGCACATAACATGAGTACATGACAATTACTGAAACATAAATTGTTAACTACTGGTACAAAATATCTTAAGTGTAAACACATAAGATGTTAGTTAACATGTTATGTGTCTGTAATTAACATATTTTATACTTGCAGTTAATAGTTTATGTGTTTGTAGTTATCATGTCATATGTCTGTAATTACCATGTGATGTGCCTTCAATTTATTTAGAGGTACAGAAACGGTTAACTGTAGGTACAGAATGTGTCAACTGTAGATACAAAATCTGAAAGTTATTTTTAGATCAGGGTTCATAATCCAAGGTAAACCCTGGTACATGGTATAATTTGCCTTCTCTAGTCACACCTTGCATGGTTTCCTTGATGCAGGCCTTAGTAGTTTCCCAGATGAATTTATGCATTGGCACAATGAGATTCTATGTTGGCTAAGGTGTTTGGAGGCAAATTATGTTGTGGATCCGGGCCCACCTTGCAGATCCAAAACACGCGTATGGAATACCGGTGTTGTTAGTGGCACCCGTTTTCCTTAGTCAATGATTTTTTTTTTTGAATATAGAGTTCAAAAATTGTGTTATACTGTTGAATATAGAGTTTTGTAATTGTGAATATAGAGTTCTTTAATTGTGAATATAGACTTATGAAATTGTGAATATAGAGTTATGAAATTGTGAATATAGAGTTCTGCAATTGTGAATATTGAGTTATGTAATTTTGTATATTGAGATCTAAAATTGTGAACATAGAGTTTTAAAATTGTAAATATAGATAAACGAATTCTGAAGACAAGTGGTAAGGAAATAAACAATTTTTTTAATTTTTTTTTATAAATTCAGACGGCGACGCCGTTTTGAACCCGAGTCCATGGCATAACAATTGGTGTTTGGAAGATGGATATTGTATGGAGATTAGTCTGAGTATGGTATGGACTTAAATGCACTTCCTATATTAGAGAATGTTCAAGACACCTCATGATCTGAGCAAAAAAAAAAAAAAAAAAAAAGAGGCACTATTTCAAGTGAGCTCGGACTCCCGAACGAGAATAAAGGGGACAAAAATTTGAGAGGGTGGGGAAGGAATATTAGTTCTTTCTATTAGGACTCTATGTATCTGAGTCTGTTTAGAACTTCTTTTCCTTATCACACTGTGACTCTCTACGTCTTATCCTTATCACATTGTGACTCTCTATTGTATATATTCACATCATCTGATCTCATTGTAATCAAGTTCAGAAAATATAATACAATCAGTTCTCATCTGGTATCAGTTAGCTAGGGTTTTGTGATTCATAAAATCAAGAAGATGCAGCGCTGCGGTGGCAACCTTAATTACCATGGAGGTCAGCAACGTGGCTTCAATGATCCGTGTCAAATTTGTAAACGTTTTGGTCACACGGGAGTCAATTGTTTTTGGGGCTATGATGATCCATGTCAAATTTGTAAACGTTTTGGTCACACGGGAACCAATTGTTTTTGGTGCTATAATGATCCGTGTCAAATTTGTAAAAGTTTCGGTCACACGGGAGTCAACTATTTTCGGCGATATTCAGGGGCTCCGGGTTCTCAGGCTAATTTGGTGTTTCAGAATGGTTTAGTTGCTAAAACCTCGTCAAATTCTCATACTTGGGTTCCAGACACTGGAGCCACAAATCATGCAACTCCAAACATCGCTGCCCTTTCTACATCGGAGAAGTACACTAGTAATGACACTTTACGTGTCGGTGACAGTATGGGTTTATCTATTAGTCATGTTGGCCATGCCTCTTTTAATACCCCTTCTAGATCATTTACATTGTCTGATATACTTCACGTTCCATGTTTGTCTAATTCTTTATTATCTGTTCAGAAGTTTGCATCCGATAATAAAGTTTTTTTTTGAGTTTCACCCCTCCTTTTTGTTGTGAAGGATATCAATACCAAGGAAATACTTCTTCGAGGCAATAGTTCGGGGGGACTATACACACTTTTATTACCTAGTTCGTCTCCGTCAGCGTTTCTTTCCGCTCGTGCATCGGCTTCCACTTGGCACAATCGTCTGGGTCATCCTCATAACCGTGTTCTTAGCCATATACTTCGTTCTTGTTTGGTTAGTGGGTCTCGTGATAATATTCGTTGTCATAATTCTTTATGCAATGTGTGTCAATTAGGCAAATCTGCCCGTTTTCCCCTCCCTCGTGTTGCTTCCTCTAGTTCTCAAGTCCTAGATCTTATTTACACAGACATTTGGGGTCCTGCACCCACTTTATCTACTTCTGGCTTCCGTTATTTTGTGATCTTTGTGGATGACTATTCCCGTTATACATGGTTCTTCCCTATGAAATTAAAGTCTGATCTTTATGTCATCTTTGATAAATTTCGTACTCTTGTTGAATGGTCCTTTAATTGCAAAATAAAGGCCATTCAGTCTGATTTAGGTGCTGAGTACAAAAAGTTGCATTCTTCGTTTGTTCAATTAGGAATTCAACATAGACAATCCTGTGCCTATACACATGAACAGAATGTCATGTTGAACGAAAACATCATCACATTGTTGAAACTGGTCTGGCTCTTCTAACACATGCCTCTGTTCCTTTGAAATTTTGGGATTTTGCCTTTGAGACTGCTGTCTATTTAATTAACAGAATGCCATCTTATGTATTAAATAACTCCAGTCCTCATCTCCTGTTACATAAATCCCCTCCTTCCTATCTTTTTCTTCGTGCCTTTGGGTGTTTATGCTACCCTCATCTTCGACCATATAATCGTCATAAGATGTCATACATGTCTTCTCCATGTGTCTTCCTAGGTTATCCTGAGTCCTTTAGGGGGTACAGATGCATGGACTTACATACTAATAAGATTTACACATGCAGGCATGTCAGATTTGATGAAGAAGCCTTTGCTACTAAAACTTCTTTGCAGGATCTATCTACTCCGTTTTCTGGACCTTGGGCGGAATCTGTTCTTAGTCATAGCACACCTATTCCTGCCGTGTCCAATGATGAGCCGCCAGAACCGCCGCTACCAGCTTCATTCGAACCAGCCATGGATCCCGGACAGGCTGCCTCGTCGGGTGATCCGGTGGAGCCCGTTGCTCGCCAGCGAGGCCGTCCACGTGGGCGGTCCACCAGGCCCAATGTCCGTACTCACTCTATGGCCACTCGCAGCAACGCAGATGCTCTTCTTTTTGCTCTAGCAGCTCAGGTGCATCCCACGGAATCCACATGTCACTCTCAAGCTGTCAAATATCCTGAGTGGCGTGAAGCCATGGACCAAGAATTCAATGCTCTTCTGCATAACCACACATGGTCTCTAGTTCCACCCACTGCAGGTATAAATATTATTGGCTGTAAATGGGTGTTTCGTACGAAGAGAAAGGCTGATGGTGCTATTGAAAGGCATAAAGTCAGACTGGTTGCGAAAGGTTTTAATCAGGTTCCAGGCCAGGACTTCTTTGACACATTTAGTCCAGCGGTAAAGCCTACGACTGTAAGACTCCTTCTATCTCTAGCTTTATCATCTGGGTGGTCTATCAAACAGCTAGATGTTCATAATGCTTTTTTGAATGGTAATCTGGCTGAAACAATTTATATGAAGCAACCCCCTGGTTATATTGATGCTAACTTCCCGAATCATGTTTGTTTGTTAAAAAGATCTCTGTATGGGTTAAAACAAGCTCCCAGAGCCTGGTTTAATCGACAACATACGTTCTTACTATCAGTTGACTTTCAAGCATCCAAGACAGATGTCTCTCTGTCCTATTACTCTAAAGACTCTGCTTTGGTTTATATATTGGTGTACGTGGATGACATTCTTGTAATGTTAAGTGATCAGGGTATTATGTCTCAACTCTTGTCTAAACTGTCTGCTACATTCAAAATCAGAGATCTTGGTGAACCAAATTTCTTTCTAGGTATTGAAACAGTTAAGAGTGACAATGGGATTATTTTATCTCAACAACGGTATATGAATGATATTTTAAAACGGGCTGGAATGTCTGAATGCAAACCCCTTTCTACACCTATCTCTATCTTGAAAACTGTCCCCTTCAATTCAGATCTATATGATGACCCCACACAGTACAGGAGTCTAGTTGGAGCACTGCAATATCTCACTGTTACACGACCTGACCTATCCTTTGCAGTTAATTAGTTATGCCAACATATGCATGCTCCCACCATGTCACACTGGGAGCAGCTCAAACGGGTACTCAGGTATGTTAAGGGAACAGTTGATCATGGTTTGCGCATACGACGATGCTCATCTAGAGACATTCATGCCTTCTCTGATTCTGATTGGGCTGGTTGTCCTGAGGATCGAAAATCCACGAGTGGTTTTGCTGTTTTCTTGGGGAGTAATCTTATATCCTGGGTTTGCAAGAAACAGAGAACTGTTGCTAGGTCATCCACTTAGGCTGAATACAAAGCTCTTGCAGATGTTTGTGCTGAAGTTCTATGGATTATGTCATTACTGCGTGAGATACAGATTCCGGGTATTTCCATTCCAAAATTATGGTGTGATAATTTAGGAACTACATATATGAGTGCCAACCCAATCTTTCATCGCGCACCAAGCATGTGGAGATTGATTATCATTTTGTTCGTGATCGAGTAGCTTCGGGTGATATTCAAGTCAACTTCATCTCCACAAAGGATCAACTTGCTGTTATCTTCACCAAAGCTCTGCCTGGACCTAGATTTTCTTCCCTAAGGGACAAGCTACAGGTTACTAGTATACACTGTGCTTGAGGGGGAGCATTAGGACTCTATGTATCTGAGCCTGTTTAGAACTTTTTATCCTTGTCACACTGTGACTCTCTACGTCTTATCCTTATCACACTGTGACTCTCTATTGTATATATTCACATCATCTGATCTCATTGTAATCAAGTTCAGAAAATATAATACAATCAGTTCTCATCCTTTCTATTTGTATCAGTTTCCTAATTCTAGCAATTCGTACAATAGTTAATTTGTGAAAGAATGCTATTTTTTCCTTTTGATTTTATTTTTTAATAATCATTTCCTAATGTGACAATAAAATTCTTATCTCAAATATGGTCATGTAAGAAGGTGAAAATTAAGTGGGGAATTTAGCATTATTCTTAATTTATATATTTTTTGCATTTTAAGAATGTCTTACTTCCCTCCCCTTCAAAAAATACCTCATCATTAAGGTGGGGTGTAAAAATACAATCGTTATGTTGTGAGCACGTGTTCACCTTGCATGGTGTGCACAAATCTATATCCATAATTTCTATACTGTAGATTCATAATTTTTATATTGTAGATCCATAATTTATATACTTTTGATGAGCTAAAATTTATACTTTAGATTCATAATTTCTAACCACGAATCTATATCCATAATTTCTATACTGTATATCCATAATTTCGAGACTTTCGGTGAACTAAAATTTATACTTTAGATTTATAATTTTAGCTCACCGTGAGTCTAAAAATTTATGGATCTACAGTATAAAAATTATGGATATACAGTATAAAAATTATGAATATAGATTCATGTGCACCATGTGCATGGTGAGCACGTGCTCACAGCATAATTTGCCGTAAAAATAAGCAAGTGTTTCAGTGATATTTGTTTAGTTGGGCCACCATTTGTGACCATAGATGGTTTGCAGCAATTATACTATGGACCACGGTCCACAAAGCATTGTGGACTATGTTCCAAAACGGCAGACACTATAGTATATTTAAACTAACACTATTTTACGTATTATTTTTTATTATATTATCAAATGAAACTGCAATTGAATTGAAATGAAACTGCAATTGTATTGAAATGAAACTACAGTGTATACAAAATGAAACTAAATAACAATTTCACATATTTGAGTGTATATTGTCCAGCGAAACTGTAGTTATATCAAAATCATACTGTAGTTGTCTTGAAATGAAACTGCAGTACATATTTGATGCCTAAACCACAATGCATTATGGATCACGGTCCAAAGTATAATTTACTGATGATTTGTGTTGTGGTTCATGCTATAACATGAATTTTTGTATCGTCATGCCTTGTTCTAGGCTATTTTTGTCGTTAGGGTGATGTTTTGTATGACAATGGTATTCCAAACTATTTATATCAATTCTATATTTAATGCTTCCGCAATTCATAACGCTTAAATTTAACAGCATGTTTGGTTCACGGAATGAATTTTGAGGTAATAGGAATGCTACTCCATAAAGAATGGAATGCTATTTCAAAAAGAATAGAATAGGCAAGGAATAGACTTTAGGAATTATATTATAGTGTTTGGTTGGTTTAAGGAATAGAAATGGAATATGTTTTAAAAGACATAAATACCCTTATAAAAATATGTGGCGGTGGTGGTGTTTTTGGTGGTGGTGGCGCCGGTGGTGCTGGTGGGGGTGGCTACGGCGGTGGCGGTGGTGCTGGTGGAGGTGGCGGCGGCAATGGTGAAATATGAAATAAATTTAATTGGGGGTAAAATAGAAAGTGGCAACTTTAGGATATTGAGTAAATACCAGTCAAGGTCCTTCGAGTTTGGTGGTTTCACCACCTATAGTCCCTAACTTTAGTAATTATCATCCGTGGTCCTCCGAGTTGTGAAAACTGACCTGCTATCATCCTCCTGTTAGTTTCTGCCGTATAAACCGTCAAAAGTGGGGGTAGAAAGGTCATTTTGCATATATAATTATTTTTTACTGCCCTGCAAAGCGAACTCACTGCCGCCGGAATTGAAATAGCCTACGCCAGGATATATATCTCGTTTTTAGATTCCATTTGAGTCAGGCTCGTAGAGTTTGGGAGAGTTTTGTATTAGCAGTATGCTTATCTTGGGTTTTAATTCATATCTGTTAAAAAAAACCTGAAATCTGTTGTGCTTTTTTCAATTCCTTATTGCAGGTACTGCAGCAATTTGTATCTAAAAGCGGAGTCGTACGACGTCTGCAACTGGTGCCTAACGATCATCAAATTCGTCGTCGTCTTCGTGCCAGAATTTTGGCGAAGAAAACAACAGGAAGACGAGGAAGAAATTTGGGGGGAATATAAAGATGGGGGGTGGTGTTTACAGTTGAAAAATGCTCCTCCCAAAGTGCAAGTGAAGAACCGTAAGGTCCTTAGCAAACATAAATCGGTGTCGCCGGAGAGCTCGCCGGCATCGGCCGCTACTGCGAAGGGTGTCGATCTGCTTGGTTGTTGTCGTTCCCTGCTGGCCACTCGTAACTTTTCTACTCTTAAATCCCATTAAATGTCCTCGGCACTACAAATGATATAGCCTTCGAAGTTTCTCCGTTGATCAGAGTCTACAAAGACGGCGGAATGGAGCGCCTTTTCAGCTACCCCCACGTCCTGCCGTCATCGGAGGACTCTGCTACAGGCGTCTCTTCCAAAGACATCACCGTTTCCCTAAAAACTCCGTCCGAGTCTATCTCCCGAAACTCGCCACCGCCACCCAAAAACTCCCCATCCTAGTGTACTACCACGACAGAGGCTTCTGCGTAAAGTCCACCTTCTCCTCTCTCTACCACTCTCATCTAAACATATGGTCGTCATTGCAGCGTGCCTTCTCCTTTCCCAAGCCGACATCACTACTATCTCGGTCGAGTACCGTCTCGCTCCGGAGCATCCTCTCCCGGCAGGCTACGAGGATTGCAGTGAGCAAAGCATACCACACAAACCAATGATTAATTCCAATGCTGAAAATGACCTTATATATGCCAAATGACCTTTCTACCCCCACTTTTGACGGTTTAGACGGCAGAAACTAACGGGAGGATGGTAGCAGGTCACTTTTCGCAACTCGGAGGACCACAGATGATAATTACGGAAGTTAGGGACTGTTGGTGGTGAAACCACCAAACTCGAGGGACCTTGGCTGGTATTTACTCTTAGGATATTTCTGAGAACTCAGGAATAGCCTAATACCAGGGGACCCTCCAGGAATCTCTATTCCCCTTGCAAGGGTAATAGGTCATTCCTAGGAACATTGTTCCTGGAATAGATGTTCTTACCAAACAAAAGAATATGCCTATTATTGGGAATGTTATTCCATTCCAGAACTATTAAATTTTAACCAACTATGGTCCTTTCAAGAGGACCACGACTGGTTAAATTTCGAAACTTGAAGGACCATGGGTGGTTAACTTGGACCATGAATGGTTAAATTTGAAAGTCGAAGGACCATAGATGGTCAATTTGAAAGTTTAGGACTAAACATGGCAAAACCATTATACTCGGAGAGCCTCAGATGGTATTAACTCTATTAAGTTTAGTATTTTTTTTCATAAAAAAAAAGTTTAGTATTTTTTGAAGAGAAACTGAAATACTGTATTAGATAAGGTCCATGCTCAAAGCGTGAGAGATGGACGGAAAAGGGAGCAAAGAACAATCCGAACAGTCAGGCATAGACAAGGCTTCCAAAGTAAGTAAGTGGGCTACCTTGTTCGGGGACCATTTTACAAACAAAAAGCATAAGTTACTAAAACTTGAAGCTAGGTATCTAATATCATTAAGTATCAAGTCAAAAGAGGAATGAAAAGATTGTTGTTGAGATAAGCTTCACGCACTCCAACAGTCTTGGCTTCATTTGGATTATAAACGCAGAACCAAGGGAGGTGTCTAGCAGGTACCAACAAACCTAATGAATCACAGAGAACAAATCCAAACCCCATTTTCCTGCTAGCAATGTCCAAGGCCGCATTTAACGTTAAGCTTGAGGATGCCAGATGGTGGTCTGGACCAAACTTCACTGTGCCCTGGAGACCTGGCAGTAGTATGTACAAAGTTAGTGACATTAAACCATTCATTGGAATAATTGGATGCTGATTGGCAGATATATGAAGCAGTAAGAATATTATGATTCCAGATTTTTTCATTCCTAGCTTCTCATAATTTCCAGCACACAGATATAATCAAGCAAATGTCCTTATCATCCTTAGTTGCAAATATTTGTTCAAGATATCCGAGGAAAGAAGAACCAACCAGAAAGGTAATCGATACCACCCAAAATGTCCCAATAGTGTAACACCCCGTGTTACGGCCTTCAAACCCAGATTAATTATTGAATTAATCCCGTTAATGAATAATTAAAAAGGACTTAAGCTGGTTAGGACCCCCTTAATTAATTAATGTGGTCCACAATGGATCGTGGACCCTTGCCCATATTAAAGACTACAAGCCCGATAAGAATAAAGAAAATAGACCTTTTGTTATCCAGACTCTGATTAGGATCCATAACTCTATAAATAGGGGATTAGGAAGCAATTAGGACCCTCTCACCTGTCATAACTCTGGATATACAAATTGCCCAGGAAACCTAGCCAAAGGAATTCCCCGCCACCAAGCCTAGGAAATCAATTGGGAGGAAATCTTGGGAAAGAACCTTAATAGCCAAGGGAGAATTAATTAGGGCTAAGAGGTAACACATGTCTTACAAAACTTATTTTTGTTGATATTGTTTATTGATTGACTCCGTTGAATGATTGAATGTATGATTTGGTATTTGTGCATTGTTAGAGCTTGTCGTTAGGAATCTGTGTTATGGATTATTGTTATTCCTGATATTCTTGGTGGCCCTGTGTGGTCTTGGTATGTTTTTGTATTTAATTGTGTTTAGAGCTTGTCTTTAGGATTTGTACGGTGAATCTTGTTGTTGATAATGTTCTTGGCATTCTTGGGTAGGTTTATGCATGCTCGGGTGTTATTCTATGTTTAGGGTTTGTCGTTGAAGCTTGATATGATTGAGTTCTTGAGGTTCTTGATAATCTTGAATTATTGTGCATTTATTCTTGATTCATGGCATGGTTGGTACTTGTATTTGGGATTTAATTGTGTTGGTTCCTTGGCTTAATTCTTATGGTTCGAGTCAAAATCGTTGTTGTGGTGTATTGGGATGTATTTGGACTTGGTTTTGGGTTTAACAGATGAATTTCCAAAGGGGGAAAATGCCGAATTACCATCGTACTAGTGGGGAGTCGGTGGGGGGATGAACCCCCACCTGACCACCTGTCAGTACACGCCTATGTACCAGCGGCCGGGCGGCGGGTGGTTGACCACCCGTTGTGTACCCGCTGGTACATAGCCGCCCCCGGCGGGTGGCCGACGGGTGGTTGACCACCCACCGTACACCCGCTGGAACGAGGTGGCGCGTTGTGACGTTTTACCCCATTTGTTGTTTCCCCGTGTCCCGTTGTGCCCCGTTTGATATTCACGAGTCTCGTTTAATATTCGGGTACCGTTTTAGGAGTTATGAGTCGTGAATGATCCCATGTGTCTCTTGTGGTTGTCTCGTTATCTTGGGAAGTAGAGTTTAGGCTGTGGCTTGTGGGTTGCGTGTTTATGTTGATGTCACTTGTTGATGTGATTGTTGTGCCTTCCCTTTGACTACTCCTTGCTGTGTGTTGATGTGTATTATTGATTGTCGTTGTTATTGAGCGGTGACCACTGTTGTTGTTGCGTGTGTTAATTGATTGATTGTACCTGATGAGAAAGGGATGTGATTGGTGGAAAAAGATTGTTGGAGTTTGGCACAACGAGTGTCCGGTTATTGTGCTAAAGGAACAGACCATTCGGTTATCGTGCTGAAGGCACGGACCACCTTGACTTGCTTGCTAAAGGCATTGGTCAAGTTATAAGCGTTGTGGTGCCATGTCAGAGCTATATGCGCTGACCCCTTGATAGTGGTGCTAGAGGCACGGGTCATGTGAATGGTACTGCGGAGCTATCAGATCGGTGGTATGTTGGAGGGGAGCCATGAAGTGCTCCAGAGGGATAAGGGGGTGGCGTTATAAGGGTGGCCTGGAGGTACAGGTTGGAACTAATATAAGGATGGAGAGGAGTAAAGGTTGGAACTTGGTATAAGGTTGGATTGTGATACTGTTGTTGTTGTTGCCTTTGCTTGTCATTGTGCCTTGTTGTTGTTATTGTTTGTTATTGCTGACCTTTGTGGTTATCTTATATTGCATGTTAGGACGCGTGCTAGTACCGTTATGATGATTCGTAATGCTAAACCTGTTGTTGTGTCTTGAGTCTTGATATTGGTTTTAAAGCTAGAGTTGTCTAGGATTATATATGTATTCCAGTCTCAAAATGGTTTCTTATATCTACCTATATTGTACTTAACGCGTGGGAGTGGGTTACCAGCATTATCCCCTGACGGTTGTTACACCGCATGTTTTTCAGGTGCAGGCCAGCATTATTCGCTGACGGTTGTGTACACCGCATGTTTTTCAAGTGCAGGCCAGCATTATTCGCTGACGGTTGTGTACACCGCATGTTTTTCAAGTGCAGGCCAGTAGCTTTAGAGTGCACTAGATGGATACGAGGATCTAGCTTAGTTAGTTTAGTATTTGTTGGTTGGCCTGCGTGCCTTGATGTGTACTCGATTATGGATTTATGGATTTATGCTTTGATTAGTTAGTTTAGCCTGTGCATCTAAGTTCTCTAGCTTAGATGTGGCATAGCACCCCGACTCTTATGCTTAGTTTATGCTCTGTTTGGGAACTAATGTTAAATTCGCCTTTATTTCATAAGTTTCAAATGTTTTAAAAATTAGGGGTGTTACAAACAACTTCTAGCAAGGGGACACCTAACAAAGAGATGGAAGGCAGACTCATCTTCCATATTGCAAATTTGACACAATGGTGGAATCTGGACGTGTTTAGATTTCAGGTTGTCTTTTGTGGGAAGAGAAGAAGCACGTAGTTGCCAGAAGAAGAATTTGATTTTTGGGGGGAGATGGAATTTCCAAAATTTGGTCCAGAAAGGAGTAAGTGTAGTATTTAAGTCCCCTACTAGGCACTTGTATCGACTTTTAACTGAGTAGGTACCCTTATCATCTTCCTTCCAAATGATTTTATCACTGATAGCAACCTCTAGAAGTGGAATACTCATGATTTTGTCTCTGTCAACATGGCTGAATATAGAGTCAATGAGAGGAAAGTTCCAGTATTGTCCAGATGGGTTAATTAATGCAACCACTTTCATATCTCCAAGCTAATCCAACATACGTGTTTGGATAAAAGGGTGTTCTTTATATGGTAGCCAAGGGTCAGTCCAAACGTTGATTGAGTTACCATCTCCTACTCTCCACTTGCAACCTCTTTTAATAGTGGTTTGGGACTCCAAGATACTCCTCCAAATGAATGATGGATTGCGACCAATGCTAGCCTCAAGGAAGGTGGAGTTAGGATAGTATTTATCTAAACTCTGGGCACAAGAGAGTCAGGGTGCTGAATAAGGCGTCATGCTTTGCAATGTCGAATTCTCTTATTCGTTTAAAGCCCAAGCCTCCCCATTGTTTAGGGGTACAAAGCCTTTCCTAGGATTTCCATCTAATTCCTTTACTGCTCTCACCATCACAGCCCCACCAAAAGTTGTTCATGATTCTTTCAATATCTTTGCCCACCTCAACTGGAAGGAGGAAGACACTCATGACCTGAATAACATTCTTTAGAAGTACCTCTCTCCCAGCTCTAAAAAGGAAGCGGTGAGTCGAACTCTTGATTCGGCCAACAACCTTTTCTTTAATGAAGAAAGAGTTAATTTGACTAATGAATAGTAAACATGACAGGTAGAAAATGGACAAGGGAGTAATAATTACACTATTTATTTTTATTTTAATATAAAATGAGTGGAAAATTAATCTTCTTCATATTTTATATGTCGAGATTGATTAACGAGAATCAACAAAAATTTTCTATAATATTTTTTTTGAAAGGTAACCAATGGACTGTATTTATAGATAAACTGAAATAGAGTCAGGTGGGACATCATCCAAGTACATCGCGGAAGGAAGCGTAAAGGCTGAAGTAGCTAAAGTATGAGATAATAAGTTCTGTAATCTAGGAATAAAAATGACAGAGCAGGAAGTAAAAGCAGACATATAAATTCTGCAACTATCTATGGCATAGCCAATGTATGAGCGAGATGGGTTGTCATGTATAGATAGGTAGCACTGCAACGTTTGACAATCCGTATAGAGCTGTATAGATTGTTCACCTCGGGCCCTTAGCCAATAGAGAACCTCTTTACATGCAAATGCTTCAGCCATAAGTGGGGAAAAACAACTCAGGATAGGCACGTTGATGTCCGATACAAAAAGATCGCTGGCATTGAGAGGACCGCCCCGACCGTAGCCGAGTTTGTTCCTTGGTGATACCCGGCGTCCACATAGCATTTTCTTGTCCTTGGTATGGTGATTAGGGGATCGGGTTGGTGCGGCATTGGACCAAGCAGCCGCCCGGCAGCAGTGTGAGGCGCTGTGTGATCCGGCAGTGGCAGTTGGGTTGTTGCAGGGTGGTCCGGCAGTGGCGACGTAGCAGTGGCTTGCTTGGCCGTGCGGCTGCTGGACGGTGGCTTGGCAGTGTACGCTTTGCCAAGCACGCATGGTGGCAGTGGCCGCCGCAACTATAGTCTTTGGTCGTGGTAAACAGGCATCCCACACAGCTCCATTCCGGACTCTCCAAATATGATATAAAATTGCAGCTGCGTAAATAATTCCATTAGTGTCTAGAACATTTATGATTGCACTAAACCATTCATGGAAAATATTAGTTATAACATTGGGGAGTGGTAGGTTGGATTGAGCCCATATGGAGCTTGCATAGCCACACAACACCAATGAATGCATAGTATCTTCATTCATGATTCTACACATGGCACACATCGGATCAACATCCACTCTCTTTATAAGCAAATTATTGGGTAGTGGGAAGGATATCACTAATAGCTCTCCATAGGAAGGTTTTCCACTTGGGTGGAATTTTTAATTTCCATAGAGTGGTCCAGTTTCCAAACGCCCCATTATTATCATTCTCATAATTTCCAATAATGCATCTATAGCCATTCTTGATAGAGTAACAACCATTCGGATCCCCGTACCAATACCACGTATCATCATAATCTGGGAAAACTGGAATCTTTATGATTTTAGGTATATCAACTGGTTGAAAAATATCAGTGAGAATATGTTGATCCCATGAACCAGTGTCCTGGTCAATCAATCCCTCGACCTGGCTCCAGCAAGCTGTGGTGGCATCTCAGTTTGAATCATAGGATCATGTTCGTCTTGTAACCAAGGGTGTTCCCAGATCAAGGTAGATTTTCCGTTCCCAATTCGCCGTCTTACTCCACTGCATATTAAATTCTTAGCTTCCATAATACTGCGCCAGCAATAGCTGGGATTATTTCCTAAGTATGCTTCAGAAAATGTATCCTTAGGATAATATCTGGCCTTGTAGATGCGAGACACTAATGAATCAGTGTTAGTAAGCAACCTCCATGCCTGCTTACCTAGCATTGCCAAATTGAAAGCCCTCAAATTCTTGAAACCCAGGCACCCATATTTTTTCGGAATGCATAATCTATCACATGCTTTCCAATGAATTCCCCAGTTCATGATCCCCACCAATAGCGATTCATGACCCTTTCAATGGCCGTGCAGACAGATGTAGGTAGTAAAAAAACACTCATTGAAAAGGTAGGCATAGCTTGAGCTACACTTTTCAATAGAATTTCCTTACCAGCCTGAGATAACAATTACTTCTTCCCACGAAAGAGGGCAGTCCAAGATATTTCCCAAAGTTGGGAGCTTGGGTTACTTCTAAAATCTGTGCCACAGTATCTCTATCATCCTATCCTGTATTTTTACTGTAGCATATACTTGACTTATGGTAATTGACTTTCTGCCCAGACAAGGTCTCATATAGGGATAAACAATCTTTAATTGCAGTGGCTTCTTGCACATTTGCTTTGAAGAAAAGAAAGCTATCATCAGCAAAAAAATAAATGGGAGATAGGAGGAGCACCTCTAGCTACTCTGCACTCATGTATTAAACCATTCGTCTATGCTTGCTGCAATAATAATGAAAAACCTTCTTTACAAATAATAAATAGGTAAGGGGATAAAGCGCCCCGGTTGTCTTAGTCCACGAGTGGGTGTCACATGAGTACTGCGAGAGCCATTAATCAGGAAATTGTATGATACTGTAGTCACACATAACATAATTAATTCCACCCACCTGTCATCAAAACCCAGGGCTAGTAACATTTTATGGAGAAAGGACCATTCCATACGGTCATAGGCTTTGGCCATATCAAGTTTGAGGGCACCCCAACCAGCAATCCCACATTGTTTCCTATTCAAATAATGCCCCCCTTCAGCTGCTATGAGTATATTATCCGTGATCAATCTGTTGGGTATAAAAGCACTCTGGGATTCGGATACAATATTCTGCATCAATGGTTTCATTCTATAGGTAATCATCTTGGCCATTATCTTGTAAATTACATTACTCAAGGCTATAGGTCTAAGATCAGAGACCATTTCAGGGATATTTTTTTTGGGTATCAGCACAACATCCGTATTATTTAAACCATCAGGGAAAGAACGGGTATTTAGACAAGTAATTATAAATTCCAAAATATCTTTCCCCACTACATCCCAAAAATGTTGATAGAATCCAGGATTCATGCCATCAGGGCCAGGCGCTTTATCAGAGAACATTGCAAAGAGAGCATCTTTTACCTCATTCATCTCAAAGGGTCGAAGCAAAGAATTATTTTGAATTTGGGTAACTCATGGCATTACATTATCAAATAAAGCATTATCACTGTACCCGTTGAACTCTCTGATATGACCGGGATTCTCTCTGATTTGTCCTCACCGGCGGCGACCCATCGGTCGCCGAAGGATCAAGATATGTTGGAAAGGAGCACCGAGGAAAACGAAAAGAACGAGAAGGCAATTGGAAAGCCCCTCACCGCAACCGCCCATGGAAGCTGCGTTGGAGACTCTGGTGGAGGAAGGGTTGATGTCGCCGGACCAATGGAAAACTCCAATCGCAACCCCAACCACTGCATGGGGCCGGAAGGAGGTAAATCCTAATCTTGACCATGAGATTGTATCTGATGATGACAATATGGATGCGGATGGTTTCGTTTCGGAATATCCAATAATCCGAGTCACAAAGGAGGAAAAGGAGAGACTCCGGCGACCGTGGCGCCAGTCCCTCGTCCTTAAGGTCTTGGGTAGAACAGTTAATTACTCCTATTTGTTCCTGCGAGATTTCGAGACAGAGAGTGAACTTGCACAAGTCTTCTGTTTTCTTCTCAAAAAACACAGATCAGGAGGTCCAGAAAGGAATTGTTGACACCCTTCTCATTCCTAAAGTCACCAACCTAGGAAAATATCTGGGTGTCCAATCCATCCACGGGAGGCTCAAACAAGAGTCATTTGCAGGCATTATTGATAGAATTCATTCGAAGTTGGCGGGGTGGAAAGCTAAGTCCTTGTCCCTAGCTAGAAGGCATGCACTAGCTCAGTCGGTTCTGGCATCAATACCATATTATACTATGCAGACAACACTTATGCTGGCTGGAGTGATTATGACCATAGAGAAAGCTATCCGAAACTTCTTGTGGGGCAGCGAGCACGGTGGCAGAAAAGTGCATCTCATCAATTGGGAAACAGTTACAAGAGGAAAACAACATGGTGGTCTAGGCATTCGAAGACTAGAACAAATGAACAAGGCTTTCATGGCCAAGCTCAGGTGGAGGATCCTTCATGAAGAAGACACTCTTTGGACCAAAATCTTTAAAGCTAAGTATCAACTTTCGCATACAGACGGCAGCCTGTGGCAAGCCAAGAGAAATATGTCAAACGCAATGAAAGGTATCCTAAAATCAATTCCGCTATTGATAAAAGGTATAAGGAGACATGTTGGCAATGGCCGAAACACGTCATTTTGGAATGATGCCTAGATCGAGGATACCCCGCTCTCGGAGATAGCATTAATGGCAGTTTCCCCTGCCGACCTTAGTCGTCTTGTCTGTAGTTACTGGAGCCCACACTTTGGCTGGAAATAGAATGAGCTAAATCATCTATTGCATGTAAGTACGTTAAGCAAGCTAGCACTCTTCTTCATACACGAGGAATCTGTGATGGAGGATAGCATTTCCTAGAGTCTGGAGGCCACTAGGAAATTCTCGGTTGCTTCTGCTTACAATATTGCTCTCAGGGAGTCATCTCCAGTTGAGGCAGCAAAATGGAATAGCATTTGGAAATTAAGAGTTCCTAACCGCATTCGCACATTCCTATGGCTGGTGAAACATGGAAGAATAATGTGCAACAGTAACAGAGCTAAGAGAGGCTTGACAGAGTGTGATAGGTGTGGACTTTGCAATAATTCGGTAGAAGATGTCGAACATGTGCTACGAATTTGCCTGGCAGCAGCAGAAGTATGGAAAAAAGTGGTCGGGCCCTTCCACGACAGAACGGTAGGCTTCAATTTCCTAAGGTGGTTCGAAGAAGGAATCATGGACAGGCACAAGAGAAACGAACCAAGCAGCACTAGTATCATCTTTGCCACAACCTTGTGGTGGATTTGGAAGTGGAGGAACGAAAGAATTTTTAACAGTGAGGTCAAACCACTGCAGTTTAAGATCCCATGCATTTAGACACAAGCTAAGGAAACAGTGCTAGCTTTTAATAGGGCTCTGGGTCACTACCCGGCAGGAAGCTCAAATGGCCGGAAAATACTTGCATGGAAAAAGCCTAAAGAAGGTTATAGCAAGATTAATGTGGTTGGATCGGTGGACCTTTTGACAAGTAAAGCGTTCTGTGGTGGCATTATTCGAGATTACAAGAGCGAATGGAAGCAGGGCTTTGTTTTTAACATGGGCAATTGTACTCCATTCGAAGCAGAGGCCTGGGCACTCTTAAGAGGGATTCAACTAGCCATCCATATGGGCTATAAGAAAGCTGCTTTCGAATCAGACTCGACTATGTTAGTGGACTACATGTTCAGTTCCAGGAAGCCATCAACGGCTGCACACAACATTCTAGAAGGATGCAAGATGGAGCTGCGAAGACTCGAAGCTTGGGATCTTGCTGCTATTCCACGTGAACAGAACCATGCAGCTGATACTCTAGCAAAACTTAGCCGAAATTTCCCAAGGGGCTTTCATGTCCTAGACAATCCTCCTGAGACGTTGCTGGGCATTATGGAAGATGACATTGCTGGAATACCTACTTGGCGTCATGTACATACAGTCTAACTTTTGTAGTTCTTTTTGGGGTCTCCCCCTTCCATAATAAATAAAAAATAAATAAAGCATTATCACTCACAGGGTTACCAGACTTGAAAATTCCATCAAAATAATCTAAACCAATATTCTTCATATCCTCCCCTTCTACACTCCCCATTATCATTCATAAGTTTAAAGATTGTATTCTTTTTCTTACGGTGAGAGGCATACCTGTGGTAAAACTTCGTATTGGCATCCGCATCTTTAAGCCAATGCTGTTTGGCTCGTTGTCTCCAAAAGGTATCTTCCTGGATCTCCATGTAACTTAGAATTTCCTCCAAGCGCTGGAACTCAGCTAGTGAGGCTGGATCCGTGCGCCCTCTCAGATGTAATTGGTCTTTTCGTAGCTGTAAAATTTTCTCACCAAACTTATGATATCGATCCCCTCCCCACCGGACCAAGTGATCTCCACAATGTGCTATGCATTCTTGGACCCCTTCTGACCTTCCTTCTTCCCATGATTTCTCTACCACATCCCTACATCCTTCATTATGTAACCAGGCCAACTCGAAACGAAATCTCCTCCTTCCCTCATTCAATCGACATAGATTATGGGTTTCTAATAAGAGTGCCGAGTGATCAAATGCCCTTGTCAACAAATTAACTACTCTCGCCTCAGGCACAATACTACACTAATCATTTGTTGCTAGAACCTTGTCTAGCCTTTCCTCAATCCAATCTGGCGTCCCTTTGCTCTTCTCCCACGTAAACTAATATCCACTCATAGGCAGTTGAGACAAACCACATTGCTCAATAGTCTCCCCAAATCCGCAAAGGAGATTATTCGGATGTGGGTTACCTCCTCTCTTCTCATACTGGTAAAGAAGCTCATTAAAATCGCCCACCATAACCCATGGAAGCCTAGATTGTGGTGCTAGTGACTTCAACAAATCCCATGCCTCTGTACATCTATTACGTTCTGGAAAGCCATAATAACACTTCATATGCCACTTCGGGAAGCCAGACATAGTCACCTCAATATCAATATAATTTTTAGAAAAACTAATAAGCCTTGCTGTATTATTCTTTCGCCACAACAAAGCTAGACCTCCTTTCAGACGAACACTATCAACATAAAAAGACCATCAAAACCAAGATCGACACGAATACGCTCAGCATGTATTCGGCCTACCTTAGTTTCCATTAGAAAAATAAAATCGGGCTTCTTACGCAACACAAGGTCCTTTACTTCACAAACTGTTCATGAATTTCCCAAGCCACAACAGTTCCAGCTGAGGGTACTCATGATAACGAGCGGACCTGGGAACCAGTACCCGCCAAGGACAAGTTTTTTGGAACAACTTCTGTCATTGAAACATATTTCTCAACCTCACCTACATGCATGATATCCTCCCCTTCTCGCCGTCTTTTCGCCGAAGCCAACACAAGCGGCTTGGGCCCCCGCCGGCCAGGATCCGAGTCCACCGTAGGGCCGGCAGTCGGTCCTCCCGGCAGTACTATAACCACGGTCGCCGCCACTTGCACTGGCTTACCATCCTTATCCAGCAACTACGGCGCCCCTATTTTCCGTGGTCCCCTCCGCTGGCCGGCACACAACTCATCAGAATAGGGATATTTATCTAATGGAATAGCCGCTTCCCGAGCCTTCAAACAATACTTATGCAAGTGTCCCATCATACCACAGAAAAAACAGAAGTTATGCAATCTCTCATACTTAAAGCTTACCCAACAGGTCGTCTTGTCACGTTTCAAGAGTTTCATACGTCGTTTTAGTGGCCTCATAACCGGTATGGAAACCCTAATACGGTAGAAAGACTTCCAGGTTCGCATATGCAAATCGGTCATCAACTTTAATGAAGGTCCCTAGGAAGTTGCCAACCTGCCCAAGTATCACATATGATGTATACCCTAGCGAAAGCTCATGGACCTGAACCCACATATCAACAGTATCAAGTGGTACCGTAACCGGTATCACACCATCCTGAACTTGTTTGCAAACCAGAGTGTGGTTCTTAAACGACTACGGGCCACCATCAAGAACGAGCTGCATATCGGTCTCATGATAAAAAACAAATAAGAATAGGCCAGGCTGTATCTCAGTTACCTGAACCCCTGACTGGCTGCCATACCGAGGCCATGACTTGGCTCATATGTTTCTCCTTGATGATTTTTGAGGTTAGAAACCTCCCAACTGGACGCCATGTCTGTCTAGCCGCTTCCCCGCTGCCATCATCAACCTGCTCGACCGGAGCAAAAACATCATCTTCCTCCTCTAAGGCGATGTCTGTCCACCGTGTCGACAAGCCCTCAACACCACCCATCACCACTGCTGCATCCATATTGCCACTTGTAGCCATAAAGAACTGGCCCCTTGTCGTAGAGAAGAGAACAGAGGAGAGAGAAACCGCCGGAAACCTGAAACCCTTGTCGTCGAAGGATAAAAGCCGAACTCTAGCGTCGTCGTAGGGAGAGAAAGTGCTCAAGTCTTAATTCCCTTAAAATTTTCTATAATATTTAGTTTTGTCTTAATATATAAAATTTATATATTTGGAACTATGTTATATCATTAAATTAAAAATTATATCTAAAAATTATTAAATGTTAAAATAAATAAGTAAGAAAAAGAATTTTATTATGGAAATCTCAAATTCTACTTCTTGATGTGGTAAATATGGATAAGACACTTTTATCTTTCAGGTCTAGAAAATGTTGCCTGCATCCAATATTCGTGTGAGTAAAAGTTTGGAAGTTAAACATATGAATAGTAAAATTGGTGATAAATTTGGGAGAAGGGAGAAGTAAACTTGGTGATAAAAGCCAACACCAACTTCTTCCTCCCTTCTCAGTTCTCACTTTACCTGTTTACTCTTTCAATTCCCAGCAATTTGAAGACTTTGACCTCCAAATTCAACTTTTGTAGCTTTAATTTTGTTTTGGCGATGGCCACCCCAACAATCAATCTTGAATCTTCTTCGGCTTGGGAGTACGATGTGTTCTTGAGCTTCAGAGGTGAGACGCGCAAAGGCTTCACCAATGATCTTTACTGTGCGTTGTGTCGAGCCGGAGTGAGAACATTTAGAGACGACGATGAGCTGAGAAAGGGCGAAGATCTTTCCTCCGAGTTCAAGAGAGCCATCCAAAATTCACGAATCGCCGCGATTGTCCTCTCTCAAGACTATGCCTCGTCTAGATGGTGCCTGGACGAGCTCTTGCAAATCCTAGACTGCAAGGAGAAGAGGAAACAGACAGTTTTTCCTGTGTTTTACGGCGTTGAGGCTTCCCAAGTGCAGAACCAAAGTGGGAACTACGGCGTTGCCCTAGCGAATCACGAACGGCGTTTTGGGGCAAACAAGGTACACACATGGAGAGATGCCGTCACTAAAGTTGGAAATTTATCAGGATTGGATTTGCGAGACGCCGCCGTTGATGGGTAATGCTTTGTTATTCAATTCCTTTTGGATCATATTCAATTGAATAGATATTGGTAAAACTTGTGGATAATGCTTTGCTATTCTGTTTGGATTATATATACTTTTGTGATCAAATTTGGAGAAAAAAAAAAGTGTCAAATAGGTCACTAAATTTATTGCTTTTATGCAATTAGTTCATTCATTGAACTTAGAAAGTATGCAATCATAAAATATGTGCAATCTAGTTCAGATGGCAAGAAATCTAACTTATAACCACACAAGGTCATGAGTTCAAATCCTTGCCCCCTTAGTTTGAAAAATTTACACAAAAGCAATAAGTTTAGTGGTTATTTAACATTTTTTCCTTTTCTTCAATTATATATTACAGTTAATTGTATTTCTAGGTATTTACTTGAAAATTATTGGGTATAAATAACTAACCTTCACTGTAATGCTTTAAAAACTTGCTAGATTACTAGTGTATAAAAATAGTCTATATCAAATTAGCCTGTGATCTAAACATAACATTCACATCAATATTTTCTTTCTTTTAATTTAATCTAGAGGCATGTTATTTTTTACGACTGTGGTTATGTATTCAATTTTCTAAAATATTTCTCTCATTTTCTATCTAAATATTGAAGAAATGAATCCAAGTTCATTAAAACAATCATTGAAAAGGTCCAGTTGGTAGTAGGCCGCCGAGTGCCTATGTTTGTTGCCAAGCATGTGGTAGGACTTGATTCTCAGGTTCAACATGTGGTACAATTAATACTTCGAGAACCAAATGATGGTGTTCGCATGATTGGAATATATGGTATGGGAGGTATTGGAAAAACTACTCTTGCTAAAGCTGTCTACAACAGACTTTTTGGATATTTTGATAGCAGCTGCTTTCTTGAGATAAGATCAGGAATTTCAGAGATAAAATATTTGCAAGAAGAGCTTCTTAGTAAGCTTCTCAAAAGAGAGATCAAAGTTGGTAGTGAAGATGAAGGGATCGTGTTGATCAAACAGTGGCTTCAAGCAAAAAAATGTCTCATTGTCCTCGATAATTTGGAATATATCAATCAATTTAATGCATTATGTGGACAACGAGATTGGTTTGGTGTAGGAAGTAGAATTATTTTAACAACTACAGAGGCACCCGTGCTGAGAATTTTGAAAGACGAAGAACGTTATGAAGCTAAGGTATTGAACCAGAAGGAGTCTTTGCAGCTCTTTAGCCTACATGCATTTGGAGAGCCATCATTACCTAAAGAGGATTATATTGAGCTTTCAGATGACCTAGTGGCTTATTGTGGGGGACTGCCATTAGCTCTTGAAGTGTTAGGGGCCGATTTGTTTGATAAATCGAAGGAAGAATGGATTAGTGCCTTTGAGAAATTGAAGAGAATTCCTCATAATGGTATTCAAGATAGGCTTAAAATCAGATATGATAGACTTCTAGATGATCATACCAAATCTCTTTTTCTTGATCTTGTTTGCTTCCCCTATGAAGTTCCCATAGATATTGCCATTAGCATGTTTGAGGCCATGGGATATTCGGCAAACATTGAAATTCAACACTTGGTTGACAAATGCTTGATAAATAATTACGGTTCTCAAATTAGTATGCATAGCTTAATACGAGAAATGGGAAAGGAAATTATTCGTTTGGAATCACCTGACAAACCAGGTGAACGAAGTAGATTGTGGTGTCTCAATGATATCCATGACGTGCTTGTAGAACACAAGGTAATGAAATTTCTTTTATTTTTCCCTTTAATTTCTTATGCATAATTCTGTCTAGTCTTTGCCATGTTTGTGACGTGTCAACTTGTCTTTGTATCTATGCTCTTTCAAGACACATTATATTGAAGGGGTCCTGTACCTCTCAGTTTTGATTGCTTCACTTTGCCTGTGTGATTAGAGATATATAGTTAAGTCACTAATTATCCTTAATCACTTAAAATTATACAAAGGGATATTACTCTAAAGGGCAAGATCTAGTGCGGCTACTGCTTCCAGTGTGGTCGTGCAACTTTGCACAATTATGTATGCAAAAATGCACTACCACATGTTCAGAAATGCACCAGGGTGTGGTGCATTTCATTTCTCAACATCACTCAATTTGTAAAATGCACCACACCCTGGTGCATTTCTGAATACGTAGTGATGCATTTGTGCATACATAGTGGTGCAAAGTTGCACGACCGCACGGGAAGCAGTAGCCGCATACGAACCAACTACAATGTTACATCTATCTTTAAAAAAGTATATCTCTTGGGATGATTGTTGACTTCCGCAATTGCTAAAATGTGAGTTTGAGTTTATAATTACCACATAGCAAGTGTGATACCAATACTAATTTACTCAGATTTTAAAAGACTAAAATGCTAGTTGAAATTCCTAAATGTTTTTGTAATGAAACTTCATTAGTTAATGTCAAGAAAATCTTGAATTTTCAGTTGATTTCTAGCGAGATTTATTAACACTTCTCATTTAGATCCCTCAATGGAGATCATTTGTACAATAGTTTGTCATTATATTTAGTCACCATGCAAGCTGCTGTGCTTCTTTAACCAATATATCTTCTATGTGTAGGGTACAACAGCGGTTGAGGTTATTTTGCCAAACGCTCCCATGAAAAATATGCGTTATCATACAAAAGCATTTAAGAATATGAAGAAATTAAGATGGCTACAAATTGATCATATCCATCTATATGGAGGCTTCAATTATCTATCCAAGGAGCTCAAAATTTTGCAGTGGAATCACTGCCCTTTGGAATACATTCCATCTGATTTTCATTTTGAGAAGCTTGTAAGTCTGGATATGCGGGGGAGCAACATTAAAAAATTTCAAGCCTCTATAAAGGTAATTTGGTGATATTGATTTTTTTTTTTTTCTTTCAATAATTTGACTTACTAGTTATTTGTCTATACTACAAGTGCTAAGAGAATGAGAACTTCTAATTCAATCTTTTTTCTTTTTCATTTTCTTTGTCCCTTGCCTCTTCCTTGTTTGATTGATTCAAACAGTATTTCCGGTGTCTCAAGTCTCTGGATTTCAGTTTTTCTAAACGTCTCAAAGAGACTCCGAGCTTTGGCGGTGGTGCACAAAATCTCGAGAGTGTATCATTTCGAGCATGCTCGAGTTTGGTAAAGGTGGACTCTTCAATCGGAGAGTTAGAGAGACTAATTCGTTTAGATTTTAGGGACTGTCCAAAGTTGAAGAAACTTCCAAATAGCCTTTGCCAGTTAAGGTCACTGCAGCTACTTGATGTATACAACTGCACAAAACTAAAAGAATTGCCCAAGGAATTGGGAAATTTGATATCCCCTCTTCATAATAGGACAAACTTTTATTGAGGAAGCTGATAACAAGTATCGTATATATATATATAGTGTACATTGGTATTGTCCATTAACTCTTGTGGTCTCTTACAATTGTTATTGCAAATTATGCTGTGCAAATTATGTTATTGCAAGGTGCATACGGTTGCAAAACGGCGCCGTTTTGGTTAAAAAAACGCGCATCCCACTTAAAGAAGAAATCAGGTTCGATTCTCAACAATAGCATTTTTATATATCCAGAAATTCATAACTATATATCCACAAATTCATAACTATATATCCACAATGACTGAATGAAGTAAAAATCCACAATGAATGAATGAATGAATGAAGTAAAAATCCACAATGAATGAACTAAATATCCACAATGATTGAACTAAATATCCACAATGAATGAACGAAATATCCATAAATTCATAACTATATATCCAGAAATTCATAACTATATATCCATAAATTCATAACTATATATCCACAGTGAATGAATGAAGTAAATATCTACAATGAATGAACTAAATATCCACAATGAATGAAATAAATATCCATAAATTCATAACTATATATCCACAATAATGCTATTGTCGAGAATCGAACCTGAATTTTTTTTTTTTAAAGTGAGACGCGCATTTTTAGTCAAAACGATGTCGTTTTGAATCGTATGCACCATGCGCATGGTACATTCGGTTGCACGGCATAACTATTGAATTGTTATACCATGGATCAAAGTTCATATTGCATGCAATCTTTGTCCAAAAATTATATGTTTGCAGTTTACACATTTTGTATCTGCAATTAATAATTTATATACCTGTAAACAAATTGAAAACACCTAATATGATAATTACAAACACATAACATGTTAACTACACATACAAAATATGTTATCTGTAAATACATAAGATGTTAGTTAACATGTTATGTTTTTACAATTAACATATTATGTACCTATAGTAACTTGGAGGGTGTGGTTGAGTGGAAAGAATTCATCCATCCTTAACTAAAGGTCAAAGGTTCAATCCTTGGCTTTGGGAATGGAGCAAAAGAGGTGCCTACAATTCACGAGAGGATTAGTGGCCACTTTGGGTGTACCCAAAAATTTATGTCTGTAATTATTTGTTATTTTTCGACTAGGATCTACAATACCCTAGTCCATGGTATAATTCTGCTGGTCTGTTAGATGCAGGATTTAACATGTTGCTAGATGCATTAATGCTCTTCAATATTTATTATACATACTAGTTCTTTACGCACATTGCGCGATTGGGATAATGCCTAATGATTTTTTATTTTTAATAAGTACTTTAAAGTATATATCAATGCAAGATTATATTGGAATTGTTCATGCATAGATAATTGAATGTTGAATTTGCGTATTTACATATGTAATTCTAAGTTTACAAATGCAAGATAATATAGTCAATATTGATTATAATTGTCAATAAAATAATTGTATAGGTATGGTTGAAACCAAATACGGGACATAAGGGAGAACAAATAAAAATTAGGGCATAAAATATTAAATATATACTAATATTGAAGAGCTAACTGCTGATTACCAAACAAGGACATTGCGAGGTAGTTTTTCACTTCAATTTGTTGTGTGATTTGAATACTCTTTTTGTCAATAAATCCCCCAAGTAGTTAATATGATTGGCTTAATTATAATTTTTTTTTATTTTTTAAAACAATTATTATTATTATTATTATTATTATTATTATTATTATTATTATTATTATTATTATTATTATTATTATTATAAATTATTACTATTATTATTATTATTATTATTATTATTATTATTATTATTATTATTATTATTATTATTATTATTATTATTATTATTATTATTATTATTATATGTACATCCTTAGGTCATTTTACATGTTAATCTAAACAACTAATTTTTTCAAATATCTTTTTACCAACTGTTGATATAATTCGTTGGTCAAATTCGCTAATATAATCCGCTAACTGCTGATTGTCAAACAAGGACATTGCGAGATAGTTCTCACTTCAATTTGTTGTGTGATTTGAATACTCTCTTTGTCAACAAATCCCTCAAGTAGTTAATATTATTGACTTTATTAATTATATATATATTTTTAAAATTTTTCATGGTATTAATAAAATACTTGATAAATAAATATATAGCATTATTTTGTATTATAACTTTGATAGTTTTAATTAAAAAAATAGTGCACAAAAAAAAAATAATAGACAATGTAGTGAATATAATCAATTGATGAATTAGAATGTAAAGAATTTTTACATTGGAGAAAAATAAAGACAATATAACTAATAAAATTATTTCTCTTAATTAATTTATTGATAATGAATATTTTATTTTTAATAAAAACATTGTAGGGACACTGTAGCGAATATAATCAATTGATAAATTTGAATATAAAGAATTTTTATATTGGAGAAAAATAAAGACAATATAACTAATGAAATTATTTCTTATATTTAATTTATTGATAATGAATAATTTTTTTTTGAATAAAGATATTGTAGACACATAATTCTAAATTAAATAAATGCATATGTATTATTTTTTTGTTGTAGCTACTAAATCATTATTTAATTTAATAGAAGTAAAGTAGATCAGAGTACTAATTATGTCAACTTTGATTGGGATGAGGTTCGAACTTAAGACATTTCTAATTGAAATCAATGAGTAAGTTAACGGTGAACTAACAGAAATTAACGGAAAAGATAATATTTAACGGAAAAGTTAACGAATAATCATACTCATTAAGGATAAATTAGTAAATCTTAAGGAAAAATTAAAATCTGATCAATCTGAACCATTCATTTGATTAAAAAATTTGACCGCCATTTTTTCTTCCCATTATAGGCCTAACTCTCTTGGGCTCTTATTAGTATATATATATATACTAGTTTTTTACGCGCATTGCGCGATTGGGATAATGCCCAATGCTTTTTTTTTTTTTTAATAAGTACTTGAAAGTATATTAAGGCAATATTATATTGAAATTGTTCATGCATAGATAATTGAAGGTTGAATTTGCGTATTTAAATAGGTAATTCTTCTCCCAAAGGTTGAGTCCCCAACCCCAAGCCCCCCCCCCCCCCCCCCCCCCCACACTCCGACCCGACAGAGCATTGTGTGAAGTTGTAAATCACGGTGACTCAATGGTTCAGCAGACAGGGCCAAATACTGGTACGCACAAGGAATCTGCCCACTTTGGACATAATTCCTGCATTGCCGGCGCCGAGGTTCAAACCTTGGTCTCTTCTCCTAAATACTGCCCACTAAACCATTGAGCTTAGCCCGTGCGGGTTAAATAGGTAATTTTAAGTTTACAAATGCAAGATAATATAGTCAATATTGATTATAATTGTCAATAAAATAATTGTATAGGTATGGACGTATGGTTGAAACCAAATACGGGACATAAGGGAGAACAAATAAAAATTAGGGCATAAAATATAAAATATATACTAATATTGTTTGAGGAGATTCCGACATTAGGATTTGTGGTTAAGTTCTATTAAGACTTTAATATTAGAATTAGATTAATGGTGTAGTTATAATTCTATATTAGACTTTAATATTAGAATTAGACTAACGGTGAATTAACGGAAAAGTTAAATGGATAATCATATAATTAAGGATGAATTAGAAAATCTTAAAAGAAAAAAATTAAAACCTGAATAATATGAACCATTCATTTGATTTAATAATTTGGCGGTCATTTTTTCTACCCAATGTTAATAATTAAATAAATTCGCTGGTAGCGAATATAATCAATTAATAAATTTGAATATAAAGAATTTTTATATTAAAGAAAAATAAAGACAATATAACTAATAAAATTATTTATCTTATTTAATCTATTGATAATGAATAATTTTTTTTTTTTTGAATAAAGACATTGTGAACACATAATTCTAAATTAAAGAAATGTATATGTATTATTTTTTGTTGTAACTACTAAATTATTATTTATATAATTTAATAAGAGTAAAATAGAGTATTAATTATGCCAACTTTGATTGGGATGAGGTTCGAACCTAAGACCTTTTTTTTTTTAATTAAAATCAATGAGTAAGTTAACGGTGAACTAACGGCAATTCTTAAAATTTTAACGGAATTAGTAACGGTGTGTGGGTATTTTAGGAAATTTTAGTGTAAAATTTAAATCTGATCAATCTTTTAATCAATCTGAGCCATTCATTTGATTAAAATCTGTGACCGCCATTTTTTCTACCCATTATAGGCCTAACTCTCTTGGGCTCTTATTAGTATATATATATAATAATAGTAGATAGATAGTAGATATATATATATATATATAGTAGACATTATATTCCAATATTCTAAGTTGGATTAGGTATCAAGAAGAAGGATGATCAATATTTTTTTAATAACCGTTTAATTTTCACAATTCCAAGAATAATACATTAATCCTATCTTGGATTCTTTGTTTGGGCGATTTGGAATCCTGCCGTCCACCCATGTTTGGTCAATCATTTAGTTGTTAATCTTGTTTAGTATTTAGTATTTCAAATTTGTACTAGTCTTCTTAATGATCTTGAAATATGTTACAATCTTATATATATTATAGAGTTAATGAACGATTTGGTCCCTCAATTATTAGCGAACTGTCAATGTAGTTCATCAATTGCTTATTCATCGATTTGGTCTCCGAAAATAATTATTTTTAGTCGATTTAGTCCCTTAGTCCGTGTTCCATTGACGGCCAGAGAGACTAAATCGACTAAAAATAATTATTTTCGTGGACCAAATCAACGGCCGGAGGGACTAAATCGACTAAAAATAATTGTTTTCGAGGACCAAATCGATGAATAAGCAATTGAGGGACTACATTGACAGTTCGCTAATAATTGAGGGACGAAATCGTTGATTAACTTTATATTATACTTTAAGCTTGGTGGCCCAAATGGACTAGTTCAAAATTTAATAGGCTAGCTCGATAACTTAAGCCATTTATAATTATTCTTTGTTATAGAAGTGATGTAAGTTCATTTTTAATATTTTTTATTAAGTTTTTAAATAAAAATGTAATAATATATTAATAAATTATCACAAAATAAAATATTTTTTTGAAAATAATAATGGAAAAATAAAAAGCTTAATATTAATGTTACTCCCCCGTCTCATTTTACTTGTCTTACTTTCCTTTTTAATCCGTCCTAAAATTTTGTACACTTTCCTAAAATAAACACTATTAAGACTGGTTTTTTCCAAAGTACCCTTGTGACTTTCAAAGCTTTGTATACTTTTAAATTTTCTCGAAAAATGTGCATCTTTCTAGACTTTTCCACATCTTTACTTTTTCAAACAATTATGGGGTTGTTTACCAAAATGGAAAAATGAAAAATTTTTCAAAAAAATAGAGAATTAGAGAAGTGGAAGAATGGAAAATAGAAAACTTGTTTACTAAAATTATCTCTCCAATTGCCTAACTCCACTCCATTCTCCAACTTCATGTACAAATTTGGAGAAACTCATTTTGGACTTCTCCAAATGGAAGAATGGAAAAAGCACGTGTGAACAATGCTTACTGCGTGAGGTCAATTGTTTGATTCCTGTTGGCCGCGCAATAAATTTTGCTTCTTCAGTTTCTTCTTAGCGGCTCAGCACCTCTTCGTCAATTATTTTATTTTATTATTATAAATAACTAGTAGTTGCACACGTGCGATGCACAGTCATATGTATAGTTTATGGAATATACAGTATGTACAAAAGCTTAAGAAATTTAATAAATTAAAAATCCCCACCAAATTGAAAATTGATTAAACATTGTTGAAGACTTCTTTGTACACAACATTTGTTGTCTTACTAAGACATGTTACATCTTCTCCACAAATCAATACTTTTAAACCCGTAGGGTTACTGACTCTTGAAACAGCTACGTACATTTGCCCATGGTTAAAGACTGGTCTTTTTAAATACAATCCCACTCTTGAGAGCGTTTGTCCTTGACTTTTATTTATTGTCATGGCATAAGATAGCATCAAAGGAAATTGCTTTCGTTGGAATTTGAAAAGCAATCTTGGATCTGACGGTGTTAGTAACATCCTTGGAATCAAAACTGTAGTACCTGCATTTGTACCCCCCATTATTTTTGCTTCCAACACATGATCAGCTAACCTTGTTACAATCAATCTTGTACCATTGCACAAGCCAAGAGTGTGATCAATATTTCTCAAGAGCATAACGGGTGACCCAATTTTCAAAGTCAATGCATGATTAGGTACACCAGAACATCGCAGACCATTCAAGAATTCTGGAGTGTGCAATTCCGCTAACATATCTGCATTAGAATCTTACTTGCAAACTGAATCACAACTCAAATAAGTCCTAGCTTCACTTGGATTTTGATCATTCGTGTATTGGTTAATGATATCTACCATATCCAATGTTAGTGCCAATATGGCACTATCCTCAAGGTATGATAAATCACCATTAGCGCTTCTAAACAACGGGAAAATGCTATCAACAATTGTAGAAATAGTATCACCATCACATTTAAGTAGAAACTTATCTGGAATTGTTAACTCTGCGTCACCATCCGTTGAATTTCCAATTTTCTCGTCACCTATATCTGCTATCCAGTTTGCAAACTCTTCAATCTCTTTGGCCTCTATTTGCGATTTTACACGTCTTAGGCGTAAATTTTTTGTTAGCCTAAATACTTTGCATGATCTCCAAAGGTATGATGAATTTATGCTCGATCCAACAATATCTTGCCTTGTGCCCTTTGGAATAACCGGAAGAATTTGTCTAAAATCGCCACCCAAAACAACTGTTTTACCACCAAATGTCATTTCACAGCTTCTTGGATTTGTGAAACGCAATAAATCACGCATAGTTCGGTCTAGGGCTTCAAAGCAGAACTTGTGCATCATTGGAGCTTCATCCCATATTATCAACTTGCTTTGCATAATAAGCTCAGCCAACGGGGTGCCTTGTCTTATGTTGCAAGTGGAATCTTCATTAACAGATATAGGTATTGCGAACCTAGAATGTGCTGTCCGACCACCTGGTAGCAGAAGAGAAGCTATGCCGCTAGATGCAACATTTAGAACAATTTCACCCTTACGTCTTAAAGCGGATGAAAGTGCTCTCCACAAGAAGATCTTACCAGTACCACCATATCCATAAACGAAGAAAAATCCACCAGCTTTGTTTTCAATATCTGTTAACACCTCCTCGTATATTACCTTTTGCTCATCTGTCAGTTGACTAACCAAATCGTTATTCTCTTTCTCCTGAGCAACACGATCATATACCAATTCTTCTTGTATCAACCTATTTGATATTAAATTATATGACTCCAAATCTGCAACTGGCATTTCTGGAAAGTCCTTAAGACTCTTTCCCATTATTGATAACAATTTTTCAATCTCAACCAACGCAAAATTCATCTTCTGATTGTCATTCAACTCAGAATCTGCAGTGATTTGAACCATTAAGTGAATACAAAACCAATGTGTTTTGCTTGAGTACGTTATTCTAAAAACAACTGAAAATAAAATGCAAAATATATAGCCAGAATAACTTGTGTACCTGAATTTTGCAATTGTTTCCAAACTTGATATTCTGCATCTTCAGACAAATGTTGCCACATGGCATACCAAACAGCTTCATGTTTACCTATACAGCTGGTCATTAACAGTGTAACAAATAACCTCCTCAACTTATCTCCAGAAGCCCAATGACTTGCTTCCTCTATTGCGTCTATATATTCTTTGTCATCATCAACTAAGCCTCTAGCATAGCACGCATCGCAGAATGAATCATATTGCACACCATTCACAATCTTTATATCAGCAAAAGATGTAAGACCACGAACTTTATTCAACAAACATCTTAAATAAAAAATTTCACCAGTGCCAGGTGGGACGTAAAAAATCCTTCCTATTGCGAATCCTTTTTTCCTTGGCTGCCATTTTCGTAGTTGTTTCTTCCACACAAATTTCGTTGGCATCTCAGCATAAGTCATCTTTCTTGCCTCTGGAAATGTCTTGTTAGCCTCAAACCATTCCAAGAACATGCTTTGTCCTATAGTTGGTCTATTCACAATGTTGTCAACTGGATCGTCATCGGAAAAAATCACACTTTGTTGATTGGGTAAGTGAAAGCTTAACCTTTCCACTGATGGAGCCCTAAGTTGTATATCAAAGCCAAACAACCGCCATACAGCCTCGCAGGGTGAAATGTACCTACAGTCATAGTACATATTAATCTCATCTACAGATTTTCCAACATCTGAATCATTGCTTGTTTTGTAGAACTCGGTTGTTACCCTGTCGTGTCCCTTATTGACATATTTGAAAAGGTACTTGATTGAACTGGACTGGTTGCACCACTCCACATTTATATGAGCCTTGTATTTAAGCAATAAATGTCTGTTGTGTGGTACAACATACCTGTTGTCCAAGACAATTCCATTTTTTGTTATTGTCCTTCCATTTTCTCGACGTCTATATAAGGGATACCCATCATCATCAAAAGTAGAACATTCCAAAAAATTTTTGGGAAAATGTTTGGAACATCTTCCTTTCACCATACACGGAGAATTCAGTCTAGCTTTTCCGCATGGCCCATGCATCATAAATTCCTCAACAGCTTTGTAGTATTCTACACCCATATTTTCATCAGGTATCTCAGCTGGAATTATTTTGTCTAAAGCTCCAACTTCACTAACTTCATTTCTTTTATCCAAAAAAGAGCAATATATGCGCATGCGAGAGGCCTCTTTTTTGGAACTCAATGGTATATATAACTGTGAAATAAATAATGAATATAATTTAGGAAAAACAATCTTAACAGGATGAAATAGTTTTAAAAAAATTGTACAGGGGTTTACCTCCAGCAACCGATCCAAACAGTTGCTTCTTTCTACAATCGGCTATCAAGGAATCGAGCTTCATCTTAAACAACCTGCAAATTATGTTAGGACGGTCTTCAGCTTTCAAACTACGGTCAGTAAGGAAACGTTGCACCTCAGGCCACTTTGGGTTGCAGGTAAAAGTTATAAATAAATCCGGATATCCAATCCATCTACAAATAGCCATCGCATCGTGGTAGTTTTGTATCATGTACCTTGCTCCGCCAGTGAAACTCGATGGTAAAATTATCCTACACCCCTGATTTGCTAGATTTATTTCACCCCGAGTTAAAGCATCTGTCAACCCACTATATGATTCACAACGTAAGCTTTTTATGTGTGTCCTTATATAGATGAGTCTTCCTGACTCAACCATTGTATATCCGTCAACAACAAATTGTTGGAATAACCTCTTCGCATGTAGTATTGTACTGACAACCTCTTTTCTTGATTGTAAGCGATAACAAAAAAATTCCCTTGGACTAATCCTTTGTCTTCCGCCAGCACCACAGTTGCCCTTTATGTTAGAGAAGGCAATGTCTTCCCTATAACCATCTTCACCATATGGAAACAACAATGGGTATTGAAGTGGCAAGTAGGAAGGGTTTAATTCACTTATTCTTTGTAGCTGGCCGCCCTTAGTTTGAAGGACAATGTCACGCTCACCTATACTGGTATCAAGATCTCCAACTATTAATGCAGCTACTTCAGACACTTCAGGTAAATTGTATGTCCTAGCATCTTTCTTGCGCTTGCCTAGCAATTTTATCTTGACTTCAGCGCAGGGATTTCTATCCATTTCTGACTTAGCCATACGAAATGACTTAACCAAGACATTATTTTGATCCAACTCACCTTGAATGACATTCACTATGTCTATATGAATGTCATCTTGATTACAACCATCACTGCATTAATTATGAAATGAATATACACTTTAAATAATTAGTTTAGACTCAATGATCATAACATAAGTAAGCGAAGATTAGGTTTACCTCACAGCATTGATACGGTTTATTTGTTCATTGTTTGTGTCGTATATGTATAGTTGGGCAAAATGTGGTGGCTTGCCTTCTTGTGGAAGTAAACTTCTCATTAAATGATAGTTTTGTCCATTTAATCAGAATACAGGGGGCCCGCCTCCCTTGTTCACGGTCCTGTCAACCCTACCTCCCATTGATGTGAAGCAAAACATGTTGTTGTATGTCCTGATGTTCTGTAAGAATTTCCTAGATAGTTCACATTTGCCGAAAAAAAGATCGCTGATACCTTTGGGTGGCAAGGGTAATGTGGGCAACTTAATTTTACCATTGTTGCAACACATGGAAAATCGCGGTGCTCCCTTAGTCACGGTTTTGTTCTGTCTCTCCTCAAACCAAAATAACGCACCACAATGGTCACAAGTATTTGTAGCGTCTCCAAAATCACAATATTCAACTGCATTAAAAGGTAATATTATGATGCGGTATTAATATTGCACAACAACTATTAATATTATATTGTGCTACGTACCATTAGAAACCGCAGGTGTGGTAGCAATATCGTTGTTCTGTGATTTTCCGTCAACATTTTTAACCAAACTTGTAGCAGTAATACTTGCTTCTGTAGGCAAGGGAATATTTGATACTTGAAATTTAGATAATTTTTGAATTTTCCAATAATATAATAAATTAGAATAAAGTAGTAAAGGGTTTGGAAAAAAAGTTAACAAAAATAAATAAAAGGCGTAAAGTATCCCTATATTTAACTAATGAAAGCATGTATATAGAAATTAAGGAAATACCGGTTGAACAGATATCTGCTGCTCTAATCGGTGCAGGAAGAGATTCTCCTTCGAACGCTAACAGCAGGTCCCTCTTTAGCTCATGTGGAGGTTTAATAGTACAACAATTTGTACCGTCTAGGATTTTGTTGCATCGACTATTAACATTCGATATGTTCTTGAACGGTTGTCGCGTTGGTACTTTATGTTGTGTGTTACAACCTATTGTCAAAGTTCATAGCAAATGAGCTACAGTATCAACGTAATAAATTAAAACGTACATTTATGACTTTTAAATGCACCTACCAGTTAATATAGATGTTGGTACGGAGGATATTGACTCTTGTAAGTGTCCCAAAATGAAAACCTTTGATTTGTTTGAGCCGAATTTTTGTGTTATGTTCCGCCCACTTAAGTGTACATTGGAAGTACCTTTGTCACACATAGATAAATATTTAAGTTAAACACAATATCGAAATAGACAAATAGATTCAATAACTAAATAACAACTAACTAAAAAAATTATATATGAATATTTGAAATATATGTAAATGTACATCGCTATAATATGTAATAGTTTTACCGTTTGTTATAGTACTTATTGGTGTAATATTTTGAGTAGAACAACATCCAGATGAAAGTCTTCTAGGGATACTTGAAGCATTTTCGTCTCCAACTGGAGGGTTTTCCTTTGTTGGTGAAATTTGTTCAAAATTCTCTGCGATATAGGTAAGTAAAGTTAAGTAATTACACCAACATTACACAACATAAATGTCCAAGTATAATTATCAATGAAAAGCTAATAACATAACTATGATGAATTATTCATGTACCAAGGTCCACCATATGGTGTGCACCTTATATAGAAACTATATTGTTATGTAACGTGTTGTTTCCCTATAAGTACGAAAATTGAATAATTATCAAGATGATTTAGAATTATTTATTAGACTCTTATATTAGTACATTCCATTACAACACAATTTCTAATATTTCTTTGCAAAAATATAATTTATAAAGATGTACGTGAAATTTAAAAGTAATATTGAATAAGACAAAAAATAGAGTTCTATGAATACTTTCATAAACGTATCTAATATATATGGAAGCTTAGAATTGTGTATTATGTGTCAAATAATATTTGACGACATAAGTATTCTATGATATCCACTTTATCCATTACACGACAATTAATTCATTATATCATTGTACTAAACATACTAATAAGTGGTAAAAATAAGGCCCAAGCTAAGTAAAAACACAATACTTACCCAATAGACTTACACTAACCAGCTCCATTAACTCGACCCACAAACCCTTTCCTAAACCCGACCCAAAACCCGGAATATAAATTCGGAGTCCAACCTTCACTTCTACCCTACCCGACCTTTCGCATTCCTTCCGCCTCTCTCGCCTTCGTCAGAGGCAATCGCCTTCCGTAGGTCTCTCTCCCTTTCCTCCTTACATCTCTCACTCTGTCCGAAAGCTTGGTAGCAAGCATGTCGTCGACAGTATCTATGGTGTTTGCGTGAACTCTTTCGGTTATAGCTCGATGGAGTACAAACCCTAAATGTAAACTATACAGCTTTCATCTTCAGTTTGTTTCCTTCGCTTTAGTTTCTCTTTCGAATTACCATCATTGAAATTACTGATTTCCTACTAATATCAGCCGATACAATAGCTTTATCCTATTCTTCGATCTAGGGTTTTGTTCTCTCCTAACCCTAACATGTGTTCGAGACATCAACTGCTCGGCGTGGATGAGTCCGACATCACCGTCCAAAACCAGAAGTCCAGAAACAACATATAAGCTAAGTATATCTATGATTTCTCATAATTTGTCAAGTTTTAGATCTCAGTTTGCGGATTTGAAATGATTCAAATGAATTGCTATGATACATGCTTTCTGTACGTAATTAATAGCTCAAATTATATAGCTAGGTGCATTTAGCCTATGTTTTAGAAGTCACATTTCACGAATTTTTTACCTTCTGTAATTGTTAGATTTAGTGTACTAATAATTGTAAAATAAATTGTTCTTATTTGTCAATTAAATGTGTTTTGCTGGGACAGAAAGTCTGTGATGCATCATTTGAAATAGGATACAGTAAACAATCCAAGTTGTTGACAGTAATGGTAGCAAAAGTCAAGTAAGATTAGAATTTTTGTGTACCTTTTTGTTGTATTGAATGCTTCCTCTTTGTGCCTATGATTGTAGAAGTTGTAATTTGCCTCATTGCTCTGAAAATGGTTTAATTTGCAATATGATATGCTGTGTTTGATATACATGAATTATGAACTGTGTGAATTATAACTATCTTATTTGATGTTGAGTAATTATAGTATGACTCTTCAGTTTTTCTTGAAATTGGTATTGGTGTGTGCCACTTTATGTGCTAATTAAATACATGTATTCCTGATATTGTCAGACCTTATTTTTTCGAATGACATGACTAAATTATTTGTTCCCAGATTCTGGCAAATGATGACTCAAAATTCTGATGCCATTGTTTTGATTAACAATTCATCCTCTCTAATTAGCGTACGTGTGAGTTGTTGTACTTAATCTGTTCCTTAAAAAGGTGGATTCCAAAATTTTCCTAAACTCAGATTTTCTTTTTTCAGATTACTGCCTTGTATACATTTGCTAATATGGCAAATGATGAAATCAAATTCTGATGCCAAATTGTGTTTTGAATGGTTGTTTGTTGTGTCCTATCTTTTTGCAGCATATATTAAGCCCATACACACTATATAAGAATGTATTTTTTTCCACAGATTTTGGGCAGTGATGTAAAAGATATTTGCAGATCATTTTTTTTTCAATGCTGTATAGTATATTTTTAGTCTAGGATTAGTCAACTCATCGGTATATGTAGTTTTTCAAATAATTGATACAGGGTTTCAAGATATAATACTTCATTGCAAACAATAGAGTGATTTGTTTGTTTCAAATTCGATTTATTTCAAATCCACACTACTCATTTGTAAACAGTACATATACAATGGGGATATAACTTTAGAAACCCCTTTCGTTCATTAATTCACCTTACAGTTCAATATTTTTCCAAAAAAAAAAAGAATTAATTTATATACTACAGTGATTTATAATACAAAGTACGCGAGTAATTGAAAACCCCAATTTTTTCATAGTATACTATATAATGGGTCATTTTTACAGCTCCAATTTAACGAAATCATGAAGGGGGTTTTTATTTTTATTTTAGATTAAGTATCAATCTAGAACATCGAACTGTATAATAATACGTATATCTGTCATAGAAAAACCAAACTTTTTAAACAATACATCACAGGCAATTGTGGTTTTACTTCCCTTTCAACTAAAGGAGGATACTATAGATAAATGTGACTTTAAAAAAAAAAAAAAAAAACTGTATGACCGCCATAAAGTTTGTGGCGTTAATTTGTTGCTTGCACCTAAGTATCATTACAGAAAGTCTTATTGTATTATGGAAATATAATTTCATACCAAATAAACACTTTTTTTAACAATAAAGTATACCGTTTAGGGTATACTTATCGATCTAAGTGTATACTATGTATAAGTTTCAACTAAAAAAATAATTTTTTTAAGAATCAAGTAGAGGAAAACTGTTTTTAGTTCCATTTCTGGCCTACTGTTATGAGATTTTAGACATTTGATGCATTTTAATTAAATGAGTTTTAATTTTTTCTAAGTTGTTGTGTTAATTTGGTGTTTGTTTAAGTATCATGCAAGATACTCTAAGTGTATTATACTATGTCTTAAAAAATACAGACTTTTTTTAACAACAAAGTCCACAGTTTTTGATGGATTTAAAATCAAAGGGTGTTTTTTTTTCCTAAGTTGTGGTGTTACTTATCATGAGATTTTAGATATTTGATGCATTTTTTTAAACTGTTTTGTTTTTTTTTTTAAGTTGTGGTGTTAACTTGTTGTTTGTTTAAGTATCATGCAACATACTCTAAGTCTATTATACTATGTCTTAAAAAATACAGACTTTCTTTAACAACAAAGTCCACAGTTTTTGATGGATTTAAAATCAAAGGGTGTTTTATTTTTTTCCTAAGTTGTGGTGTTACTTATCATGAGATTTTAGATATTTGATGCATTTTTTAAAACTGTTTTGTTTTTTCCTAAGTTGTGGTGTTAACTTGTTGTTTGTTTAAGTATCATGCAACATACTCTAAGTCTAGTTTAGTTCCCTTATAAAAAAAAAATTATAATATTTTAGGAATTTGATGCATTATTTTTAAACAAATCTGGTCTAAAGACTTTGAATTGTACTGTGCAAAGTCAAATTCTCAGCAATATAGTATTTGCTGTTTGTCCTAGGAAATAAAATAGGAAAAAAATAACTTACAATAGTATCCTTAAGTAATTATGTTATATAATTAGGAGAAATTAAAACATATCAAAAAACAATAATAAGCACCAAAATAGCCCAGAATAATTATCAGTTAAACCAAAACAGAGTCAAGAAAATGTTTAGTGCAATGCAGAAATAAAAAAGAAATCAAAACAGCTCAGAGGCTTAAAGTATTGTCCAGATGTGTTTTTGAAACAATTCAGTTCATCTTCTCCTTCTTAATGCTACCACCCTTTGACCTTTTGCTCCCTTTTGAGGATGAAAACTGATCCAGCAATGACCTTTTAGTAGTAGAAAAACTGATCCAACAATAACCTCATCACATTGTAAGCTGGATTATTTCCTTTCATCCGAGTTCTTTTAATCCCCACTTTAAAAATCATTTTTAAACCAATCACCACCTCAATCTCAGTGGGGATGTCAACATCGGCCTGATAAGTAATACCATTAGTAAAAAAAAAATAATAGAAATTTTAGAAGGCTTATACAATTAGTAGAAGCAAAAGAAGTACCTTTTTGTACTTCTCATACAACAGAGTAGCAGGAATGCCAACTAATTCTGCAACTTCCCTATCCCAGAGTAGGAAAGTTGCATCTATGGTTTTGTCTAAGACTCTCACCAAAAGCTTATATCTAGCAGTACCTTCCTCAAATTGTTTACACACTTGTCACAGTTTAAGACCCCTTCGATTGCTTTAAGCTTCCTGTTACAGCTAGGTGTCAGGCATGCCATGTAGTACCAATCGTCTGTAGAAGACTCTATTGCCATAATTTCACCAAGAATATAGTAATCCCCATCCTGAAAAAATAGTTACAAAAAGTATGTTTAACACCACAACTTAGATTTGTAAGAAAGATTGTTAATATGTAATTAACAACCTGCAGCTTAGATAGATCAAAGATTGTAGACACAATCCTTTCACCCTTTTGGAAACTCTCAATCCCTGTGGACTGGGAGTTCAGAGTCACAGTGCTCAGACTTTTAATTGGAGTCTCTTGAACTTTTAACCTGCAAAAAACAATCAGAATTTGAATCAGTAAATGAGACTCATTTAGACCTCATAAATGGCAGGAAGTTTATGCATTACATAGACTTACTGAGATTTGAAGTCCTTGAACTCATCAAAATCACCATTCACCCAGATCTTAGTTGCATCATACGATGATGTTATTCTGACCTCACCTAAAAAAACACACATAGAAAAAACATAGCATTGTTGTCTATTGCATAAAATAGAGGAGGACAGTATAAGTTTCAAAGACTCACCACTAACCACCTTCGCCCTACAACATTATATTGAATAGCTACAATCACTGGTTCATTTGAACTTGAATTGTAGTAGGGCAGTAGAGACTCAACATGAGAATCCCACAAGGTACACATCAAGTAGTTATCACTGTTTTTGGTAGGTAGAAAAGAAAAATAATTAAATATAATAAACAGAAAGGGAAACTTATAAAGTGGAATCAATAAAGAAACAGTAAAACTAAAGGAAATAAGCAATATGAAAGTCAATCTAGATTCATAAGAAAATCTGAAAGGAAATATGCAATCTTGTAATGGAACAAATAAACAAAAAATATAAAACTTACGCATTATCGCAGATTTGAAAGTCAATCAGTTTTGTGGCTTTACCACCCACAATCTTGTCTACAGGGTTATATATCTCCACCACACGACCTATAACATCTGAAACATATTTAAAGAATATAAGCAGTCATTATATGCCTAAGCAGTTGTATTAGTAATAGTACAATTAGGATTTTACCAATGAGCTCCTTGTCATTAACTTCCTTGGGATCTTTCAAAGACTCAAAACTTGTAAGCCGAAACATAAAAAGTGGAAAGCCTATAGAGTTGATCTGTTTGACTTCTGTTTTGTAATTAAACTTGAGCATATACTTATGCTGGGTGACCTTGTAAAGGTAATAGTTTGTAACAGCATAGAAGTTCTTTATCTCATACAGTTGGCCTTCTTTTAGCACATCTTTGTATTTGACAACATCTTTATTCTGAATATTAGCATGTATATAATCTCCCTGTACAGAAATGTAAATACGGTATGCTTAAAATATGAGCAGTAAGTGATATAGAAATTTAGATTGAATCATGCTTCTGTTTTACAAAACTATTGCTGATTTACAGTGAACATGTAAACATGCTTCTGTTTGCAAATGTATTTAGTAAACAAATATAGAAGCTATACATGTACAGGAATGGTATATATATAGAAACATGCTTCTGTTTGCAAATTTAGTCAATAAAAAAATATAGAACCTATACATGTATAGGAATGCTATAGGATGCCAGTTGGTTGACAAAATTGAAAATAATCCCTGACTTTTACAAATAGGAATGCTATATATATGGAAAAATGCTTCTGTTTGCAAATGTAGTTACTAACAAATTATAGAAGCTATGCATGTATAGGTATAATATAGGATGCCAGTTGCTTTACAAAAATGAAAATAATCACACCTTCTGTTTTACAAATACGAATGCTATATATATATATGGAAACATGCTTCTGTAATACTAAAATCTTCTGTTATTCAGTGAATGTGTAAACATGTATATACTTTAAGATGAATTAAATAAAAATGCTATAGAAGTGTACCTGATCATCATGGAGAAGACACTCCATACTCTTGACGTTACTACCTACCCTCCTCTCAGGCACATCATAGATCCGTACACAACGTACTCTAATTCCCCTTTGCTTGTGGACAGGATGGATATCTTTGATAGCAATGAAAAGGGAAGGCATTGTACTACTATTTCGAAGAAGAATAGTGATGGGCAGGGTTTAGGGTTGAATAAAATGGACATCAAAATCTGGAGGTAGCCTTTTATAGGCAACAATCACATTTTGAATTACACCTCTCGAAGAGTTTTCATGATGATCAAGCCTTGGAACACCAAAAATGCATTAAATGTTGGTGTTGGTTTAAGTTTAAATTATATAATCTTGAGTTATGTAAATAATTTTCGTCTTTATTACTATATATCACCAGCATGGATTGTAAATATATATAGACATTTCAGTAGTGGTCTACTATTAAAAGTAAAAACCATTCGAATCCTCAGATATTTTCTGCATTGGTAAGGTAAAAAGTAGTATTTAAAATATTATTTGGAATCTGTACATTAATAAAGGCAGCATTAAATAGCCGAATTTTTGTTAGACAGCACAGCAAACAACATCGTATACAACGAGCACTAAAATGCAATAGACAATAACATAGGGGTAAAACGACGGCGTATTCATTTGGGCGGGATAATTTTTTAGGCATCAAATTGTTGCTTTATTATAGAGTTAGATTAGATTAGATTAGATAGCATCTTGCCCTCTTCTTCAGTTGCTTTTCAATTTTATTATTATTATTATTATTATTATTGAAACGCCTCCTCTTCAGTTTCTTCTCCCATTTTTTATTATTAAATTTTATTATTATTATTATTATTATTATTATTATTATTAGTATACAAAGAGAGAAATCAAAAAATTAGAAAAATGAAAATCTAGAAGAATAGGAATGAAAATTAGAAAATTGGAGAAATGGAAAAATGGAGGAATAGAGAAAGAAAATTGGAGAAATGGAAATGGAAAAATGGAGAAATGAAGTAAACGACCCCTATATCTTTCATCTCATGTATTCTGCAGACCCATATCTTTCATCTCATGTACTCTGCAGACCCATTTCAAACTTTCTCATGCTTTTTCTTTTTCAAACGTAAATCTCTTTCCTCTCATCTCCTTCAGTAGGATTAGTAAATGTTCATAGACACAATATATGCTCCGTAAACAATAATAAGATTGTTTTAGCTACAAGAAAAGAAAATTTCTGCATCGACGAGGCGATGGTGCTCAGTTTTGCAGCAAAGGGAATCTTGCTAAAGATCTATACAGCTTCCATGTCATTGATCTAGATCTATGTCCATTTCAATGGCCGATTCCTAGTTATCTAGTTCAGTGGAGGAGTCTACCACTACAAGAAAAAACAATTTTAGTGACAAAAAATTAGTGACGGGTAAAGAAATCCCTCACTAAATGTGTTATTTACATATTTTTTTGTGAGAGTTAAAAATTACTCTGCCTAAAAGTTTTTGATTTAGTGACAAAATTTTAACTTTATATTTAATTTAAAATTATACTCTCGTTATTGGTATGAAAAATTTTGTTACTCTTGCTATTGATGCCTGAAAATTATTTTAGTCAAAAATTATTCCCACAAAAACTCTTTTTTTATTGGCGCCCTGCATCTCTTCCTTATAAAATTTAATTATTTTACTAAAATAAAGTTTTAATTTACGGCCACGTACACACCCTTCTATCTTCTCTTTCGACCTACTTGCATCTCACCAGCACTCACCATCTCTGTACAATATCTCTCTATCTCTTCACTCCCTCTACTTCCCTTCACTCCACCATAAATCATTGTGGGTTTTCTCAGGTATAATCACCAAATAATCACAAGGTAATTTCTTAGTTTTCTCTTCTCCTTTTTTTTTTCCCCCCGTATTTCTGTATTATACTGATGTTAGGGCTCAAAAAGCCTCTGTGCTTAAACCATACAAATTAAGAGTCTCATAGGCCTTTGGATTTCATACTGGAGTGGCTATAGGTTGACGCTAAGAGAGATCTTTTCTTCCGAATTCGAACTAGATTGTAGGTTTGAAAGAAAAAGAGATGTACCTTTGGGCTAGATTTCTATCTTACATGGTAGGGCTATAGCTAATAGTACATAGAGCTTTTCCTATTACCAAAACTCTAGTAAGGTGCTTGCTATTAAGAAAACCTTTGAGAACCGTATAGCCCAGCCAACAAAGAAAAAATAGCATTATCTGTAAAGTCTTAGTTTTCAATTTCACCTCTTTTCTCTGTTTCGGTTGGGTAAATTGATATGTGTGTTTTGATTTATAATTTTTTAATGTCTAGATCTAAATCTATAGCACGGGTTATTGTTTAGATTTGTATATACGAATCTTATGAATTGTACCTGTAATGTATTTGTATGTATATTTAAGTTGTCTTTCTCTAAGTATTAAAAATTCTTATTGGATGATCACTAGATTATGCTGACGTTTTATGAGATTGAGTTTTTATAGTTTTACCATAACAACAGTACACTGACATTCTTGAGTAATTGATAAATTTTATAATACTAGTGACTATATATTTGGTTCGATTTCTGCCAAGCACCTTGTGCTCAGATGACATGTAGTGACCTCTTCAATATGGGAGGTCATGAGATCGAGCCTCAGTGGAGGCGTTGTTGACTCTGTGTGAGGGGAGTGTAAAGGTGATGGGAACCTTTAGTTATACAATAGCAACACTACTATAAATTTGGTTAAACTCATACTTTTAATCACATTAGTTTTTATTGTTAGTGTTAAACTATTAACTATGACAAATTAAACAAAATACAGAGAAATTGTTAGTGTTAGCTATGACAAGATTTAGTGTTTAGTGCATGTGTGAGAATATACTATAGCAACTTGCCTTTGAATCTTTCATTCTATTTTGGTCGGTAAATAAATATTGTCTCCTTACTCTTTATGATATGCTTGAATGAAACATAATTTATCTAGTTTGAATGAGTAAACTTCATAAAAAGTTTTTGCTAAAATGTTTGTTTAGTTTTTTTTTTCTTAATTTTTTTCATTGATTATATGTGTTGGAGGATAAAAAAGATAAAAGATGAAAATATCTTTTTTCCTTCTTTCCTTCCCTCTTGTAACCGTCTCTCCCTCTCCCTTTATATTGTATTCAACACTCAATACAACTTACTGCATTTTTTCCTTTTCTCTCTTCTCTCCAAAGCTTCATAATGTAATTGCTTAGTTTCCAACATGGTATCAGAGCGGCGGAAGCTCATCCACGCTGCTGCATTTTCCGGTGCCGGAGAAGTCGATGAAGCGAAGCGACACCGACACCTGAATAGCCAGTTCATCCAAATCCTAGTTAATCCGTAGAGGATAATTCCGATCCATCCGCAGAGGGTGCGTAGCAACAAAGCCGATGCTCGATCACTAGTTAGATCAGCATCTTCAATGATTCCGCAGAGGAATTTGAGTTCGGAGCAACAGATTTCCGTAGCCGATCCGCAGCGGAAGGCGATCCAAGGAATCTGTCCATCGCTACCGATCATTGCGGCGTTGCTGGAGGCAGAGCTCAAGGACGCCATAGCCGTTCCGCATCGGACCTGTTCACCCAGAGAAAATATAGTCGAAAAGATCTGGAAAATCCAGCATCCAAATCTCTCTCGATCCGTCTGCAAATTCGGTCTCAGCAAAAAGAGAGAGAGAGAGATGAGCAAGATCATCAACGTACACTTCGGCCAGGCCGGAATACAGGTCGGCAATGCCCGCTAGGAACTCTATTGCCTTGAGCATGGCATTGAATCTCCCGTTCAAGCGATCTCCACAGTCGTTCCGCAGCGGAAGGAAGGAGTTTGCAATCCTTACAGCGTTGAGAGTCTTTCGTTGTCCGGAAAAGTTAGGAAGCCGAACAGTGAAATCATGAGCGCAACCAAAAAGGCAGAGGAAATTGACGAGAGTGAAATTTCGAGTCAGAGAAATTTTTCCGGCAAGGTTTCGGAGTTCAGAGAATGGAAAGTGAAACGAAGCAAGGATGCGTCTGAGATGAATGACAGTGATGTCGTTTCATTTAATTGTGCTTTCTCTTCTCTCATTCATTCATTAATGAGGATGAAGATAGTGAAGAATTGCTTCGCCGGCGGTGAACTCGTTGATGTATTGATACATGGACGCTGCAAGGCTGTTGAAATTCGTAAGCAGCTAGCAAGAAAGCATTACATTCATCATGTGTTTTGGGAAAACGAATTTGAGGACGAGAAACCACTAGAGTTTAGAGAGATGGGGGCGAGGCCGTCGGGAAGCAAGGTGGCTTCAATGGCGTCTCCGCTGCATGTCAACGGTGAAGATAACAGTGTTATTGCGAATTCCGGAATGAGTTTTGAAGGTGGTTGGTACGTCGTCAGTCAAGATCAACAACAAATTGGCCCTTATACTGTTGTTGAGTTGCGAGAGCATTATTCAAGCGGGTATCTTGTGGAGAACATTCTTGTGTGGACTGAAGAGAGAACTGATTGGCAGCCGCTATCTTCTATTCCTGGATTGTTGGTGGATATACCTCAACAGAGCACTGGTCATTCAACCGGTGTGACCTTTGTTAATGATGAAGACAGAACTGGTGGATACTTTGACTTGAAACTAGATATGATAAAGACATTGTCCTTTCTATCAACCAAAGTTGGCCATAGCAAATCACCTATATTGTACAACAAAGCTTTTAGATCGATTGGGTTCAATGGAGTTTATATTCCTCTTCTGGTAGATGATGTTGCAAATTTCTTGAAGACCTATTCTTCTTCTGATTTTGCTGGCTTCAGTTGTACGATTCCACACAAGGAGGCTGCCCTTGCAAACTGTGATGAAGTTGATCCCATTGTTAAGTCAATAGGGGCTGTAAATTGCATTATAAGGAAAGCTGCTGATGGGAAATTATTTGGCTGCAATACTGATTATGTTGGTAGTGATGATTCTGATAAGAGAATTATTGATTGGCTAGCATCAAATTTCAAGAAGGATGAAGACTCTCTGATTGTTCATTGAAGAGTTGCCATGGCAAGTATGGCTTGAAGTAGGTGGAAGACTTTCTGAATTGCTTGTTCCTCCCGGAAAATGATTGCATGTTCTAAGCAACAGTTTTATTGTTTTTTTTTTCTTTTCGTTTTTTTTTCGTATCTAAGCTGGGCATGTAGAATCTACACACTCCAGCTTACGGGGGGGGGGGGGGGGGGGGGTGTTGGAGGATAAAAAAGATAAAAGATGAAAATATCTTTTTTCCTTCTTTCCTTCCCTCTTGTAACCGTCTCTCCCTCTCCCTTTATATTGTATTCAACACTCAATACAACTTACTGCATTTTTTCCTTTCTCTCTTATCTCCAAAGCTTCATAATGTAATTGCTTAGTTTCCAACAATATGGGTTTTGTTTTCTCTTTGAGGATATTCTATTTTGGGTGAATTTTATGAAAAATTTTCTAAATTGTAATTATGCATTCTATATTTAGGAATTGATAGTTATATTTTTAATTAAATCATAAAGTTCTTTGTTTTCTTGTCTGTATCTTGAAAAAAGAAACTAATTCATGGAAATTTGGTTGAAAAAAGGTAAACAAAAGAAGACAATTTGATTCTTGAAAATCATGTAGATTTCGATATATTATATTATTTTTTAGAATACTTTATATATAATTAATTTTTTAGTTAATAAAATATCATTTATATTAAATTCAGGTTTCAATTTTTGCTATAGAGCTTCCATTATTCTATTTATAATGGCACCTAGTAAGAAATGGATGAGTTTTTTCAATGACCGGTTGAATGAACAATATAAAGATGGTGTTAAAAAAATTGAATTATGCATTTCTCAAGACTGGTGAAGAGCATAAAATACGATGTCCGTGTGTCAAGTGTAAGAATAGTGGTTATAGATCTCGTGAAGTGGTTGAAATGCATCCAGTGTATGAAATTTTGCCAAATTATACATTCTGGTATCACCATGGTGAAAGGCGTGGTGAACCACAATCTGATAATGATGAAGAAGAAGAAAGTGAAAATGATGAGGAGATTCAAGAACTATTACAAGATGTATATCCTGATTATTATAGCTTTGGTAAGAGTGAGTCTAATATTGGTACTTCAAGTCATATTGAGCATGGAGACGAACCAAATGAGGAAGCAAATGCATTTTACAGGCTGTTAAAGGACTTTGAGCAACCGGCTTACCCAGGTTGTGATACCTCTAAGTTATTGATCATTGTCAAATTGCTTTATATCAAGAGCATTGGTCGATGGAGTAATGAATCATTGATATGTTGCTACAAATGTTAAAAGACATACTCTCATCGGTTCATCTTTGCCAGAAACATATTATGATGCCAAAAAAATTATTAGAGATCTTGATCTCTCTTATGAAAAAAATATATGCATGCATTAATAATTGTATGTTGTATTGGAAAGATGATGATGAGTTTGGTTCATGTAAAATTTGTGGTGCTTCAAGATGGAAAGAAGATATTCACGGTGGGAAATTAAAATTAAAAGTAATGGCAAAAAAGTGTCATTGAAGACAATGCGATACTTTCCTTTAAAGCCAAGGCTTCAGAGATTATTCATGTCTAGGAATATAGCTTCTTTTATGAGATGGCATCATGACTCAAGAGTGGATGATGGAGTGATGAGGCATCCGGCTGATTCTATGGCATGGAAACACTTAGATGAAATTCACAAAGATTTTTCTTCGGAGCTTCGAAATGTAAGACTTGGTCTTGCAAGTGATGGTGTAACACCCCACTTTTCTTAATCTAAATTCTCAAATACTTAACTTAATAAGACAAGCTAAACAAGAAATAAAGAAAGATTTCAATAACTTAAACCAACTAAAAACCAATCAACGGGTGTTACTGCCACAGTCACCACTTGAGGTGACTGCACATGCTAAAAAGGGAAATAAACTAACAAGTCAACTTCATTAAAACTTAAAGCTTGGGGTACAACTCAGGTGTCCAGCACCAACAAAAGATCATACTAAATCATTACAAACGACTAACATCAACATTAGTATCAAGTCAATAACATCCAAAAAGATACTAACTAAGATCTAACATCTCATCTACGCACTACAACTACTCGTGCGGTTATAAAAACAGTAAAAAATAAACTGTCGTATTCAAATTCCATCGCCAGGTTTTTGTGGTCTGTTACCACTTTACCCAGACCTTCTAGCCATTGGACACCCAAAATGGCATCTGCTCCAGAAAACTCCAATATATGGAAGTCTGCGACAAAGTCTCCTCCTTGCATACGAAATTGCACATTTCGGCATATACCGTCACTATGGAGTTTTTCGCCATTGCCCACTGCGACAGAGAAGCAAGTCGTTTCATCAATGGGTAAGTGAAGGAACCGTGCAATCTTTGGTTGGAGGTAATAATGCGAGCTCTCTGTATCAACAAGAACGCTGAAGGACTGGTTCCCACGCTGGCGTTCAAGCGAAAAGTGCGAGGTCCCATGGTCCCAACTAGAGCATGTAACGAAATCTCAGGTTGATCATGTGGTGGCTCTAGTGTTTTGGGCTCAACGACGTCAGCCTCATACACCACGTCATCTGCCGCATCAGCCGTCACAGGTGGCTCATCCACCAGAAGTAGAGGTGGAAATGGGCCAGGCCCCTCCACAGGGGCCCATAGCCTGGCCTATTTAGGGCTTGGCCTGGCTTTAATAAAACAGGCCAGGCTTAAGCATATTTAAAAGCCTGTTTAGGTAAATAGGCTCAGGCCTATATATAAAAGCCTGGCCAACAAGCCTGCAGGCCTGGCCTGTTTATATATAATATATATAAAATATATATTTAATATTTAATTATTATATATTACATTTTATACCTATTATCTTTTAATATTTATAATATAACCCAGTATATATATATATATATATATATATATATATATATATATATATATATATATATATATAACTTATCTACTTATCTAAATTTCTAATAACCCTAACCCTAACCCAGCGTCCCCGCGACTCTGCGTGTCTGCGTTTCTTCCCAACATTCGAAATCGCCGACACACATGAACAACACTCCGGCGACTCCAGCAACTCCAGCGAGGCTTCGAGCGGAGAGGCGGTGCGGCAAGGCGAGGCGAGGTAGTGCGGCGAGGCAGCGCGACTGCAAGTTGGAACGTTCAGGCTACTAGCGACCGGCAACCGGCGAGGTTAGTGAAGTTAGTGTTCTTAATATACCATTTTTTTTTATATTTAATATACTATTTTAGTGTTTAATATACTGTATAATATACTGCTAATCTGCTATATACTGTATAGTTAATCTGCTAATCTGCTAGTGAAGTTAGTATTTAATATACTGTAGTTTAGTTTAGTTTAGTTAGTGAAGCTAGTGAAGTTAGTGTTTAATAAATTATAATCTTTAGTCTAGTTATACTGCTAGTGCTAATAAATTATAATCTGTTGTTTTAGTTTAGTTTAGTAATAAACTGAGTGTTGTTTTAGTTTAGTAATAAATCTTTAGTTTAGTTTAGTAATTAATCCGTTGTTTTAGTTTAGTTTAGTTTAGTAATAAACTGAGTGATGTTTTAGTTTAGAAATAAATTGATTAGTTATAAATTATAATCTTTAGTTTAGTTATACTGCTAATAAATTATAATCTGTTTAGTTATACTGCTAATATTATATACTTAGATAGTTAGATGTTACTTTGTTTATGTGTAATTGTGTATTGATGGTTAAATATTTATAAAATTATATAGGATGACAAGTAACAATACAAATGAATCTATTCCTGAAAAAGTTAATGTGCAAGTTACAACTACAACTCCATCAATTTCTTAAGTCAACCAATTGAAATTAACAATTCTGAAGAAGTCAATAGGGTTGATAATGATTCAATCTTAACAAAAAAAAAAACGGAAAAAAACATCTGCGGTATGGAATAATTTTGAAGAAATTGTACTTGCTAATGGTACAAATGTGTTTGTATTGTAAGGAAAAGTACTCTACTCATGGAAAGGGTGGAAGCACTAGCTATCTTAAGAGGCACTCAGAGATTTGCTTGCAGTGCAAGTTGCATATCTCTCGAGATAATAAGCAAACAACGATACAATTTCGTCCGCCTAGTGAATCTGGTGGTAATCCTTTTATTGTTTCTAATGCTAAATACTCCAATGAAAAGATGAGAGAGATTATTGCTAGTGGAATCATGGTGCATGAGCGACTATTTAGCATCGTAGAGGATGACATGTTTGTTAGGAATAAAGTGTAATGGTTTTGATATGCCAAATTTGTATTTGTAGATCCCCCAATTTTATTTATAGGTCTAGTAGAGTCTTAGACCATGATTGGGAAATTATTTAAATTGTAAAAGAGAAAAACAGAGGAAGATGCATGAAAATAGAAGAAGAAGATTTAAAGCCTAAAATCAAGAATTTGTCTGGAGAAAATGACAAATTGAAGAAGAAGATGAATGATACAATAATTCACGTCAATGCTACTCAAAGAAGATATCCCAGAAGAATTTTCGTGAAGAAAATTAATATTGGAAGAATGCATGAAATTGACTTGGAGATCAAGCATCTATGGAAAGAAATGAGTACATCAAATGTGATTGGAGATTTAATCAAAAGCTGTACGGTAATCAAAAGCTGTACGGATGAAGTGGATGATGCTTGATATGTTATGTGAAAGGCTCAAGTTTGAAACTCATCATCAACAATTTTACAAGGTAAAATTTGAGAAGCCAAATTAAATTAATCTGATGGAGTTTTGGGCGCTAGTTTAAGCTTTGGGTGCCGCAATTGATTCCCAAAGGAATTGGGAGCCAGTTCGAAGCAATTGCACTTGGCGAAATTTGAAATAGCAATTGCACTTGGGAGCCAATTCTTCATAGCAATTGAAATTGGGAGCCAGTTCGAAGCAATTGCACTTAGGAGCCAATTCAAAAGAATTTGAAATAGCAATTGCACTTGGGAGCCAATTCTTCATAGCAATTGAAATTGGGAGCCAGTTCGAAGCAATTGCACTTAGGAGCCAATTCAAAAGAATTGGGAGCCGATTTCATAGCAATTGAAATTGGGAGCCAGTTCGAAGCAATTGCACTTAGGAGCCAATTCAAAAGAATTGGGAGCTGATTTCATAGCAATTGAAATTGGGAGCCAGTTCGAAGCAATTGAAATTGAGAGCCAGTTTCAGAGAAAAAAAAAATTGAAATCAATTGAAATTGGGAGCAAGTTTCACATGGGGAGCCAGTTTCATTCAAATTGGGAAGCAATTGAAAGCAACAGGAGCACATGAGGAGCCAGTTTCATTCAAATTGAGCAACAGGAGCAGTTTGGGAGCCAATTGCAAGTCAAAGTCAATTGGGAGCCAATTATGGAGAAATTCAAATTGGGTGCCAATTACAAGCCAATTGAAATTGGGTTTCAATTACAAAGGAGAAATTCAAATTGGGTGGAAGTTCAAAGCCAGTTTGAAGTCTGAGAACACCCAGACGTGAGAATGAAGAAGAAGATACAAAGACCACTCCAGAGCTGATTAGAGAAGCCATTCTACACCAAAACTGAGACCCAGATATTCTCACTCAAACGTTAAACCAGAGGAATATCAGATGAAGTTTGGAAGCTCATTTACATGGAGATGAAGCTCTAACAACGGCTAGCTTATCCTTTCTGACATCTTTGCAGAAGATAAGATAAGATCTCTGACAAAAAGATACAAGATTTCAAAAATTAGAGCGTCTCTTTCCAACGGACAGATTCTCATTACCAGCTATAAAATGATGAAGATATGAAGACTTGAAGATGGGGAAACATAGAGCATACAATAGAGCAAGAGCATAAAATTCGAATCCATAAAAGGGATCGAATAGAGCAATTAAGCTTGAAAGAGCATAGAGCAAAAATCTCATTTGGTACAGAGCATACCAAAAATCTTCAAGTGAGAAGTGAGAAAAGAAAAAGAACTTAGAGAGCTTCAAAGAAAATATTCAGAGTTCAAAAAGCAGAGCAAAGCAGAGCAAAAATATCAAGTGTTTTACTTGATATATTCAAAGAGAGAAAACACTCAGAGCTATCAAGAGAAATCATTCCAGAGTGTTTATCTTCATCAAAGAGACCTGCGCATCACTGAAGATCATCTACAGAGTCTCAGAAGTTGGAAGCAAGACAACACTTGTTTTGGAGCAAAACAAGAGAAGGGAGGAAAGTAGCACGGAGCTGTGAAATCCTGGATTGTCACACGGAGCTATGAGATCCGAAGCAGCAGTGTCGGAGGCACTGGGCGTGATTGGTGTGGGCTTGGTAATCAAAGCACCAGATCACGGGATACGTTTCTACCGGAGTGTGGAAGACGGGGGGAAAGTAACGCGGAGTCGTGAAATCCTGGGATAGTAGCGCGGCAACGTGAAACCCGAAGCAGCAGTGTGGTGTCACTGGGCGTGATTAGTGCGGGCTTTGTGATCAAAGCACTAGATCACGGAAATTCATTGTATCTTGGAACCAAGAAGTGGTAGATATAGTGAATTGCTCTTGGAGATAAGAGCAAGTGGAGTAGGAGGATTACACCACCTCGCGAACCACTATAATTGTCTTGTGTTCTTTACTGCTTTCTTTACTTACCGCTCTTTACATATTCGCTCTACACGAGATATACTGCTCACACAATCTCACACACACTTTATGTTTATTTATTTCCGCTGTGCACCATACTCTAACAATCTAGTTAAGAGTTTTGGTTTATCTCTGGCTTAGCAATTGTTGTGCTGTGCGAAAAAGTTTGAAAGTCTATTCACCCCCCCCCCCCCCCCTCTCTAGACTTTCACCTTACCTCTTTTGGGACCAACAAGATGAGAGAGATTATTGCTAGTGGAATCATGGTGCATGAGCGACCATTTAGCATCGTAGAGGATGACATGTTCATGTGGGCTTTTGAATATGCAAATCCAAATTTTAGAAGAGTCAGTCGTAAAACAGCAAGAAGTGATTGTTTGCAATTGTATGAAGTTGAAAAGAATACTTTGAAAAATATTTTGAATAATGTGAGTAAGGTTAGCATTACAACAGATATGTGGAAGTCAAGTCACAAAGTAGTTGAGTACATGGTTGTGACAGGTCATTCTGTTGATGCAAGTTGGAACCTTCAAAAGAGAGTTTTAAATTTTATCAAAGTGCCTCCTCCTCGACGGGGAACAAGTATAGCAAATGCTATTTTCAAGTGTTTGAGAGGATGGGGCATTGAGAATAAAATATTCTCAGTAACTATTGACAATGCATCTTACAATGGCTCTTGTGTTAGAAGTTTGAAAGAAAACATGTCATTGAGCAGTAAGTTAGTACTTGGTGGGCAACTTTTTCATGTTAGATGTTGTGCTCACATTCTAAATTTGTTGGTGCAAGATGGCCTTAACACTATTAAAGATGTCATTCACAATGTTCGTGAAAGTGTGAAATTTATAAATTCTTCAGATGCAAGGCTAAAGTCATTCCATGAAGTTGTTGAATTAAAAGGATTGAAAGAAATGAAACTTATTCTTGATTGTCCAATAAGATGGAACTCCACATTCTTGATGTTGTGTACTGCAAGTAAATTTAAGCATGCATTTTCATATTACAATGAAAAAGAGCCACATTATAAGTATGCACCATCATTTGAGGATTGGGACAAGATTGAGAAGGTTTGTAAACTTTTGGAGGTTTTTAATGATGCCACTCATGTCATCTCAGGTAGTGATTACCCTACATCTAACTTGTATCTAGTTGAAATTCAAAGGGTGAAAAAGGTTATTGATAATGCAGCTGAGTGTTTTGACATGTTCATGAGTGATATGGCAAAACCTATGAAAGCAAAATTTGACAAATATTGGGGTGAGTGTAATTTGTTAATGTCTATTGCATGTGTTTTAGATTCAAGGATGAAATTAAATGGTATTAAGATAATTTTTCCCTTATTGTATAAAACACCAAGTGATGTTGAAAGAATGTGGAGAATGTGAAAAAGGCATTAGAAGATTTATATCTTGATTATGTGAACTTGTATAGTCAAGATGCTTCTTCTACTAGTGGGCATAGTGAAGTCAATGTTGAAAGCAACACTCTGGTTGATGGTGGACAACAAATGGATAAAAGGATGCAAGAAATATTGAGTATGGTTTACCAAAGTCAATCAATTCCTCTTACGAAATCAGAGTTAGAGACTTATCTTGAGGAAAATCTTTTTATTCCTTCTTCTACTTCATCCTTTTGTGCCTTGGTGTGGTGGAAAAATAATAGTCCAAAGTTTAAAGTTTTGTCAAAGATGGCTTCTGATATACTAGTTATTCATGTTTCAAGTGTGGCATCTGAATCCACATTTAGTGCTGGGGGAAGAGTCATTGATGAATATCGTGCTAGCTTAAATGAGGAATCTATTGAAGCTCTTATTTGTGGTATGGATTGGCTTCATAACAAGTATGGGCTGAAGAAAAAACAAAAGGTAAGAATCTACTTATTACTTTAATAATATTTTATATTATTTTATATTACTACTTTTTACTTTAATATTTATGGTTTATGATTTATGAATTATGAGCACTTGAACTTGTAATGGACTGCATTATTTATTCTCAATTTTTTTTTTTTATTGTGTAGGAGAATTCTGGACAAGAGGAGATTATGTTGAAGCCATGTTCTTGCATTCTTCGGACTTGAATCTCTGAGGCTGTGAGTCGCCGAATCGGGAGGGAAGTTTTGTGGTTGGTGGGCGGTGGGAGAGGTAACAGTGGTGGTTGGTTATCTAGGTGTGGCTTGGTTTGGTTTTCAGGAGCAGCACTGGAAGATCTCCCAGACATATTAACTTTGGAATATACTAGGCGCGTATCCTGGAGTTTTTCTTCAACTAGTTTAGCCAAAGCTATTGCGTCGGATATGGTAGTAGGTTTGTATATAGCTAACTCACTCTGTATCATTGGTTTTAACCCGGAGATAAAACAATCCAATAGCGCTTCTGGGTGTAGATCATGAACCCGATTGCTTACCGCTTCAAACTTAGTTTGATAAGCTGAGATAGTTGTCTTCTGGGTTAATTTAAAAAGGGTGGCGCGATGGTTCACATACGTGGAAGGCTCGAATCGTTGTTCGAGTGCGTGGGTGAATGCTCTCCAAGAGGAAAGTTGCTGGCTCTTATACATCCATTGGAACCAAGATAGTGTTTGCCCGACCATGTAGAAACTGGATATATCTATCTTCTACTCTTCCATGATGTCCCAAAGGCTAAAATATTTTTCAGCCTGGAAGATCCAGTCTAGCGGGTTAGAACCATCAAAGGTGGTCATATCACACTGGAGAGGACGCGGTTGCTGCAAAATAGACGAAGTCTGATATGGGTTACTTGGATTGACACGGGGTGGTGGTGAGGAAGGTGGCGGGGTGGAAGATGAAGTTGGTACGGCATTTAAAGTAGTGAAGCGAATAGACAGTTCTGTGATGGCACTATTGAAAGCCTCTGTTAAAGCTTGGTTCTATGTGGCCATGGTTTGCCGAAGCTCGTCTGTAAGTTGTTTCTGGGACTCACGCATTTGCTCTTCAAGAGCCCGTTGTCTGGTTTGTATCCCTTCATTGGTCATGCTTACCTCTCAATGAAAGCACCAAATTATTGGGGATGTGTGTTTTTCAAGTGTTTTGTTGTTCACTTTAGAGGATGAACAGCCTCCAGAATAGAAAAAAGAAGGAGAAAGAGAGACTAGAGTTCAGGTAGATGAAATATTAGAATTCAGGGTGACGCCCTCTGTTTCATTAACGAAGGAATTTATAGTTTATTACATTCTAACCACTCCCTAATAAATATGCTATTTATTTGGCTCTAATTACTCTAGCAACAGAGACTGTAATTAAAATGTAGAGAATGAGTAAATTGCATGTCCTAAATATTAGGGTCTTCAACTGCAGATGTAGTCACGTAGCTTTAGTGGCGTTGAAGTCTTCCTCTTAGGCCTCCTTTCACTAGCTGCATGCGTATCATTCTGTCATCCATTTTCTTGGGTATACATATGAGAAAAAACAACACCAAACTTCAAACCGTATAAATGGTCCATACAAATACTTGTTCACCATCCTACCAATTGCATTGATATCATCCAAACACCTATCAAGTTAATGAGTTTGCATAAACATTTGAAATAATGAACCCATTTGCCATCTTGGCTTTTGATTTTAATGATTTTGTCGCAAGCCCTTCTTTCTTTAATATTTCTACTTCTTCATGTTTTAATGTTAGATAAACAGAAAGTGATAAACTAATGAATGATTTATATATGTCATGAAGCTTTTGATGATGGATTCTAGTCAATGCTTGTTGATATGCCTGGAGATCGAAGATCAACCAAGGGGTAAGCTTAAAAAAATAAGAGAACAACGGAAGATTGAAAACTGAAATGGACAAAAAACCAACTAACATTTTCTTCTCTCTCTTTTTTTTCATGATAATTAACCCAGCACCCAGATTAAGAAGTGAAGAAAACAGTAAATAGAATCTATGCAGCCTTGTAAAGGTCACCATTAGCACAACTTCCTTGTAAGTCGATGTTGCTTCAATTCAACAGAAACAAAAGGGAACGACTCCAATATTTTCTTGAACATCCTCATCCAGAGCAACCGCATAATTGCAAACTCCATTGTCTATTGAAGCTTTCGATCTCTTTTTTTTTTTTTCCTTATTTTGTTGCTTCATTTCCTTAAGACGAAAGCCATTGTTGAAATTTAGTGCAATGTACTGATATTTTATCTTTATTATTATTGTCTCAATTATTTTTTTTTAGTCTAGTCTTTAGTCTGTTATGGTCCTCATCTGTTATGGTCTTCCTTTTGTTTAGAACTATGCTATTATTTAGGAGTAATAATTTATTATAACTTTTAGTTACTGGAAATAGAAAAGATTCTCTTTATGTCTTATCTGCCAGTAGTGCATATGTTGAAAATGCAGGTGAAAACTCAAGTGCTGCGTTGTGGCATGCTCGATTGGGCCATGTCGGTTATCAGTTGTTGCATAAAATTTCAACGAACAAACTTCTTGATGGAATTCCTCTCTTAAAGGGAATTCGTCAAGATGTGAACTTCTTGATGGAATTCCTCTCTTAAAGGGAATTAGTCAAGATGTGGTTTGTCCAGATTGTCAGTTTGGAAAATCACATCATTTTCCTTTTCCAACCTCGAAGAACAGAGCCATTGCTGTGTTGCAATTAGTGCATTCGGATTTGTTGGGACCGACAAAAACGCCCAGTTATTTTGGGTTTCATTATGTAATGGTTCTTATTGATTATTTTCCCATTTCACTTGGATATTTTTCTTGAAATACAAAAGTGAAGTCTTCTTTAAATTTGTTCAATTTAAGGAGCATGTGGAAACTGAATTTGGAATGAAAATAAAGTGCCTGCCTACAGACAATGGGGGGGAATATAGTTCTGCGGAATTCATGAGTTTCTGTAGTAGTCATGGAATTAAACGTCAAATGACATGTCCGGAGACTCTTTAACAAAATGGAGTCGTTGAGCGCAAGTTGGCACATCTCATGACTATATGTTTGTCTTGGTTGCATGTAAAGAACCTTCCACGAGAGTTATGGGCTGCAGCTGTTGAATCCGCTTGTCATGTTGTGAACTGGATACCTCCCTAGCCATGTACAGAGAAATCTTCTTTTGAAGTTCTATACCATTGCAAACAAAATGTAAGTTATTTTCAGGTTTTTGGCTCAATTTGTTATGTCCATATATTGAAAATGCATCGAAGTAAACTTGACCCGAAGGCGAAGCGATGCATTTTTGTTGGTTATGATGCTCACAGGAAAGGTTGGAGATGTATGGACCCAGAAACGAAGAAAGTTGTCATCTCTCGTGATGTGGTGTTTGATGAGATTTCATCACATCAAAGTAATGATGATGAGAATAGGATGTAATTGATCTTTCACATTTTCTTGATGTTGATGAATCTTGTTGCAGAGATAGTAATAATGTTTCTTCAGGGGAAAATATACAACAAGGTGGAGTCTCAAATGTTTCTTCTGGAGAAAATATCCAGCAAGGTGTGGTCCCAGAGGTTGTTGTTCGGAGGTCCTCCAGACAAAGAAAACAACCTAATTATTTCTCTGACTATGATGTTCAATTAAATTGTTGCACTATTTTGTCCAGTTTTTTGTTAGGTGATTCTTTTGAAGAACCTAAAACTTATAAAGAAGCTCAAGGTATTTTTGAGTGAGAAGAAGCGATAGGGATGAAATACGGGCACTTAAAAAAATTGCACATGGGAACTTGTTCGAAAATCGGAGGGTGTTGATCTAATTACTTGTAAATGGGTCTACAAGTTAAAGAAAAAAGTCGATGGTTCTGCTAAGAGGTATAAAGCCCGTCTTGTAGCTCATGGCTTTTCTCAAGCATACAGTCAGGATTATGAAGAGCTTTCAGCCTTGTTGCTAAAATGACCACAATTCGGATGTTGTTTTCTTTGGCTGCTTGCAAATATTGGAAGTTGTGGCAACTAGATGTAAAGAATTCCTTTCTTTATGGGGAGTTAGATCGCGATATCTTTATGGAGCAGCCAATGGGTTTTGTCTCTAAAACCTTTCCGGTTATGTCTATCGTCTCAAGAAGGCTTTGTACGGCCTCAAACAAGCACCACGTTCCTGGTTCGGTAAAATTGCTCAATACCTTGCGTTTTGTGGTTTTAAATCTTCTTATGCAGATTCAAGTTTATTTGTTAAGAAGACTTCATCTGGTAATACAATGCTCCTTCTATGTGTTGATGACATGATCATTACTGGCGATGATAGTGTTGAAATTCATCATCTTCAAGATGCTTTGTTTCTTCGTTTTGAAATGAAAAAGTTAGGAGAAGTAAATTGTTTTCTTGGTCTCGAAGTTAAAAGAACATATGGTTATTTTGTACCGCAAAGAGGATATGTAGCAAGGTTATTAGATCGGTTTGGTATGAGTGAGTCAAATGCAATGACTACTCCTATAGAACCTGGTTTAAAGTTAACTAAAGATAGAGGGAAAAAACTAGAAGATGCAACTCTTTTTTGTCAGCTTGTTGGTAGCTTATTCTATTTAACTATTACAAGGCCTGACATTTCATACTCTGTAGGTGTCATATCTCAGTTTATGACAGAACCGCATGATAGTCACTTTGTTGCAGCTAAGAGAATTCTTCGTTATGTTAAAGGAACTTTGAATCTTGGGTTATTGTATAAACCATGTGCACCATTTCTTTTGAATGGTTTTGTTGATGCAGATTGGGCGAGAGATGTCAATGATAGACGTTCAACGACAGGTTATTGTTTTAATATAGGATCAGCTGCGATATCTTGGTGTAGTAAGAAACAAAGTACAGTTGCACTTTCTAGTTGTGAAGCTGAATATGTAGCGTCTACCATGGCTACTCAAGAATGTATTTGGCTTAAACAGCTTATTACAGAGATGCTTAATGTTGTGGATTATTTGGTTCCTATTTAGTGTGACAATGAAAGTGCCATCAAGCTTGCAGGAAATCCAGTGTTTCATGCCTGTACAAAACACATTGATACTGATTACCATTTTGTTCGGGAGAAAGTCTTGACTCAAGATATTCAATTGCATAAAATACATACCAAAGATCAGATCGCTGATATATTTAAAAAGCACTTGGCAAGGCAAAGCTTGAAACTTTCATGAGTGCTCTGAGTGTGGTTGACAATGCGTTTACAATAATAGGGAGTGTTGAAATTCAGTGCAACGTACTAATATTTTATCTTTATTATTATTGTCTCAATTATTATTATTTTTAGTCTGGTCTTTAGTCTGTTATGTTCTTCATCTGTTATGGTCTTCCTTTTGTTTAGAATTATAGCTATTATTTAGGAGAAATAATTCATTATGTATTTAAGCTGCTTGTCTATGCAGTTTTGATAGTAAGAAAATAAAGAGCAGCGTTATCTTCTTTACTCCTTGTTTTGTACATCCCACACACACACACACACACACACACACACACACACACACACACACACACATACACACACACACACACACACACACACACACACACATATATATATATATATATATATATATATATATATATATATATATATATATATATATATTTTTATTTATTTATTTATATTTATATATTTATATATTTATATATTTATATTTATATATTTGTTTTAAGCCATGAAGTATTGATGCATGGTTTGGCACTATTAAATGGGAAAAAAAGGGAGAAAGTTGGTCGAATTATATTTTTGCCCTTAATTTGATGGTCAACAAACAAACATATTAACAGAGGACTAAATTCGGTAAAGATTGCATAGTTGAGGACTTAATTAGATATAAATGGTAGTCAATGACCAAATTAGTAATTACGGCATAATCAAGGACCATTTTGGTTATTAACTTTTTGAAATATTAATAGTCAATAACCAAATTTGATACACGTACAATAGTCAAGGGACCTAAAGCAAAAGAATTTCTATGTAATACTCCATATTACTTTTCGGTGGTTGTTAATGGAGATTTTAAGAAGGAGAGAGAGTTAAAGTGTGGGCAAGACAAATTTTATAGGTCGTTTGGTTGTAAAGAGAGAATTAGAGGGGAAAATTATAATTCCATGGAAAAAGAATAAAGTGAAAATAAAGTAAAAATTTAAATTCATTATTCAGTAAGAAGGAATAAAATTACTGAAATTTTCAATTATAGTGTTTGGTATATATGAGAATTGAAAAGAAATCATTAGTATAAAGATCAAAATATCAATACAATTACAATTCCTAAGAAAAAAGTAGGATACTATAATTATTAGGGAGAAATTTGATCCTCATGCTACAAATTTTTTACTCATATATTATAGAATTACAATTTCTTGAAGCGAGGTGAGATTTGCAATTTTTTAATTTTCAAAAAAAAAAAATTGAGAAATTGTAATTGATAAGAATTACAATTCTCCCCAACTAAATTCTAACATCTTTTATTTCTTAGAATTAAGTAGAAAAATAAGCACAATTCCTCTCGGCCAAACAGCCAAGTTAATTGCAAATTACACGTGAGTACGTGACTTTACCGGATAAGTATGGTCTATTCTTAGTTGAGGACAAAGGACTTAACCCCCATTTCTAAAATTTTTGTTTTTACTCAATAATAATGGCTGAAACTCATATACAAGCGGTAGAATCAGAGCCTGAAAATGAAGCCACTCCTCTGCTTCTCACAGAGCAAACCGAAAACCCTGAAAATCCAGAAGGCAAAGCAGCAAATTGCACCTATCCTGATGACACTCATCTAGCCAAAGCCCTTGAAAGACTGGAATTTTTTCTGATTCTACTGGGATTCAACCAATCCTCAGTTCCGAGGCTCGTGCTCTCTTGGGGTTTCTTTTCTGTGCTTGCTTTGGCGCTGCCGCTGCTGATTCTTCAGCTCTCCGATTGCGCAGCTTGTGAGGCTGCTCAAATCAAGAGCTTTGAGATTGGTATCGTGATTTCCCAGGCTTGCCTTGCTGCTGCTGCCCTCCTTTGCCTTTCCCACAATTTGCGCAAATATGGTGTCCGGAAGTTCCTGTTCGTGGACCGCTACGCCGGCCATGAGGAGCGCTTCAGTCAGCAGTATATTCACAAGATCTCTGTGAGTAAATTGCTTCGCTTCGCTGCTGTTTCTACATACTCAATTCTTCAATGTTTGTAATCAGTGATATGTTTATGAGTGTGTGTGTTATTCTTGTTTGTATATCTTCTGAATGATCTGTTAGTTGTACCAACTATTTTTAAGATCATTCGCTTACCACTATGCAAAAGCTATAGCCTGTAGTGAGTTGGGTGTGGGAGTTGGCTCGCCCTTCACGGGCCCTAACCCAACACGGTGCTAGACTTGGCCCTTCACCGCCCTTTGCCCAACAAGATCAAATAGGAAATAAAGAACATATTTGTATTCAAATCTGTCCCTTGGGGCTTAGTGTTGTTGGTTCGTAGCTTGACTTAAAAGGTCATGACGGGAGGCGACAGTGTGGGGTTCGAATCCCACTGGAAATCTGGAATCATGTATGTGAAAAAGGTCCAAGGATGCTGGAAGGTCTGGATTGGATCCCTTGTGCGCACATGAAGATTAGGATTTGACTGGTGGGATTGGATCCCTTGTGCGCACATGAAAACTAGGATTTGACCGATGGGCTGATTGCGCGAAATGAAGATTAGGATTTGAACGGTGGGATTGGATCCTTGTGTGCACATGAAGACTAGGATTTGACTAGTGGACTGATTGCACAATTCGCAATTTACCTCAGCAGAGGCTCTAGGGGCGGGGTCCTATGGACTTAGGATTAATTCGACGAAGTTGGTATCACTTAAGTTTTTTTTTTTTTTAAAAAGAAAAAGAAAAAAGAAATCAAACTTGTATTATGCAGTTCCAATCCCTCATCAATGAAAGATGAAAGCAGATAGCTATATAGATATAAGAAATCAAAAGCACTTTTAGTACAATGGTTTTAACTAATGTTCACATAAGAGATTATGGTTTATGTATGGAATTCAGCTTAGTGTGCTTAAACCTTAAATGCAATAGTGCATATATTCCAGTGATTAGTGAAGTTGTGGAATATCAGCCTTGATTTCTGCTTCATGTGGTTATTACCTGTGCTTAAACCTCAAACCCTACTGGGAATTATTCAAATAATACAATTTATGTCAATGCAGGAACTTCAAAACTTGAAACAAAATTGAAGAGAATCTAAAATTCAAATTCTGTTTTCGTCTCAGTTCTATATTGACGTTTTGGACCCAAATTTTTTAGATATCTAAAATAATAGGTTTGCTCACAATCTAAATTGAAAGCAAAAATTTCTGTTGTTATTTGAAATTATAAATCTAACCCAAATTTAATTTACTGTAAAGTCTGAATTATTCTTAGGTCATCAAAGTAATTTTGATATCCAAAGTCACTTCAAAGCAGGCGTAATCTAACTCAATGGCCACCACTGCTCAATACCATTTCCACTAGCATTGTTATTTTTATTATGTGAAGAAAGCAATAAGATTTCAAAATAACTTCATATTTTATAAATTGAAAATAATTGAATTTGAACATATTTTATAGTTCTTTTTTTTTTTTTTTTGGGTAGAACATGAAAACTTGAAAAACGTTTTATAGCTGAAAGTGTAGAATAGAAAACATTTTTTGCAACTAAACATGCGAAGATCCTATAAATGAAAGGAAGTGAATTGCCCTTCTATATCCTTAGAGTAGGCTCTTACCTGATAATACTACCTTCTTTACTTCTGGCCGAGATTAATAGTTGTTATAATCTAACATTGGGCGAAGGTCACTCATCTAGGCTATAATGCACATGGGCCAAACCACACTAAAAGATTAAATCCAATCCCATATGTTCTTTCTTATTTTATCAATGTGGGATTCTTAACAATAGTTCAAACTGACAACCTTGAGTCTAGAGTTTATTACTCTTCAATTCTTGGATTGACTGACTTGAATGGTTTTTCTAGTTTATGGCTTATGCAAATCCTCAATTTAATATGCGACTTGGAAGTTGTATCTGTTTTTTGCTATTTTGCAGGGTTCTCTCCGCTTGCTAGTGTTGTGGGTACTGCCATGTTTCATTTTGAAGACTGCCCGTGAAGTTTTCCGCATTTTATATGTCCATCGTGGATCATGGTGGGAATCTGCTGCTATCTTATTGGCTTTTCTTTTGTCATGGACTTACGTTACGGTAGTTTTCCTGTCAGCCTGTGTTTTATTTCACCTGGTCTGCAATCTTCAAATTATACACTTTGATGACTATGTGAAGCTCTTGGAAAGAGAACCTGATGTTTCATTATTAATAAACGAGCATGTTCTTCTCCGGTACAATCTCTCAAAAATAAGCCACAGATTTCGAATGTATCTTCTACTGGAATTTGTTATTGTTACTGGGAGTCAGTTTGCAACTCTCTTCCAAACTACAGGATATACCGGGATTATAACTTATGTGAACAGCGCTGATTTTGTGGTAAGACTAGACTTTACTACTGCATTTCCTTTATTATGTTTGCCTACTATCTGCTTTAATAGTTGCAAAAACTGTAAAGCACAGAAAATAAGAACTTGATTGAAATTTTCCTATAAACAAACACTTCAATTTCACCACCCATTGCTTACTTAATCAGTTAATCTATCCTAGTCCTCCTAGTCCTAGAAGCAACTTCATAAGAGGACATATATCTGCTTTAATAGTTTCTTATTTGTTTTGGTTTGAGAAAATTTCACTTTTGGTCCCCTGACTATTATACATGAATCATATTTGGTCCTTGATTATTAAAATTTTCTAATTAAGTGCATGACTATGTAATTTGTATTTCATTTGGTCCTGTCGTCCAATTTCCCGGTCAACTATTGCCGGAAGTGCTCCTTCTGAAAGAAGCAAATGTAGTGCTCTTCTAGAAGTGCTCCTTTCGGAAGAAGCAAATGCAGTGCTCCTTCCGGAAGGAGCACTTCCGTCAATAGTTGCCGGGAAATTGGACGGTATGACCAAATGTAATACAAATTACATAGTCATGCACCTAATTAGAAAATTTTAATAGTCAAGAATCAAATGTGATTCATATATAATAATTAGGGGACCAATATTCTTTTGGTTTATACATTTGAGGGCTGTGAATGCTTCAAATTAGATTGGATTCAACTTTACTACAGAAATCAATGAACTTGTGCTTCTGGATTGATCTCTTTAGTTTCCATACATAATCATTTCTCATTATAGTACGTGTTGCAGGTTACATTTTGTATTAAAGTATAGCGTCAAAACTAATTATCTTCCACCGGTGATCTTCAGGTCTCCTCAATTGTTCAGGTAAGTGGGGTGATCCTTTGCTTGTATGCTGCTGCAAAAATATCTCATAGGGCGGAAAGCATCGGATCACTAGCAAGTACATGGCACGCTTTAGCTACTTGCAGCACCGACGAGGCTTCTCAAATTAGATATTCAACTGGGATGGGAAACATGGAGGCTGCTAATATATCAAGCTCATTCTATATGAACAGCTCAGAAAGTGATTTGGAGTCGGGGTTATTCATAGTAGAACCTACAAATGTGCAGTTGGCTTCTGATATGTCCTCATACCACAAGAGAGAGGCCCTAGGTATGTACTCACCTGGTTGCTATGGTTAGTTTCATTAGGCAGATCGAGCTAATCAGTTATTAACTGTGTTGTAAAAATTGGCCTATCGGCCGCTTAGGAGCTAGACACCCCTAAGCCGAGGTGATTTTAGCTCTAGGCGGCTTTTAGTTGGCCGGTCGACTAGGCGCGGCCCTAGGCGTCAAGTTGGGCACCTAAATTGGCCAAGTTGGCGCCCAACTCGGCCAAGTAGTATTTGCCTACTCGGTTGCTCCTCTTCTATATTCCTCCAGTCATGTACTCCACTAACAGGATTATAATAGTTTAACAACTCAGTCCTGAGTGGGAAAAGTGGTGACGTTATACTCGAATTACTCGGTCGCTTAGGCACTCTAGGTTGCCCCCTCGGGCGCCCGTCTAGCACCTAGCACCTTCTGCAGCATTGGTTATTAATAATATCTTGATGTGACACTAGGAGTATGATCATACTTTCCTTCGTAAACTAAACATATGCTTTAGCCGAGACACATGGGATAGGAAAATCTTTGCCTCTACATTCGAATTCGACAAGGCAAAGATAAAATTTTCTTACCTATAGCTATTGATTGTAGTAAATAGCTAGCATGAATGTACGTGGTTTGATAATATTGAGCTGCTAAACGTACCAATACAGTGTAGTGTAGTTTTGTTCAATGCATGTACTAATAAATTATGTATGTGTTATGCAGTTATGTATCTGCAGAGCAATCCAGGAGGAATTACTATATTTGGGTACACAGTGAATCGAGGTCTAATCAACACAATCTTCTTCATCCAATTATCCCTCATCACCTTTGTTCTAGGGATGACCTTGGTTTTATAGCCACCTTGCGTCACTTTACTTATAGTAACAAAACTTGCAATGCTTATTGTTGGGCTGCGACTTGGAGGGCCGAGTTCAGCATTCTGCCATCAACCCGTGGCGCGGGTGGTTATGCAACGGAGTAAGAAAAGATAGTTGTGCCTTCGTTACTAGCTATAGCTTTTTGCGTAATGGTAAGTGCTTGATTCCCAAAAGCGTGGTGGATTCCTTAGAAACACCATTGCAATTGAACTCCAAGGTTTCATAACACCAGTCTACTTCTTGCTTCCAAAGCCAGTGAGTGAAGTTATGGTTTTGTTTTTGGATTGTAGCCAAGTGTTCTAGGTGTTCTTCTTGTACTATTTTTACAGGTAACCCAACCAGGAACTAACCCAGGATGACACCTTGTTGTACACTTGTACTAATAGATGACACCTTGTTGTACACTTGTACTAATAGATGACACCTCATGCCACGTCAGCATTTTATAAACTTTTTTTTTTATTAGTCTAACAATGTTGTTTCTTTAATATAATATGGTTTACACAGCCCATAGTTTTTTAAGTTTTATCCATTTTGATTTGTATGGGGGGGGGGCACCTCAAACCTTGTTTGCAATGTACCATGGTCTCCCACTCTCCCTTGTATATTTTTACCTCTTGTTTGTCAATTGGCAAATTGCATTGATTTTTTGGCAATTAGCTAGTAGCAGTTGGTGAGTTAGGTGATTGTGTTTGTTTCTTTAGCTAGTTAATAGTATTAACTAGAGGTGTAAATGAGCCGAGTCGCTCGCGAGCCGCTCGGTCAACGCTTGGCTCGAGCTCGGTTAAAATCGAGCTCGAGCTGAGCTCGAGCGGCTCGTCAAATAAACGAGCATGAGCCGAGCCTAGATATTCTAGGCTCATGGCTCGTCGAGCTGGCTCGCGAGCCGTATAATATATAATATAATATATAATATAATATAATTAAAATATATAAAAATAATGATTAAAATTTAAAACTCAAAAGTCAAAACTCAAAAGCCCTAGAATTCTAGCGCATTTAGAATTTGAGATTTCATATTTCAACTTTTGAGAGAGACTTTGACACTTTGTCTATTCCGCTATTCGTCCACGCCTCCACGTCCACGGTAGAGAGACTTTGACAGTTGCCGTCGGTTCACGAGTAACGACTGCAGAGAAGCGTTGCCGCCGTCGCGAGTCACCACTCTAGAAGTCCAGAACGCCATCACGAGACCTCCGGGATTGCCGTCGCGAGACTTCCGGGATTGCCGTCGCGAGACCTCCGGGATTGCCGTACGGAAGTTTCTTTACTTTCTTGTTTCACAATTTCCAGTAAGTTCTTTTTCATAGTTTTATATATTAGTTTCTTCACTTTCTTGTTTCACAATTTCCGTAAAGTTCTTTTTCATAGTTTTATATATTAGTTTCTTCACTTTCTTGTTTCACAATTTCCAGTAAGTTCTTTTTCATAGTTATATATATTAGTTTCTTCACTTTCTTGTTTCACAATTTCCGTAAGTTCTTTTTCATAGTTTTATATATTAGTTTCTTCACTTTCTTGTTTCACAATTTCCAGTAAATTTTTTTCATAGTTTTCATAGTTTTATATATTAATTTCCAAGCTACTGGAATATATTAGTTCTTTTTCATAGTTTTATACTGCCTAGTTAAATATATTAGTTCTTATTTTATATTAGTTTCTTATTAGTTCTTATTTTATATATTAGTTGTTAAATATATAATATATTAGTTCTTATTAGTTCTTATTTTATGTTAGTTTCTTATTAGTTCTTATTTCATAGTTTTATACTGCCTAGTTAAATATATTTTATATATTAGTTTCTTATTAGTTCTTATTTTATATTAGTTGTTGTTGTTGGATTGAGGTATGATAACTTGATGTCGTTACTGTTTTCCATTAGGCATGTCTACCGATAATTCATCTGTCCCGCAAAATCCACACACTCTAAATAATGTGGTTGGTGAAAGCAATGAAACTATTAATCAATCACATGAACAATCTGAAGGAGTTGAAAGAGTAGAATTACATTCAGATGATCATGACACACAACAAAATGAAGAAACACACGATCAAGAGTTTCAAACAAACAAGAGAAAAAAGACTTCAGGTGTGTGGCATTAACTAAATCGGGCACAACAATTAGCTACAAGAGGCATCAAGACAAATGCGTTAAGAGAAAGGCAAATTTGAAGGTAAGTACTTAAATTTGAAAATAAATTTTTATATAGCTAAATTATTCTATTCATTATTAATAGTTATGGTATTGGTTTTGTACTTTGTACTTTGTAGGTCACCGATCAACAAACAAAGTTAAATTTTATGCCTAGTGATGGAGTTCCATCTTCCCTTCCTCCATTACATCGTGGAAATTTTAATATGGAAAGAATGAGGGAGTGTGCTGCTAATTGGGTCATGATGCATGAGCATTCGTTTACTATTTTGGAGGAAGCAGGATTTAACCTATTGATGAAAGAAGGATGACCAGAGTGGAAAAAAATTAGTAGAAATACATGCAAAGCAGATTGTTTGCAGGTTTATGAGATTGAAAAGAAGAAGTTGAAGAACAATCTTGAAAGTGTTAGTAAAGTAAGTTTGACAACAGATTGTTGGAAATCAAAAAATCAGAAGATTGAGTATATGGTTGTCACTGGACACTGGATTGATTCTTCTTGGAGGTTGCAAAAGAGAGTTTTAAACTTCATTAACATTCCACCACCGAGGGAAGGTCTTCAGCTTTCTGATGCTATATTTGGATGCATGAAAGAGTGGGGCATTGAAAAGAAAGTGTTTACAATTACCGTTGATAATGCTTCAAATAACGATTCTGCTATTAGGTACATGAAGGATACACTCCAAAGGTCAAGAAGTTTGGTATGTGGGGGACGTTTGTTTCATGTTCGCTGTTGTGCACACATATTGAACTTGTGTGTTCAAGATGGATTAGATGAGATTCAGAACATCATTAGTGATGTTAGAAATAGTGTGGAATATGTGAACCGGTCGGAATCAAGGCGTATACAATTTGGTAACTGTGTGCAACAATTGCAATTGAAAGATAGGAAATTGATTCGTGATTGTAAAACTAGATGGAACTCAACTTTTGAGATGTTAAGTTGTGCACTAAGTTCAAAGAAGCTTTCAAGATGCTAAAAGATCGTGATCCTTTCTATGAGAGTTGTCCATTGGAAGATGATTGGGACAAGGTTGTCAAAGTTTGCTCAATTTTAGAGACTTTCTGGACAGATACTCACATTATTTCAGGTTTGTTTCTTTTATTTATTTTTTTTTAATTTGGTTAAGGTTGTGACTTGTGAATTGTGATTATCTGAATTCAAATTTATTTCAGGTTCTGAGTATCCTACTTCAAATTTGTTTCTTCAAGAAGTTCAAAAAATCAAATCAACATTGGATAGTCATGTAGATGATGAAGATGACTTTATTAAGGATTTGGTTAAGAGAATGAAGAAGAAGTTTGATAAATATTGGGGTGAGTGCAATTTGTTGATGGCTATAGATGTTGTTTTTTATCCAACAAAGAAAATGCTTGCAGTTGAATTCTGTTTCCCTAGACTTTATTCTGATAAGGAAGCTAAGGAGAATATAGCAAAAGTGAAGGAGATCATCAATACTCTTTATGGAGAGTATGTTGCTGAATCAATGAACAAAGATAATCCTGAAAATCCAAGTTCTTCAAACACTTTTAGAAGCCAAGTCAGCCGCCAAAAGTCTACATATGCTTGGGAAGATTTTGAGGGATTTTGTGCCCAAGTTGAAACTTCAGGGCCTAAAAACTCTGAGTTAGTAGACTATCTAGAAAAAGCGCGTCTTAAGACTACTGAGGTTCCAAGCAACTTTTGTTCTTTAGATTGGTGGAAGATGCATAGACTGCAGTATCCAATATTGTCTCGAATGGCAGCAGATATTTTAGTTATACCTGTTAGCAGTGTGACTTCAGAAGCAACATTTAGTGCTGGGACAAGGGTAATTGATTCGTATCGTGCATCATTGTTGCCTGAAACAGCCCAAGCTTTACTTTGTGGGGGTGATTGGCTAAGACATATACATGGAGTTACCAAAAACAAAGTAAGTTAACTTTTATGCTAAAAGATACATTTTTTAAAAAATATTTGTTTAATTGTATACTTATTTTTATTTTTATTTTTATTTTGTAGAAAGAGAAATCATTCAAAGAAATATTTCTTCCGGCATCCAACTCATGAAAGTAAGTTACAAAGTAACATCTTTGTTTAACTATTTTTAATTAATTTCATTTATTATCTAATATTATTCATTTTTTTTTTTTGCAAGTTGAACAGATATTTCCTGTTTTGAACATATCCAGGACGAAATATATATGTACAAGGAATCAAGGACTACTACTGTTGACTTGTGTTTTGTAAACTTATTTTGAATGTTTTGAAGTTTGAACAAACAGACTTGTGTCTTCACTATCTTTTACTTCGTTGCGAAATTATTTTGAGTGTTTTGATTTGAAGTTTGTATTATTTATGTATGGATAAAACATAGCAGTTTAAATTTTAAATCAAATAGGTTAAACCGTCAAATTCAAGGTTAAGATCGAGCACGCATTTGAACCCGAACTCGAGCCTGATCTCGAGCTCGAATTCGAGCTCGAGCTCAAGATCGAGTTCGAGCTCGAGCTCGAGCATCCAGTCACGAGCTCGATCGAGCTCGAGCATAACTGCATTTAATGAGCTCGAGCTCGAGCATACCCATGCTCGAGCTCGGCTCGACTCGTTTACACCCCTAGTATTAACTATTAAGTGTCAAATAGACCCGTGAACTTTCTTCAAAAAGTCAATTATGCTTCTTAAACTTTCAAAAGTTGCAATTAAACCCATGAACATATTATTTTGGAACATTGAAGTCCAGAAATCAGTTAGTGACTTGCAATTGCAGGTCATTAGGGTTCTGGAGAACTTCTGACCAAACTCCGACAATTGGGTTGCCAGTTGTGTTCACCTTCTTCGGCGAAAGAGAAGGCAAACCAACTGGTCTATCTTATCCTTCTCCAATCATTATTACATGGATCATGGTCCACACAGTTGTCTGAACCATAAATAAAAAGTACATTTTTAATATACTAAAAGTACATTATTTGTGTACGTAAAGTACATTTGTTGGAAGTACATTATTTGAGTACTTAAAATACATTATTTTATATATACTATCAAATAATGTGCCTTTAGTATACAAGTAATGTGATTTTAGTATATTAAAAATGTATTGGATATTCATGGTCCACACAGATATGTGGACCATGGTCCACACAATAATTGGCCATCCTTCTCCTTCGACTGGAGAAAGCGACTAAACCGATTGCCTTCCCTTTCGTCGAAGAAGAAGGCAGACCAATTAATTTGCCTTGTCTTTTGTTGGAGAAGGTGATTGTGACTGGCGTTACTGAAGTTTGGTCGAAAGTTCACCAGGACTCGAGTAACCTGCAATACAATTAAAACTAAAAATAAATAAAATTGCAAATAAATAAAACTTTAAAAAAAGAAGAAGAAGAAGAAGAAGAAAAGTGACAATACGATTAAAACTGGAGAAATAACAAACAAAAAATTATGGAATTATTATGTAAAATTATGAAAAAATTAGGAAAATATTAAAGAAACAAAACTGCAAATAAACTATTAAAACTGGAAAAATAAGAAACAAAAAAATTACAGAAAATAAGAAAGCATTAAAACTAGAAAAATAAGTAACAAAAGAATTATAGAAAATAACTGTAAAATTACGGAAAATTGGGGAAAATTACGAAAGAAATGGAAAAAATAAAAAAAAAAATGAGAAAATTGAAATATGAATTCGAACAATGCCTACCTTCCATTTTTGAAACTCGAAGAATTTTTTGCTCGAGTCCATATTTGCTCGTACTCTATATTTGCTCACTCGTAATGAATTCGAAGAAGATGACATCTCCAAAAGTCTTGTATGTTAATGAAGAGATCTAGCCTACTGGAGATACTTGCACGACAATAAGAAAGCCAGAAGAAGTGGTTTGACTCAATAATTTAGAGTTTTGATTATTTATAAGCCTAAGTTGGAGGAACTGACTAAGGGCATCCCCATTTATTTGATTTAAGGAGATTTTAGAATAGTAAAAGTTACACTTAGGAATTTTAGACAAATGGGAATGACAAATTTTCAGGCCATTGTTCTCCTCCAAAGAGAGAAATTTTGCAGAGGCATATGGCCCACCACAGCCCACAACGTCCTGACACAACCCTTTTAAATTTTGTTTTGTTGGCCGCCAGCTTTTTGTTTTGTTTTTATTTTATTTTTTTCTTTAATTTTAGTTTTTAATTTTTAATTTAACCTATTAAATTTTTGTTTTTATTTTTTAATTATTAATTTTATTTTATTTAATTTTAAGTTATTATTGTTATTAAATTTATATTTATTAATTAAATTAAAATTCTTAATTATCAATAATAATATTATTAAATTTATAATTATTAATGATATTTTTATCAAATTTATAATTATGATTTTTAGAATGATAATAAATAAAGAAATACTTAAAATAGGGAGATAAAATTGTGGTTCCACAAAGAGTTGTGAAAAATTTAAAACTAATGGGAAGAGGAGATTTTGTGATTGAGTGCGATAGTAGATGATGAGGTGGATGTTGGGGCCCACAAAAATCTGGTGTAAAATCCTCAACTATTGAGGATGCCCTAAGAAATAAAGCCACATTAGCAGGAAAGTGCTGCCATGTCATCAAAAATACTGGAAAACCTGTAAAAAAATTCTATGCAAAAAAAAATGGTTTGTAAATCGAAATATATATAGCTATCAAAACAGCCGATATTGAGTGGGAGAAATCCCAGCATGACCCGTATTCAACCCAACCCGTTTAACTCGTATAAAATCCGGGTTAAACGGGTTGAAGCCGGATAACCTGCCCGGTATAGGGATAGCAATATGCCCTGTCACCATCGGGGATCTCCGACCCCGTAGGAGACGGAGACGGGGATGGAAAAAAATTTCGAGGATCGAGGACAGGGATGGAGAATTTTTTTAATTCCCCGGCGGAGACGGGGATACCTCTCCTCGCCCCGCCCCGTCCCCGAATAATTATTATTATTATATATATATTATTTATTTATTTATTTTAGTTATAATATATATCTATATATATATATATATATATATATATATATATATATATATATATATATATATATATATATATATTAATTTTTTTAAAATTAATACTTAAATTTTTATTTTTTAAAATTAAAAATTACACTAATTTTAAATTTTGACTAAGAGTTGATCGAGGATAGAGAATCCCCGTCCCCGCTAAATTCTCTGTGAAGACGAAGATGTGGACTATTTTTAATTCCACGTCGGGGATGGGGACGGGGACGGGGAGGGGGAGTATACTCCCCTCCCCGTTGCCATCCCTAGCCGGGTAACCCAAAAAAAAAAAAAAAAAACTACAGTCTGAAGCATATTGCACTATTGTCGTATTCCCATTTCCCCATTTCCCTAATAAATCCCTAATCTCTCTGCTCTCTACGAACTGCAAAGTGCGAAGGCCGAAGCGGAAGTGCGAACTCCGAGTCTCCGACCAGCGACTGGCGACCTGCGGGCTGCGTTTCGGCCTTCTCCCAGTCTGGCAGTCTCCCTACTCCGGTCTCTCTCCCTACTGCGATTCAGCCTTCTCCCTCTCACATTTGCACTAAACAATTTTTAGTAACCTTTGTGATTCTGTGAATTGTGAACATAGTGTTGAACTGTGAACATAAATGGCTTCTTGAACCTGTTGGTTAGCGATCTTTTTTCTGAAGTTATTACCAGTTTTCTGGGTTGGTTTGGGCATTTTGATTTATTGTTATTGGTTCGATCAAAATGGGTTCTTGTTGATGGGCATTTTAATGTTATTGATTCAATCAAATGGCTTCTTGAAGATGTTTGTCAGTCGTCCTTTCTGCATGTTTTATCATATTGTTTGTTTCAATTGTTTGGTTGAGCTGTTTGAAACTGTGATCATGTGAACTGTGATTTGTGTATTTGATAGGTGTGTCATGTGTGAATAATAGCAGCATATCAGATGAATTTTTATGTACTACTAAATTACTAATTTTGTATTTTTTTAATTTTAGGACGGGGGCTGTTTAACCTGCCAGACCGTCGGACCATGGGTTGGGTTGTGAAATTCTAACCAGTATAAGAAATGGGCTACGCTAGACAGTTTTAACAGTTCTAGTCATCAAATATACCTTTATGAAAGGTAGGTGTTGCACGGGATGACACTTTAACTTTGTAGTTATAAGTTTGTATCTTTAGCAAAATGACAGTTTTTGATGAGTGATTATTATTATTATTATTATTATTATTTTTATTAAAGTAAATATCAATTTTGGTCGTACGAGTATTAGTAAAATGACAGTTTTTGTCCATATATTTAATTCATACCAATTTTCATCCACCTATTGTTTTGGTATCAGTTTTCATCCACAACTATTATTTTAGTGTCAAAATTCATCACGCTGGTCACCCGTTCGTTTAAAACATGCCGAAATATGAAATTATTAAGGATAGTTTTGTGCTTTTCAAATTAGGATCCGTATTTGAACATGAATAAAGTGATTAAGTCCTCAGATTTATCCCAATTTGCAGTTTTTTTCCGGAGGAAAACTGCGAATTAGGATTGATCTTAAGGCTTAAATTCATTTATTTATGCTCAAATTGGACTCTTAAGTTGAAAAGGACGAAAATTAGGAAGTAAACATATGTAGACTAAAACTATCATATCATTTTGCTAATAGTCTGAGATCAAAATTGGTATTTGCTGTTTTTATTATTATTACATTCACTAGTAGAGTACTAAAGTACTGTATATCTGAATATTTCTTATTTAAACCTAGTTTGTAGGAGCTGTTCTATGCTTGCTTGCGTTGTACGATCCTAGAACGCCATGGCCCAATCGACGTCCCTTCTTTTACTGGGACTTGCAGGGAGAAGAAGCTTACGGAATCTCTACCTTGCCCATACAAGAATCACTTCTCTGTCCTTCAACCACAACCACACTCAACAAAGAGCATTATCCAACTCGCATTCACTAAACGGCGAAGATCCAATCTTGCCCGTTCTGATAATCGGTGCCGGCCCAGTTGGGCTCGCTCTCTCTATACTCCTCACCAAATTGGGTACTTATCTTAAATCACCATTTTGACTGTCCCTTTGGAGCTTTGCAAAATTCTGTGAATTCAATACTCTTACTTTTCTCTATTATGTGAACCCAAATTCCATTTCTTTTGCTTTTTGGTGTTCGGGTTTTTATTTTTTATATTTTATTTTATAAAAAATTACATTGTTCGTTTCTTTGTTTAAGGTGTGAAATGTGCAGTCTTGGAGAAGAGCAAGGTCTTTCCTACCCACCCTCAAGCTCACTTTATTAACAATCGATCAATGGAGGTTGGTTTTTTGTTATGTGGAATGTGTTCTATCGAATATTCATGGGATAAATGGAACTTTTGTTTTGATGGTAGAATTTGTTGATAGGTGTTTCGCAAAATGGATGGTCTAGCAGAAGAGATTCTGAGTTCTCAACCACCAGTAGAGTTTTGGAGGAAGTTCATATACTGTACATCTCTCACGGGTCCTATTCTTGGCTCAGTTGATCATATGCAACCCGAAGGTAGAATATAGTACCAAACCACCTAATTTGATACTAATTTGCATTCGAATAACAAACACAAATGCTGCAACTGGTGGTGTGTTGATGTACTTTTCATTGAACTGATTTTTGTCACATATTCTATAATTGAAGCATGTGTTTCATCTCAGCCTAAGCTGATCTGATAGTTGGATTGCACATTTATATTTATATATATATTATATGCTCAACATCTATGAGTAACTTGGTAGAGGACAGTTCTTTTACATGCTTGCTTGAGAAAGTGCAATTTGTTGTGCTAGTTTCATATACTTCTCTTTTATTCAGATTTCGATCATATTGTGAGCCCTGTCTCTGTTGCACACTTCTCACAGTACAAACTGACCAGATTGATGCTTAAGCAGCTAAAGGAACTTGATTTTCATATCAGGAACTATGAAGGGTTTGGCATGCATGATGGCTTTATTTCGGAGAAGCAGCTCCTTATGGGGCATGAGTGCGTAGCAATAAATCCTGGCAATCATTTTATTACTGTGACTGCATCTTTCCCTGGGGAAGGAAAGTCTACAGAGAGAAGTATCCGGTGTCAGTTCCTTGTTGGTACAGATGGTGCTGGAAGTACAGTCAGAAATCTTATGGGAATAAATATGAAAGGGGAAAAGAACTTGCAAAAACTTATCAGTGTCCACTTTATGAGCCAAGAACTGGGGCAATATCTCATTAATGAGAGACCTGGGATGCTGTTTTTCATATTTAATGAAAAAGCTATTGGTGTTCTTGTAGCCCATAATCTTGAGCAGGGGGAATTTGTGTTGCAGGTATGTATCACAATGGGATTGTTGTGATATTTGTAATTCTAATGTATAGAAGGAAACTTACTATACTTCTGTTTGAAATTCATAGATACCGTTTTATCCACCTCAGCAAAGGCTTGAGGACTTCAGCTCTGAGGTATGCTTCTCCGCACTCTGCTTGCTGAGTTGTTTTGTACACGGGACATATTAAAATAATCATACACAACATTTTGTTTTTTTCTTTCAATATCTAGTTGTATTTTATGAAATTTTAAGGATACATGGTTTCTTATAAAATACTGCTGCAGATGCATAAAATAATTTTCGAGCTGGTAGGTAAAGAGCTTGCAGACGTCAAAGTGATGGACATAAAGCCCTGGGTAATGCATGCTGAAGTTGCTGAGAAGTTTCTGTCGTGTGGCAACAGAATAATTCTTGCTGGGGATGCTGCACACCGTTTTCCTCCTGCTGGAGGTTTTGGTAGGCAACTGCTCTCATTTATCGGTTTGTCTTTTTTGGTTGGCCTACCAAATTTTGTTTGGTACCATTTAGGTTATGAAGGTTTTGGATTACTACAATTAGCTTTTTTTTTTTTTGGTCAGACCACGAGGTGTCTTGAGCCGGCCCTAACTGTAGAAGGCACCTTTAAGCCCGTACCATACTCAGACTAATCCCCGTTCAATTAATACTCAGGCACCTTTAATACCGTACAATTAGCCTTATTTAATTTGGCTCAAATCATTATTGTTATGATTTCTTTTTTCTGGACTGAATCAGCAGTAGGGCAGGTTCACATTTCCTTTCAGGCAGATAGTGTAAAAACCATAATCTTAGAGAGATAATAGAAGAGACTTGAATCATCTGCGTCTATTATGTGGAGGGTAAATACACCAATGATCATAAACCAAAACCATACTCTCCCTATGGTGATGATGCTTGATCAATTTATATTTGTTTAAAGCTTTGTTTCGTGATATCCATATAAGCAACCACAATAGGATGCAGACTGATATATATTGTCAATATGATGAAAGGGAGCCACTGAGATTCTTTCTACCATTTCAGGAATGAATACCGGTATTCAAGATGCTCATAATATTGCCTGGAAATTAGCTTTGGTTAGCAAGGGTATTGCTCCTGCATCATTTCTTTCCACTTATGAAGCAGAACGTAAACAGGTATTGCTTTTCTGACTTCTTAATTAGTTCTTTAAATTTCCCTCACCCTCCACCTTTGGATATGTGGTACCTTTCATTACCATTCTGCAATTTGATAGGTTTTTACAATTTTACTACTGGTTTAGTGGTTTTCATATACTAATACTTGGAACGTTTAGATTGCAACTTTTAATACAATGCTTAGTGTCCAAAACTTTAAAGCTGCAATGAGAGTTCCTGCTGCACTTGGTCTTGATCCAACTATTGCAAATGCAGGTAAAATGCATGTTTCATTCTATATACATGTGCGCTAATGTACTCTGTAATATAGTGATGATAATGTATCAATATCCTTGCAGTACATCAAGCTCTTAATGACACCATTGGTTCCATTTTACCATCTGGAGTACAAAAGACTATTTTAGATGGAATTTTTAGCATAGGCCGTGCACAGCTTTCTGATCTTGTTTTAAATCCGAATAATCCGCTTGGATCTGCTAGGCTTGCCAGACTAAAAGAAATATTCGAGGAAGGACAGAGCCTTCAGCTCCAGTTCCCTGCTGAGGATCTTGGTTTCAGGTAGTGCCATTGACACCTATATTGAATTGATTTTATGCATATCAAGTTAATCCAGTTAACAAATTTGTTTTATCTATTCAATCCAAATTCAAGCATCTTCGAATGCTTATAGTTCTTTATTTCAAGGCTAATTTTGCGGGTAACTGAATTTTCTGTTAATTTACTTTCTCTAATTTAGGTACCTCAAAGGAGCATTGGTGTCTGATGGTGATAATCTGTTGCATGAACCCGAAGCACCCACAGGACGAAGGAGGGACTTTGTGCCCTCAGCAGATCCGGGATCAAGGTTGCCACACATAAATGTTAGACCATTTTCAAATCCACCTAGCAAGGTATTGTTTTAACTTCTTAATAACATCTTTTCTTTCATTCCTAAGGGAAAACTTGTATTGGCATTTGGGAGGGGTGGGTTTAACTTTGTTAAATGCAAGATTGGAAATTCAGGCTCTTGAAGTTTATAAATTCTCACATGTGTACATTTAAATGGAGGTTATTTCATCTATTGTAATCTTTTGTTATAATATATTCTTTGTGTTCTCTTTTTCTTTGGTTTCTCACATATTTTGCTTCCACCTAACTGGCGGGTGGTTGTTATTCTCCACCCGCCGCTAGGCCTTTCAATCCCTCAATTTCAACACATACCTTATGGATTATGTGCAGGAAACGTTTTCTACATTGGACCTTGTATCAGCAGAGAAGGTCGAGTTTGTTCTCATTATAGCACCAGTGGACTCATCCTACCATCTGGCTCTGGGGGCATTCCAGGTTGCTGAGGAATGTAAAGTTCTTTTAAAGGTATGCGTGATGTGGGCAGGAGAAACTATTGCGGGACCCAACAGAAGCAAAGCTGCATTGTTACCTTGGGAGAATTTCGTAGATGTTTTGGAAGTTAAGAGAGCACCAAATTCGTCGTCTTGGTGGGATGTCTGCCAGATGACAGACAGGGGAGCCATTTTAGTGAGGCCCGACGAGCATATTGCCTGGCGCACAAAGTCACAACTTGCTGCTGATGCCACAACTGAGATGAGAAAAGTTTTTCGCACCATCCTTGGATCTCAATGACAGATGATGATACATACTCCCTAGTCCCTCCCATTTTTTTTTTTCTTCCAAGTAAATATCATAAATAGTTTCATTTTCTTGTATTACCATTCTAATTAAAGCTGGAAAAGTTGTGTACTTTCTATGGGCAATCAGAAGAGGAAAAATATGTAGTTTTCCTTAAATATCCGAGTCTACAAGGAAAATAAGACACCTATTTTGAGGGATTAGTGCATTGCCATTTTTTTGCCCACCTACACTCAAAGGAAGTCGGTATGTTGATAATATAATCTAATTTTTAGATTATATTATGTTTTATTTTTTTTTTTTTAAATTTTATTTCTTTTATATTTTATTACTGTGTTATTTTTATGAGACTTTCTACGGAGTATGTAATAAATTTGTGGCGATAATAAGATTGTGAGCTAAAGAGGCTCGTTATACTATGGTTTACCACCTTGTAAAGTGGATTGTTGATATAAAATACATTTTTAATATATTAAAAGTTTATTTTTAATAAATATGTTGATTTTTTAAAGGTACATTATTTGTTTACTGAAAGTTTATTCAATATACTAAGCCATGATAAATAATGAACTTTCAACATTTATTTATAATTACATTAAGCCATGATTTATAGTATAATTTGCCCCAAAGGTAAATTTAATGAGAAACTACGTAGATGCGTAGAGCTCTCATCTGATGTTTCATGCATTTTAAACGGTATTGGGTGAAGGAAATTTCAAGAGCTGCCAGAAATGGAATATATTCAGTATCAGGTAGCAGTATTCGAAACAAAATGCACAACTTGAAGAGGAGAAACTTGACTTTTTATAGAGTTAAAACTTCACTTTAGCCTGTATATTGAAAGATCATATATATTACGATGAAATTCGAACTTAAAACCTTCCTTATGAAATATAACTATGATGTTAGCTCTGCTTGGTAAAAGACGAGGAGCTTAAGATAATACTCCGTAACTTATTTTGAAACGCTGCCCGTTTCAAAGTAAATTCATGACTTATCTACTCTTCTTCGTTAATCAAAATCCTAATATCTTAATTTATCTCTTTGTCTTTTTACAATTCTCAGCTAATTCAACAAATAATTTTATTATACACTTTAATTTCAACTAGTTAGAGCTTATTAACTACTAATTTTTCATCTTTCAACTAGGCGTGCCAAACAGAGCCGTTGTCACAAAGTACTTGGTAGGCAATTTACAATGAATTAATAAACCTCTGAAGTCCTGAAGAATGCCCAACTCAGTTCATTGGTGAAATGTAACAAAACTATGACTAACTAGGGAGGGAATTACAGAATAGTAGAATACAATTTCAGAAGCTAGAAAAGCTCAAGAAAGATATATTGAACCTGCCTGGGTTATCAAGCCCAAGTTCCAAACCCTATGATCAAGCGAATAGTTGTGGCTGTCATGATACCCAGCAAACCACCCGCAACTACCTGCAGAAAAATGCAAGAAAAATCAGTTCTCTGCTTGCTTTCATACTGCAAAACAAAGACGACTTTCAATCAATAAAAGAGCGTTGAGGGGAGGCTAAACCTGAGGGGGCGTGTGACCTAGAAGTTCACGCAATGGCCTGCTTTCAGAAAGAGGATGCTCAGCAGGTAGTTCACATACAATTTGATTCAGAACCTGAGTATGAACCAGATGGATAGGTTTAAGTAATTCAGATGAATTTGTGATCCGAGTTTAAAATATCCATATCAAATAACATCTCAACTAAAAGCCTAAGCTGATAATTGGATTACACATTTATGTTTATATATATATTATATGCTAACACACCCCTTCACGTGTGCGAGCTAGTTACTTTTGACGGGCTCCAAGCAACACCCATGACCTTTGGCATGGGGTTGGCTGGCAAATTTTACTGTGGATCATGGTATGAGCTATGTTTTCGTTTTATTTTTCAAACACACTAGTTTCATTATAGTAGCGCTCAAGTATTATTTTATTTACACATCATGCATCTGCTATCCAGTTTCATTTTATATACACAATAAGTTCATTATAGCAACACTAAAGTATCACTTTAATTCTACTACATGTTCATTTCACAATATACATATTTGTGCCGTATCACCATGGTCCACACACAACTGTGTGGACCATGATCCACCGTATAACGAATAACGATTGGGGTTGGCTCTGGTCTCAAAATTAAAATGCATTCCATCTCAACTAAAAGTCTAAGCTGATAATTGGATTGCACATTTATGTTTATATATTATATGCTAAACATAATAAAACTGCCCTCAAGAACACACTCAAAATCATGCAAAACTAGTGAAGATTCAATGGCAAACTGCAAATTAGAAGATAGAATTCATCATATATGCATGTGATTGCAACTACAAACAAACACACACAAATCAAGGGGCAGCCTCAAACCTCCGCTTGACGTCCAGCATGTAATCTTACTCCAGTTGCATCATACATGACCTACCAAAAATGTTTGTTACACATTAGATACCATTGGCACAATGAAAATCAATAGAGTCAAGATAAACAACAGAGTTATGCTTCTTTTCCTTTTGGACACATTCAGTGCAGTAAACAAGAAGATAGAATGAATATCCAACAGATTTGGGGCAAACATAACACCCCGAAGGAAATAGGTGACCAGTAATGCAATCAAGATTCAACTAGCGCCATGGGCAAATCAAGCCAATTGAAAAGTGAACCGGCCCATATAAACAAAATAAATATAGAATTTCAATTTTCAAACATGTGAGAATTTAGAGTATTATGTCACGTTTTGCAAAGTTGGATTGTTGAGTTCTTAAGAAAACAAATGAAGAGTTTTCAGATTTTGTTCCCTGATTGGATCAAAATGCACTATGCATTGCACTTTGATGATTCCAATTGAATTACACTATACTCTTTTAATGCTTAAATAGAGCATTCCAATTCCAAATGTTGAAGAAATATGTTATGTTCTCACGTCACGGGCAAGAAAACATAAGGAAAAATGAATAGAGAATAACAGTTGGAAAAGAAAAGAAGAAACCACTGGGTTTGCTTGAGACCCTAAACTCCCTTAGACCCTTTTTGGGATTCAATTTCTGCTTCCATTATTCTGAATAATACTCCCTTTTTATAGGGTAAAATACAACTCATAGAATGGCTAAATAAGTTAAGTAATATGCTGAAATCTTATAAATAATTAAACTACCTAAATTAATTCGAAGACTAAGAACAATAAGTTAAATAACTATTTAGTAATTTTTAAACAACTATTTATTAGTTTCTAAATAACTATGTGCTCGTTTTTTTTCCTAAGGAAAATGTTTTTCCTAAAACATTTCAGAATATAATAGCAATTTTTCTCAAAATTCTTTTCCTGATTGATTCCTAGCATCCAAACATGCAATATCGTGGAACAAACTTCCCCTTCCTCAAAATTTTGTTCAAAAAGGTGCCTCGAGGACTTCCATTATCATAATAACAATTTGATTCACTTAAGAGATGCTCTTTGTGGGGGCCGGGGGTGACTGACAATAAAAATGCAAGTGAAGTGCCTAAGGAGAAACAGGAAATGTAATCCAGAACAATAATATACCAATAACAAACCTTCACTAAACTCCAATGAAACAATAAAATGCTAACAACTAAACAATCTCAATAACATCAATGAAATGGCAAAATATATTACTTTAAAGCTGAGAATATGGTACAATATAGTAAAAGGGAACAAAATGATACCACACACGCTAAAATAAAGGCTGTCGCAAAAAGTGGTCCTCCAAATCCCTCCTGCAGACCAACAGCTACTGCTAGTGCAGTTACAGTTGATGAATGGGACGACGGCATACCACCAGATCCAATAAGTTGCTTCAGATCCCATCGTCTTTCCTTGTACCTACAAGCCTCTTGAGATTAAAGTTTACACAATCCTTTTCTATTATCAATTAACTACAATCATAGGCCCTACCAGTGTAACTCTATGATATGCATTGGGCAAGAACAGACCGCAGAAATGCAATAAATAACAAACAAAATCTAAAACAGAATGATTTTTCTGTTTAAAACAAACCATTTTTTCTATGATGTCAAAAGACTTAAGGAATTGACACAGCTAGCAGAAAAAAAAAAAAAAAACACCAAAGTTAAACATGGAATCAAAATAGAGTTAATACCCAATTTAGTCTTGACTATAGTGATTTTTCTCGTTTTAATCCTAAATGACTTTTTGTGCTTAATCCAAAATGACTTTTTGTGCTTAATTCAGTACTGGACTACGATGGTTTTACCTAATTGAGTACTCTACCTCTGTTTTGCTGTTAGAAATTAGAATCAAGGACTAAATCAAGAAAAAACCACTATAGTTGAGGAGTAAATTGAGTATTAACAAAGGGAAAATTATCAAGCTATCCAACCAATGACTCAATTAGGTAAAATCGTCGAAGTCCCAGATCCAATGAAGCACAAGAAGTCATTTAGGACTAAATCAAGAAAAACTATTATGTTCAAAAACTAAATTAACTCAATAAAAATATCTAGAACTGAAAATAAACTAAATTAAAGCAATTTATAATTTTAATGTTTAAAGAAGCAATGGGGGAATGAAATAGAAGTAGGTGTTACCAGACGGTAAAGACCTTGATGGATTGAGCAAGAATGAAGGCAATGAGAGAAGACATGAGAGGACAATTAGTGAGGGCTGAGGATGACATAGACGACGTCGGAACCGGGTTCTGGGTCAACGACACCGTTGATCCCCCCGCCATTTCAACACCCTAGTACCCGACGACCCTCACCCCTCTCTCGTTTCCTTTAAAACCCACCTCTGATTTAAACCAACTTTCAATCAATCTTGATCCTGGGTCTCAAATTGCTTAAGGATTTAGATTTGCAGAAAAGAAGGAATGGCAGGGATACTATGAAGAGAGGGATTTTGCATCAGTGAGCAATGATCCCCCGCGGGGATAAGAGGAAGAAAGAAGCAAACAACAAGAATTCAACTCTGCATTAATGAATTTTTCTCTTTAATTTTATCTTCGGCAGAAGAGTCGTACTAATCTTGATTCTTCATTGAGTACCATAAATTAAAATAGGAATAAGGGAACTACATATCAAATTGTAATTAGACCATCTAATTTAAAAAATTCAAACAATTGAACTCAAAGTGACCTGTTGATCAGATAATTATGTGAAGTGGAGGTTTTCAATTTAATTTTAAAAAAAAATTATTTTAATAATTCTAAAATAAAAACTATAATTAGATGAGATGCCAAGCATCTTGTGTTCAGATGACATGTAGTGATTTTTCCATATGGGAGGTCATGAGATCGAGCTTCAGTGCAGGCGGCAAATCAACCTGTTAATAATTTAACACGAGCTAGCGGTCCGGTGGGTTTTTAACACGAGCTAGCGGTCCGGTGGGTTTTTAACATGCGCTAGCGGTCCGGTGGGTTTTTAACATGCGCTAGCGGTCCGGTGGGTTTTGTAACGTACATATAATCAGTTTGAGTGAGACCAAATCTCAGATTGTTTCAGTCAATATTAGCATATTCTTCATAACTCTCGTCACTACAACAACTAGGGGTGAAAATAGGCTGAGCCAATGTTGCAAAAATCGCGCCTAGGCGCCATTGCGCCGCCGCGAGGAACGGCCTCCGTGGCCGCCTAACCGGCCGGTTCGGCGGTTTTTTTTTTTTTTTTTTTTTTTTTTTTTTTGAAAATGTCGGAAAAGTTTCGGAAGGCATAACTTTTGACTCGGTTGTCCGATTTGGACAATTTTTTTTTCAAATCGCGTATTTTTTCGAGATCTATCCACCGCAAACAGCCGAAGGCGGTTTGGTCCACTAATTTCTCAAAAAATGCTTCTTTAGCTCTTAATTTTAGTTTTTTTTTTTTTTTTTTTTTTTTTTTTTTTTTTTTTTTTTTTATGTATTTAGATGGTTTAAACAATCTTTTGAACACTTTTACAACCACTTTCGTAAATAATTTCTAAGAAATAACTATAGAAACCTTATGTTTTATTACTAAATTTTAAAAATTTTTAATTTTTAATTTTATTTTTAATTAAAAAAAAAAAAATCGGCGCCTAGCGTGTTTTGCAACATTGGGCCGAGCCGAGCCGAGCCGAGCTTTGGAAAATTATGCCTGGGCCTGTTACGAAAATCTAAAGCCTGGGCCTGAGCCTGTATGTAGGCTTTTTGTTAGGCTCAAGCCTGAGCCTGCAATTAGCCTGGCCTGGCCTGAAGCCTTTTTAAAAGCCTGTTTAATATTTAGGTCATTAAAAATGCTTCAATGTATGTCCTACCTTGAGCCAATTAAAGTGTACATATTAAGACTTTTTAAAAACTTTAGTATATCTAAATAATATAAGAAATGTACCTAATACAAAACTAATACATAATTACATAAGTATATCACCACAATGCTAAACATAATAGCATTAAAATATAAAATAAAATAAGTCACGACTTCAGCATGCTCGTTAACTTGTTTAGAAATAAATTCAATTGTATTATTGTTTGTTATCCTATATAATATTTTAAATAATTAACAATCATCTCACATAATTAAGTTACGATATTTCATTAAATATTATTATTGTAAGAACAGTTAATAAAAAAAATTACACAATAAAATCACTTATAGCAGGATTAACAGCAATGTTTATAGTTGAATCATAATTTAGAATGAGATTTTGGAGATAAAGGATTAGGGTTTGGTAATTATATATATTTGGGGTTATATTGTAAATATAAAAATATTAGGTATAAAATAGAATATATATATATATATATATATATATATATATATATATATATATATATATATATATATATAGGCCAGGCCTGTAGGCCTGAAGGCCGAGCCTGGTATATATAGGCCTGGCCTGTTTAGTTTAATAGGCTTTAAAATTGGCTCAAACCTGGCCTTTTTACTAAACGAGCTAGGCCTAACTAGGCTTTAATTAGGCCAGCATATAGGCCCCTACAAGGGGCCTGGCCTATTCCCACCCCTAACAACAACAAACAAGGGTTTTGTAACGTACATATAATCAGTTTGAGTGAGACCAAATCTCAGATTGTTTCAGTCAATATTAGCATATTCTTCATAACTCTCGTCACTACAATAACAAACAACACGCCGACGACCAATCTTGATTCTAGAATCACTTGTAAGTAAATGGATCGCAGAGTTGTTTTAAATAAGATCTCAACACGCCAATGACCAATCTTGATTCTAGAATCACTTGTAAGTAAATGGATCATAGAGTTGTTTTAAATAAGATCTCTCTTCGTCTCCAATCGGAGACGAAGAAATGGTCTTCGTCTCCGGCCAGGATACGAATAGCTTATCGGAAGGGGAAGGGGATAATTAGCAATTTTTTTTTCAGAGTTTTTTTATTTAAGAATTATTAAAATAATTTATTTTTTTAAAAAGTTAAATTGGTAACCGCCACATCATCTAATTATCTGATCAACAAGTCACTTTGGGTTCAATTGTTTGAATTTGCGCTGTTCAGGAGTCTGATTGTTGCTTTTTTTTTTTGAGTTGGATGGCCTAATTGCAATTTGATGTGTAGTTCTATGGCCTATTTGACCCTTATTCTATTAAAATATAGTTCATTAGGTTATTATAATCCCAAATATTTTTCATCTAGTATTTTTAGCAAGTTTCTAACAAGTAACCCATCTAATTTGCTTACATGGCAAAATAAAATAAAAACAAAATGCTGACATGTTATTTTTTTCATCTAACTTGTTGTTTTTGTCACTTTTTCCTGCAGAAGAATTCAATTTTTTTTTTTTTTTTTTTTACATATTTCTGGATTATGTTGATTTCTGATATGGCTTGAAAGATTTCAACTCCTCATCTGTTGCGAGTGTTGAGTGTGAAAACACGTAGAGATATTCTAAGAGAAATGCATCCATGCATGCTATTGTTACCATAAATTTTGCATGCTAAATGTATATTTTTGTCGTGGAGGAATACCCCATCGCCTTCAGAAACATGGCCGCTTCCCTCGGGGACATATGGCAGTCTCTTTTCTTCGATGTCTATCTCTTTCTCTTTCGAGTGCTACACATTATACCTCATAATGTGAAGTTCCTTAGCTTCTACTTCAGTCAGATTGTGGCTGTAGCCAATAAACGTAAACATGTCCTTTTCGTATCTACACTCAAAGGAAGTCAGTAATTAAGTTATACCTCAAACATTAAATCAAAAGACGAGTTAGTTATTATACCTCAAATGAAGAGCAATATACAGATCATCGTTGTCCCTTAGTCTATTAACCAGCTCTTTTCCAAGCTCCTCAATCTCAGGTATGTACCGAAGAGTCTCATAAACGCACCATCCAAAACCAAAATAAAAACCAATACCAATGCTAATGCCAATAAATGGGTTCAAAAACCACAAAAGCGGTAACATACTTACTTCATAGGCTCACATCCGATGGAAAAATAGATTCACTGTTTTCTGGAAAATTCGTAGAAGAAATCAACATAATCTGGAAATACGTAAAAATATTGAATTTTTCTGTCGAAAAAAGTGACTTAAACTGCAAGTTTGATGAAAAAAATAACATGTCAGCATTTTATTTTCCATGTAAGCAAATTAGATGGGTTACTTGTTAGAAACTTGCTAAAAATGCTAGATAAAAAATAATTGAGAGTATAGTAGTCTAGATGAACCATATTTTAATTCATTGTGCTAGATGAACAATCAATGTTAGTACATGAGTCTATTTGACCCTTCTACCTTTATCTTTTTGGGGGGTTTCTATAAGGAGTGGTGTTTTTGTTTTTTAGTTACATATTTTTCTATGTACTTTTAAATATAATGAATTGATCAATAATAAGATTATTTTTAGAATTACTATTCGCATTTAGTATCACTGTATCAATAGACCAAACAATTACAAAAAGTATATGATATAATAGAGGGTAAGGTAGAAAAAAAAACATAAACATCAAAATAATTTGAACCATTCATTTCATCCAATAATTGGACGAACATTTTCAATTTCCGACCTAACTTTATTGGCTCTTTTTTTTTTTTTTTTGAAAGCCAACCAAACGGTAGAAATATTATAGCAAACCAGAAATAGATTCTGGAGGGACAGAGTCCCAATACAGAGTGCTAGTTTGAGAAAAAGCTGCAGAAGCGAGGGTATGAGCGCCTCGGTTAACAGTTCTAGAGACTAAGTTAACAAAACAACGATTAAAAGATGACATAATGGACCAAAAAGCATCAATAGTAAAACCAACATAAGATAAGAGATCAATGTGATCACAAACTAAATAGTGTTGAAGATTTGAACAATCTGTGAGGAACTCCATAGAAGAGATATCGCGATCTTTGAGCCAAGAAAGCACTTCCTTGCAAGCTAGAGACTTGGCCATAAGGGCGGAGATACAATCCGGTAATATGCTGCTGAAGGCCGCTGCAAAAGCTCCAACTGGTGAGAGCAGCACTGCGCCGACAGTGGCTTTCTTGGTCGCCGGCCGGAACCCGGCGTCGAAGAAGCATCTGGCCGCCCCTCCCGATCTGCAAACTGGACGCCGGTTAGAGGAGCAACTGCACTACCCAGTTTGGAATGAACTTGCTACCATGCACGCACTGATGTGGTGGCCATCCCAAACCGCCGCATTCCAAGCTTTCCATACATGGTATAAGACTGCTACAACTGAAACAAGATCTCTCTCCCTGAGAACACTCATTGCATTTCTAAACCACATGGGGAAAGTATTTCCAACCACATTAGAGATAGGAATGGAAGATTCATGTCAAACAAACTTTGAAAAATCACACATAATGAGTGCATGCATAGTGTCTTCATGAGCAAGGCCACACATAGGATATGAGGGATCCACATATACTCTCTTTATAAGCAAGTTTGTGGTAGTAGGGAAGATATTAGATAGTGTTCTCCATATAAAAGTCTTCCACTTGGAGGGGGACTTTTAATTTCCATAAGGCTAGCCAATTATCAAAGTCCCCAGGATTGCCAATGTAGTCGTAAACCATGCGTCTATATCCATTTCTCACCGTATAGAAACCCCTTGGGTCATCTTGCCAATACCAAATATCCTCATAGTTAGGACTAATAGGGACCCTAGAAATACGAACCACATCAACAGGATTAAATAAGTCAGTCAATATTGATTGATCCCAAGATAATGTATTCTGGTCAATCGGGCCTGAAACCAGCGCTCCACGTAGCTCATTAGGCATAGGTGGCTGTACCATACGACTAGGGTCATCTGGTAGCCATGGATGTCTCCAAATCAGTTGACTGCCGATTGCCTATCCTCCGCCTTACTCCACTACAAACCAACTCATGAGCTGCTATAATACTACGTCAACATAAACTTGGGCAGTTTCCCACAGTGGCATCAATAAAAGTAGTTCTGGGGTAGTACCTTGCTTTATATATTCTTGCCACAAGAGGCTGGGGCTTGGTAAGGAAGCGCCATTCTTGCTTCCCTGACATAGTTAAATTAAAAGCCCTTAAATCTTTGAAACCCAAGCCACCAAACTTCTTAGGGATACATAAACGGTCACAGGCTTTCAAATGGATCCCCCCTTTCATTCCCCGAGCCCCACCAATAGCGATTCATAGTTCTTTCAATACCCAAGCATACAGATTCAGACAACAAGAAAACACTCATAGAGAAAGTAAGCATTGTCTGTGCCACACTTTTCAAGAGGATCTCCTTGCCAACATGCGAAAGCAACTTTTTATTCCAAGTCCCCACTCTCTATATGATTTTATCCTCAATATAAGAAAAGGCTGTCTTCTTGTTCCTACTTACAAAGGATGGTAACCCCAAATATTTCCCGAAATTGGGAGCCTGGGGAACCCCCAAAACTAATGCCACATCATCTCTGGCCTCATGAGCCGTATTTATGCTAAAGCACACACTTAACTTATGAAAATTTACCACCTATCTTGACATATCTTCATAAGCTTTATGACATTGTTTGATAACCCTTGTTTCCTAGGCATTTGCCTTAAAAAACAAGAGGCTATCATATGCAAAAAAAAAAAAAAAAAAAGGAGAAATAGGAGGAGCCCCTAGCTACTCAACAACCATGAAAATAACCTTACGCTTCAGCTTGCTGTTATAATAAAGATAGCCCATCCGCACAGATAATGAACAAATATGGAGAAATGGGGTCACCTTGTCTAAACCCACGGGTGGGGACAACCTGGCCAATATTCTCGCCATTTACCAGAAAACTATAGGAAACAATGGTGACACAATTCATAAACAACTTCACCCAACCCTCTGCAAAATCGAAAGCACCTTGTGCTCAAATGGCACATCTGTAGCTCCCTTTGAGGGAAGGTCACAGGATCGAATCCGACGGTGGGGGTATTGACTCTTTGGGCTGCAATAGTTAGAGAAAGTATATAGTAGATGTTACCTTGTAATAGAGTAAATAGTATTCAAAAAAAAAAACATATTATGGAGAAAGGACCACTTCATACAGTCATAAGCCTTAGCCATATCCAGTTTTAGGCCCCAGATAATGACCAATTTCAGCGGCCACCAAAATGTTATCAGTGATTAGTTTATCAGGAATAAAAGCACTTTGAGACTCAGAGATGATTTCCCCCAAAAAAGGTTTCATCCTATTTGCAATCATCTTTCCCATGATCTTATATACCAGTATACGACATTGCAAAGAGCAATAGGTCTGAGATCAGTTACAACCATGGTTGCAGTAGGCGCTAGAAGCTAGTTGGGCGCCAAAAAAATAGTGGTAGACTTGCACTTTGACAATTTTATTGAGGCTGTTTTCAACATTTAATCAAATAACACATCCAAATAAATGAAATAATGATAATTAATAAGTCATAACATCAAAACAATATTAAAAAAATAAAAATACTCAAATACTTCAATCATCCAAAGATTTAAAGTATCAAACTAGAACACGGATGGCTGGACCAGACGACATTGGTTAAAATCGGACAAAATCAGTCAAAATTGGACAAAATCGACTTACTCGGCCTAGTTGGCCGACTAGGCCGATTTGGCCACCTAGGCCGATTTTGACCGATTTTGTTGCATAGGCGCTCGGTCGATTTTTGGGCGCCTAATAGTGAAAGCGGAACAGCCTAGGGGTGCCTAGCGCCTAGGCCGATTTTTACAACAATGGTTACAACTTCTAGACACTTTTTCTTAGGGATAAGGACCACATTATTGTCATTTAGACCATCAGGGAAAGTACAAGAATTGAGGCAATCTAAAACAAAAAAGCACCTACACCACATCCCAAAAATGTTGGTGAAAACCAGGATTCATTCTATTTGGCCTAGGAACCTTATTAGGAAACATAGAGAATAAAGTAGTCTTAACCTCCTCTAATTCAAAAGGGCGTAACAGGGCATCATTCTGATTCTGGGACACACGTGGGGTAATAGCAGCAAAGAAAGAATCCATAGGAGTTGGGGTATTAGAGTAGAAAATATTATCAAAATAATTCAGAACAACAGAGTTCATATTATCCCCCTCTACCCAAGCACCAAAATCATTTTTCAATCTAGCAAATAAGTATAATTTTCTTCTTACGAGTAGAAGCATACCTATGGAAGAACTTGATATTGGCATCAACACCTTTCAACCAGTGTTGCTTGCCCCTCTGCTTCCAAAATGCACCTTCCTGAGCCTCCAGCCGGCACAATTGTTCCTCAAGGCGTTGGAACTCAGTCAGGGAGGCCTGGTCCCTACAACCCCTCAACCGCAATTGACCCTTCTATAGTTTCTTAATCTACTCCCCAAACTTGTGGAAGTGGTCCCCACCCTAGCTCAATAATCGATCCCCACAATGTTGTAGACAACTCAGCAAGCCACCATCATTCCCTTCCTGCCAAGCACCCTCCACTACACTCCTACACCCTTCATCCAACAACCATGCCATCTTAATTAGCAAATCCCTACGATGGTTACTACCCCTCAACCGTGTGTCATTGACCCCCAAGAAGAAGGCTGAGTGATCAGACGACCGAGTGACAATGTTAGCTACATTTGCACCTACAACCGCACTACACCAACCCGTGCTTGCAAGAACCTTATCTAACCCCCCCTCCATCCAATCCACAGTGCCCCTACCTCTCTCCCATGTGAACGGATACCCTATCATAGGCAACTGGACCAATCCACACTCATTGATAGCTTCCCCAAAACAGCGAAGGAGGCCATCAGGATGGGGATTCCCCCCACACTTCTCATGTTGGAATAAAAGGTCATTGAAATCTCCCAAGACCACCCACGGAAGTGAAGATCTACCCGCGAGTGACCTAAGCAGATCACAAGATTCCCTCCTCTTACTCCACTCCGGAAACCCATAAAAACCAGTCATATGCCACACACCCCGTCCTACCAGACTAACTTCTACATCCACGTGATTTTTTGAAATAGCTCAACAATCTTGCCCTATTATTCTTTCTCTACGACAACGCCAAACCACCACTAAAACCACTACTATCGACATAAAACAAACCTTCGAAGCCAAGCTTGACGCGGAGACATTCAACATGTCTCCGCCCCACCTTGGTTTCCATGAGAAAAAAAAATCAGGCTTCTTACTAGACACCAGGTCTACAACTTCGCGAACTGTGCGTGGATTGCCAAGCCACGACAGTTCCAACTTAACATACTCATGAGAACGGGCGGGTCTGGGAACTAGAACTCACCGAAAATAAGTTTTTTGAAACTTCCACCATAGCAACATCACCGCCAACCGCCCCCTGCCTTCTACTGCCATTAGCCACACATCCCGTCCTACCAGATTAACTTCTACGTCCACATGATTTTTTTGAATAGCTCAACAATCTTGCCGTATTATTCTTTCTCCACAACAACGCCAAACCACCACTAAGACCACTACTATCGACATAAAACGAACCTTCGAAGCCAAGCTTGACGGGGAGACATTCAACATGTATCCACCCCACCTTGGTTTTCATGAGAAAAACAAAATCGGGCTTCTTACTAGACACAGGTCTACAACTTCACGAACTGTGCGTGGATTGCCCAAGCCACGACAGTTCCAGTTTAGCGTACTCATGAGGACGGGCGGGTCTGGAAACCAGAACCCGTCGAAAACAAGTTTTTTGAAGCTTCCACCATAGCAGCATCACCGTTTCCCTACGCTGTTTTGCGACTGCCACCACGTCAACCTCCGAATGCTTACTGCCACCTGACATCTCGCCACCGGAAGCGCTCACTGCCACCCTCCTGGCCGCAACACCATCCTCCACTGGACGTAGTTGGCCTCAAACCGGCACGAGCCAATGATCCCCAACCGCCCTCGGACCTCGGCTTCCACCCGCGCGCAGCTCAACATTGTATGGATGCTGCTGAACAGGGACGATTGTGTCTCTTGCCTTCAAGTAGAACTTGTAAGAATGACCGAGCAAACCCTAGAAGAAGCAGAAATTATGCAACCGCTCGTATTTAAATGTGACCCAACAAGTCGTCTTGTCACGCTTGATCAATTTCATGCGGCGTTTTATTGGTTTTTCCATAGGGATCGAGACCTGAATATGGTAGAACAATCTCGATGGTACCCCAATAACTCTATCGTCACATCTCACGAAGGAGCCGATGAAGTTCCCTACTTGCTCGAGGATCACGTCGGACGTATACCCTAGCGGGAAGTCATGAAGCTGAACCCACATATCCACCGAATCCAGGGTCACATCTCCGGGTAACACTCTGCTCATCATCTGCTTACAGATAAGAGTGCTATTCTCAAAGGACCAGGGACCTTCTTCAAGAACACGCTGCATGTCTGTCTTGTGATAAAAGACAAACAGGAATAGGTTCGGTTGGACCTCAGTAATCTGAAACCCCCTCATTGGATGCTAGACAGACGCCATAACCTGCCGCATGAACTCCATCTTAACCAACTTGTCCGTGAGAAATCGGCCAACAAGCACCCATGTTTCCTCCACACCATCCGCTGACGCACCCGTACCTTCGCTTACTGGTTCAAACCCAACCTCCTCGTCCTCGAGAACCATGTCGACCCACCTCTATGTAAGCCCTACTACACCACCGTTCGACATCGCCGAAGCTATGCAAGCGCTGCTACACAGAAACGCCGCCCTTGTATCGCGACTGTATCCAAAAGACGTCGAAAAAACTTGCCGAAAGACACCGGAGATAGCCAAAAGGAATTGGAAAACCTAGAAAACCCTAGGAAGGGAAGCCAGAAACCCTAGATATGCTAGAGAGAGAATTTATTGGCTCTAATTGGTACAGTTGGAATATACAAGATATATAAAGTTCTAGTATAACTACAATACTACAAATGATAAAGAGGTATGTATTATCATAGTATAATATTTATAGTAATGTCCACATATATTTATTCACAACAGTTTCAAATATAATTTAGTGGAAAGTTAGATTTTTTAGTTAAAATTTTAATCAGAAAGATGTTTGGTGAATTAGCTGCTAGGTGATAACTGATTACATGTAAAATGACTTTATAAAGTGCTGATCGAAAAAGCTGCTTTGAGCAGTTTTTAAATTTTAGCATTTTAGAGCAATAAGTTGTTACAAAAAGCTAATTAATCAAACACTTATATTGGTTGTTTAACCAAATCAAACAACTAATAGTGATCAAATAAGCCAAACTTAGCTGATAAGTAATTAACTATGTTACCAAATAGAGCCTAAATTTATTGTCAACATCTTACAACGACAAGGGAGTTAGGTCGAGAAAAATAGTAGGATATATTGTCTAACATCATCCAGAAATGCAAACAACTCATAAATAGAAGATGGCAAGGGAAGATTCGATATGTCCATAGGGAGCAAATCCAGGCTGCGGATTCCTTGGCGAAACACTCCTTGGCCAACGATGGTGATTCATGTGTGTTTCAGCACCCTCCTCGAACGATACATAACATCTTGAATGAATACAAGATGAATATACCAAGAGCTAGAAGGGTTGTTTTGGATGAGCACCTGAGAAGCTAGTCTTTTTAGGGCGCCCCCTCTTTTTTTTTTTTTTTTTTTTTTTTTTTTTTTTTTTTTTTTTTTTTTAGGAAAATTACATTTTTTGGTTCTCATCAAGTTATACTTGTGGTACAGACTTAGCACTTGAATTATATGCGTGATCATTTTAACACTTAAGTTATGAGTGGAGTGACAATTTTAGTCCTTAAAAGACCAAATCTGTAACACCCCGTGTTACGGCCTTTAATCCGGGATTAATTATTTAATCAATTCCGTTAATAATAATTAAAAAGGGTTTAAATTGGTTAGGATTCCCTTTAATTAATTAAGGTGTTCCACCATGGATCGTGGACCCGAGTCTTAAGCCTATTAGGAATAAAGAGAGCGGACATTTTACCAGTCAGATTCTAATTAGGAATCCTAGACCTATAAACCTGTTAGGAATAAAACATATGTCTTTACTATTCAGACTTTGATTAGGATTCCTGACTCTATAAATATGGGATTAGAAAGCAGTTAGAACCCTTACCACCCATAATTGTATTACACGAAATTACTCCCCGGAGATTCCCCACCACCAAGCCTAGGGAGATCAATCGGAGGGAAATCTTAGAGAAGAACCTTAATAGCCAAGGGAGGATTTAATTAAGGCTAAGAGGTAACCCATGTCTTACAAAACCTATTTTCCTTGCTACATCTTATTCATTGGCTCCTTTGATAATCGTATGTGTAATTCTGTGATTGAGTCTTGGTAGAGCCTTGCCTAGGGTTTATATTGTGTTTATGTGATAATCTTGATGTTCTTGATACTACGATTGATTGTATGAATGATCTTGTACTTTAATTATGTATAGAGCCCTAGGGTTTATATCGTGGATTTCGTGTTATGATGTTCTTGGTATATTTGGGTGGGATTACGCATGATCGGGTGTTGAGTCTAGCCTAGGACTTGTGTTTAGGACTTTGCATATAGACTTCTTGATATTCTTGTGGTTCCGGATGCTCCTGAACTGTTATATGATTAATGTTAGGTGTTGGCATGTTTAGGGATCGCGTTAGAACGTATTTGGTGTGATTCTTGATTTAATTCCGTTAATTGAATACGTGGTGTTTTCGTTATGTGTTTGAATGTGTCTGGTCATGGTTTCGGGTTCCACGAGGGATCCCGGGACCGAAAGTTGCCTGTGAGTCAGTGGTGGGTAGGTGGGGGCAGGGGTGCCCACCACCTACCCGTTGCCCTTGCCCAATTTCCAGCGGGCAGCCGGCGGGTGGTCCTCTACCCGCCGCCCACCCGCTGGAAAGTTGGTGTGGTCCGTGATGTTTTCCCCCGTTTGTTGTTTCCCCGAGTCCCGTTGTACCCCATTTTTCGTGTATGAGTCTCGTTTGGTGTTTTGGGTATCGTTATAGGATTTTATGTGTAATACGTGTCATTGCTGTTATGTCTTGATTGTTATTTGATTATGTGTTAATTGATTGAATGATGATGAGTATCATGGTCATTACGCAATGGCCGGTGTGACTGATGATGATGATGTGATTGTGATTGGTGGAAATAAATTGTTGGAGATTGGCACCACTTGTGCCCGGTCATTGTACTAAAGGTACAGGCCATAGCGGTGACTGTGCTGAAGGCACACACCCACCTTCGACTAGCTTGCCTTTGAGCATGGGTCTGGTTATAAGTGCTATAGGGTTATGTTAGAGCTATATGTGCTAACCCCTTGATATTGGCACTAGAGGTGCGAATCATGTGAATGGCACTGCGGCACCATCTTGATATGTTGGTTGTTGATAGGCGGTTTGTCGGTGGGGGCATATAGTTGCCCGGAGGAATAAGGGGTGGTGATATAAGGGTAGCCTGGAGGTATAGGTTGGAACTGATATAAGGACGGAGGGGAGCTACAAGGTTTGAACTTGGTATAAGGTTAGATGATGAATTGTGTGCTTTGATGGCTACTTGCTAATTGATTGTCTTGAATGCCTTCAATGCCTCTAGTTGTTATTTATATGCTTATCTGTCTGTTATGTCTGGTATTGCGTTCTTAGGAAGCATGTTAGTCCTTATGATTATCCTATACTGTTGAGTCTGTTAATGTGCCTTGAGTCTTGATCTTGGATTTAAACTAGAGTCTCGTAAGTATATATGTATTCCAGTTTCAAAATGAGTTTCTTATATCTACCTATATTATACTTAACGCGTTGGAGTGGGTTATCATCATTATTTGCTGACGGTTGTTATATCGAATGTTTTTCAGGTGATGAGCATTAGCTTCGGAGCGCGCTAGTTAGAACCTTGGACTTAGCTTAAATAGCCTTAGCACAGTAGTTGGCTTGCGTGCCTTGGGGTTGTATTTTGACATTGACTTGTGGATTAATTATGCTTGGTTAGTCTAGCCTGTGCATCTAGGTTTTCAAACCTAGGTGTGGCATAGCACCCCGACACTTATGGATAACTTTATGCTTTGTTTGGGATTTAATTGATAGATTTGCCTTTATTTTATTAGTTTTAAATATCTCAAAATTTAGGGGTGTTACAGTTGATATCAGAGCCTAAGTTCGACCCTAGGACACTACCATTAGGATAAGGCTTTGGGGACATTAAGATGGAACTCTAGGTACTTACATACTTGGGATGTTAAGAATTAGATTTTAAGAATCTCGGCTGCACCTAGGATAGTGCTCTAAGTTTGAGACTTTAAGATGTTAATCCATAACTCTAGGTGCTTAAATACTTAGCACTTAAGAATCTTAGGACGCACAGTGAGACTGTGAGTTTATCTAACATTATCTGTTTAACTTCTCCCTTAATCTATTCGGTACTTAGCTTAAAAGACCCCTATAAAACTATGACATCAAGGTAAGGATACAAGTCCCTAACTTATCGTTGCAATCGATGTTGACCTTGTAGACACCAGAATGGCACTAACAAAGAGTCAGTCGAGAACCCCCGAGCCTTCTGTCCACGACTCATTAACTTAGAACCTACAACAACCGACTCAGGTCGCACAAACGCTAAGCAATGCCGTCCTCCATAACAACAGCCGACCACCACGCTAAACGGAAACTCAGATGTAGCTCGCCAAGTCTCGAGCCATTGCCCGCCTATCTTCTCAGGGGAAGAAGACCTCACGACCCTCGAAGAATGGATCCAGACATTCGACAAGATCTTCGAGGTAGTAGGATGCCTGGAGGGACGCCGTGTAGCATTAGCCTCGTTGTACTTCGGACACGAAGCCGATCTTTGGTGGGTCCACGAATGACCTGCTTGTAGGCAAGAACCGGGATTCAACTGGGAATCCCTAAAGGCACGACTATGGGGACGGTTCTACCCCACACACATAAGGGCGGCCATGTAGGAAGAATTCCTCCACCTGAAACAGGGGATGGCCACGGTCATGGAAAACCAGAAACGATTTCTCGAGCTAGCTTGTTTCGCACCTGAATTGGTGCCTACAGAAACGACCAAAATAGAGAAGTTTGTGACGGGCCTCAACTTCGAAGCTCGAAAGGCTCTAATCGTGAGTAAGCCCAGAACCCTTAACGAGGTTTACACTAGCGCCGCCGATCTTTACTGAATCCAACTTCTACAATGGGGAGTTCAAGAACAAATCCGCAAGCGGAATACCGGAGGTGGGGGACCGACTGTGAAAAAAGCAAGGAACAACTCTAACACAAGGACGGTCAACCCACCTAATCAAGGATCGTCCATGAGGTACAACGAAACCAACGCACGGCAATTCCTTTGCAGAAAATGCAATAAGGACCATAGGGGCAAGGACTGCCTCGGAAGCGCCTTACGATGCTTCAACTGCGGAGGAGAAGAACATAAAGCCTTCCAGTGCACCCAACCCCCAAGTGCAAAACCTACGGTCTAACCCAACAAGGAAACGCGAACAATCGGGGGAATTACGGGGCACCCGAAAAGGTATTCGTCATTAGCCGCACCCCGGCCGACCTCGAAGCCGAAGCCGAGATCGACGTAGAAAACGTAGCTCTGGGGGACGAGGACCCCACGAATCAACTGGAAGAAAATCCGGATGAGGAATTCTGTCTAGGATAATAAACTACGAACCCTTGTAAACTACCTTTTAGTAGAATCACTTTTTTAGTTTGATTATTTAGAAGTTCTCGTACCTTTAAATAAAAGACGAAGTTAATTAATTCAATCAGCTTAAATTCCTCTGACTACCGCCCCTCGGATTAAGTAAAGGACTAAAATCCATTCCTTCTATAATCTACAAATTGAATAATAGGAAGTCCTCAAAAGCATAGGAGAGTGCACTAAAAGACTTAATGTAACCAATAGGAATTAACCATTAAACCTCTCAATCCTAAACCAATGCCTTAACCATTGAACCATAATTGTTTCTTGAATCCCCAATGGAACACAACCTTCTTAACCCCCCCTCCAAATCCCTAAAACCCAAAATCCCCAAATCAAAAACCCTTAGCTTCTTCCTCCTTCCTCTTCTTCTCTCACTCTTTCCCTCTCCCTCTCAACCACTCCCGCCGCAAACTCCCCCCGAGAACCCGTCGAACCCTCGGTCACGCCCCACGCACTGCCCGCCCGCCGACCGTCAGTTGCCCGTCACCACCACGTCGCCCTCCACAACCACCGCCGACCGCTTGGACGAAGCGCCGCGCCACCGCTGCATCGCACAAGTCACGCCACCGCCACCCCCTTCACCGTAGCGCCAATCAGCCGCCACCCCACCACCGTAGCTGCATCGTACGCGGAGGCCCCGTCGCAGTCGTCGTCCATTGCGTTCGCCGGAATTCTCGCCGAAAAATCCCACCGGAAAATCGACCCCGCATCCGTAGTCACCTCCAAAATTCTCTACAATGTCGAAGAAATCCACCAACGCCCGAGTCTCAGAGTGGAACAATGCCGACTACACGGTATTGGGAGGTAAAGCTGTAACAACCCAAAATTTCAATTTATAAATCCGGTATTAAGAAAATTCAAAATAGTTTTTTGACTCCATTAAAAATTTTTGCGATCAATCGATGTGTGAATAAAATAATTTTTGTCACATTTTGAAATCAATTCGACACCGAAGAAGAGTATTTCTTTCGAAAATTCCAAGTTATCGGGTACTTTGCGTACCAAGATTTAAATCGAGAATTTTATTCGAGTGAGACCGGGAGAATTAAAAAGGGAATTTTGAACAAGTGTTCATCCATATGGTTTTTTGGAAAAATTCACTTTCCATCCCAAAGTAATAAAGAAATATCATTTTTAGCCTATGGTTCATGATACATGGTGGACCACAAGACATCCAAAAATCCCTTATAAAGTCATCTTTTAGCTTGAGGAAATTACCCCTTTGCCTTCAACCAATCATTGTGTATCATCCTAGGGTTTTGGACCCTATATAAACCCTTCATTCCATCACATTTTCCTGATCTCATTTTCATTGCCTCTTCCTCACATTTGTCTGCCAACATCCAAGGAGAAAAGCTCCAACTTAGTAAGCATTGTTCATCCTCCTTTCTAGCTTCATTTTTCTTCTAGTTTCTTTAGTCTTTAAGGTTTTAGGCTAAGGACAGAAGGTGTGTTGGGAAGTGTAAGTGGTAAAGGAGGCTCAAGCTAGACCAAGAGGAAGAAGAGATCCAAGCTAGAAGAAGAGGTCTACAAGAGGTATAACCCCATGGATTCCTCTTTAGATTTGGCTCTGTGAAGCCTATATTTGAGTAGAAATGAGTAGAAACTATGAGCTTTTGATGTGTTTATGCTTATAAATGCTTTGATATTGTTTATGAGTTGTTGAGATTGTTTTGGACATGTTTGGACAAGATTTTGCAGGTGAGAAGCTATTTGGTGCACAACACAGTGTGCACCAGACCAGAGTGGCGGCCCTAGCCGCGGTCCATCAGAAGGGCCGCCGGCTAGAGCCGTGCCACCACGGGACTAGGGCACGGCCCTAGAAGAGGGCCGTCGCCTAGTCCCGGCGTAGTAGCGGGTCTATAGGGGCAGTCCATGATGAGTGTAACACCGCCTAAAACCATGCTAATTAAAGCCTTAAAACATGCAGATATCTAAACCAAAACATCAAACACAGCGGAAGACTGAAAGAGGATAAACATAAAATAGAAGAAACAGGGTGCTATGCCACGCTCACCCAAAGGTGAACGCACAGGCTACATCTGCATTGTTCAACATCTAAAACCATCATAACAAGGTACTAAGTCTAAATTGGCTCACAGGCCACAAAACATAAGAGGGGAGCTATACTAGCTGGCACTAAACTGCGTACTCGTCTAAGCATCACCTGAAAGAAGCATATAAAACATGGGATGACGCCCGGTCAACGAATACTGCTGGTAACCCACCAATACATGTGAAATATCATACATAGGAACGATATAAGTTTGTAAAGCCATTTCCGAAACGGAATACATATATATATAAGTCCAAAACCAAGAGTAATAGTCAACACAAGACTCAAACACTCTCAACAAGAACACGGGAACACATCCCAAGACTACAAAGAACAACAACGACTCACAAGTAGTCTCAAGGTATAATCTATCATCACACGATATATGGATACCCGACATGCATAACTCAAAGGAATAAAGACACAACAAACGGCAACACATGCCAAGGCAACACATGCCTTTGTGACTACACACGTCACAAGAAGAGAACTCACAACAATGGCTACACAAGCCCTCGTGACATCACCCATCACGAGTTGATATGCCTTCCTTATGCCCGGTTCCAACCTTATGGCTACCCTCAACCTTATATCTAGTTCCAACCTTTACCTCCAGGACCCCTGTACACCAAGTCCAACCTTATTCCTCCGAGGACCGTCGTCCCCTCTCCAACAGATCTCCAACAGAACCACCAATTTCATAGTACACGAGGATACCGATCACACACACGGCAACAATGCCTCTCCAAAAACACGTGAACCTTACACAAAGGCCACAGCTCCATAATCACGTCATGGCCACCACGAGGACCACTGCAATACCTTGGTGACTAGTGTCCCATACCACTAATCGTGCAATCCAGGTAAAGCCACACACACCACACCTCAACAGGAATTAATCAACGGATCACAACGAAGATATGAAACCATACTCAATCAAGGAATGGGTCACAACCCAACAACAACAACGATGAATAACACACACGCTAGCATTTAAACACCGAACTAGCATGCTTATCAAACGGGTAAATCAAACGTAGCTCCGAAGAACACACAAGACTCATCATGGTTCAACGAAACACAATGTTGAACACTTAGCACGATTCACGACACCAAAACCTACACGGATTCCTACCATATAGTTCTAGACATACGAAACATCAAGAAGACACTCAAATAATTCCATAAAAGACCATCGGGAAGTCAAAAGACCAAATACCGAGTCAAAAGAATCACGGGGAACAAATCCCCAACAAGCCGGACTATGTACCCCGCGGGTGGACCCACGAGTAGGCCCCTACCCGCGGTTCCGCCCGCGGGTACATTACCCACAAGCCTCGTTCCCCGCGGGTGAGGCGACGGGTGGACGCCTACCCGCCGTTCCGCCCGCGGGTACGTATACCTACACAAAATAATCCCTTTGGGGATTTTCAACTCCAAGCTCAAATTCAAGTCCAAAACATGCCAAAACTCACCAAATACAATAAAGTGACTTGAATCAAAGGAATAGCCAAGCAATGGCACACATGAACCCTAAACACAAGCTCTAGATATGCATTTTCACAAGACAATGCATAAACACTCACATTTCATAGCAAACACATGTAGAATCCAAGAAATATTCATATAGGTAAGCAAAATAGATTTTGTAGAGCATGGGTTACCTCTTGAAGACAAAAACCTTCTCTTAACACCTCACCAAGCTCCTAACAAAGCTCACCTTCCAAACCCACTTCAAGAACACACCAAAAGATCATAAAGATTCTATCTTTAAGAAAAGATACCTAAGAGAACACTAAAAACACAAGATGAACATGGATCTTACCCTCCTAGATGCCCAAATGTATGAAAGGTAGAATCTTGGAGACAACTCTTGAAGTTTTGACAAAGCTTTAACTTGGCTTGGAAGAAAAGCTATCCACCTTTTTAGAGAGAAGGTGGAGCTAGAATTTGGAAAGTGTAAGGAGAGAAATGAGAGTGTTCTACTAGGTTAGCTTACAATACTAACACAAGGTGAAAAGTCAAGAATACCCTTACTAACATGAAGGGGTGTAAGGAAACAAGGGAACTCCTTACAAAGCTCAAGGTACAACTTTGACTTTGGGGTTGACTAGTCAATTACTAGTCCCCGACTATTGAATTTTCAGGATTTTAGGAATTAAATTACCAATTGAAATATGATTAATTATTTAATTAATCCCTTAATCGAATTTGGATTTCGGGGTGTCACAATGAGTCCCGCCCCAAGTCCCTAAGTGATGATCTGATGAGATTTTTGTGCAGTGGTCGGGCCCTTGTGGCTCAGCTACGTGTCATTTCGGACCGAGTGTTATGGGCCCTTGTGGCTCGACTCTTCGGGATTGTCTTGACGCACGTTTTTGCTTTGATTTCGTTGAATTTGGATTAAAAACGAGTATGCTATGAATGATTTTGTGAAGAAATGTGACACAATGCATATTTTGCCTAACTCTCTATATTTGAGAAATTGTTGAATTTGTGATCAGATAATGTTCTTGTTGAGTAAAGAAGCATGATCCACTGGGAATATGATTTATTATGAAAGCATGATTAAATTGTATTATTTGAATCACGAGAATAGAAGCATACTTGTCGAGTGAAATGCATAGAATTTGCTATTTTGCACACCGAACACGATGATATATCCTTGAATACTTCATGTTAGTTTATACATGATTTAGAAGCATGATATAGAGAATTTTGACATTTCACATGAGTCATATTTCAAAGGTGTATTAAGGACCAACGTGAGTCCAAGAATGTTTTCAAAAACCAAAAGCATGTGGTATATCATTCTTTGATGCATTGAGAAATAGTAAAATTGTTGCATGCATGAGTTTACACATGAGAGATATATTTATGTATTATCTATATCAGTGAGGTTTTGGAGGTTACGTTTGAACTATGTTTCTCTTGGGAGATATTTATGGACATTGCGGTCGCAAAGTATGTAACGCGGCGTATTCCCACGTTACGAGGTTGGAAACATCCCGCCGGGCTTGGAATCCTGGTTAGGGGGTGTGCACACTAATAGTTCCATACCTGATTCCACAATGTTTGAACCACGAGATTGGTTCCGTAGATGGTAGGAGATATTGGGTCGGAATTATACCGTTCCCGATGGGGTAAGTCACACTTCTGTGAAATCCTAAACCGTCTACGAGTATAAGAGAAGGAAAGAGAGTCAACAGAGACTCAAGAAAGAGTGTCAAAAGAGACTCAATTATGAGAGTAAAAAAAGTCATATATTCATAACGTCTAATTAAATACATGCACCGGCCATCTCCGACCGGCGATGGTGTTTCTGCCTCGTCTCTCAGACTCCCTAGCACCATAGCTCATCATCAAGCCGTTCAGCGTGAGAATCGGCCGTCGTTTGCAATTTCGGAGCTCGCGACTTCCGCGACTGCCGAGACTTCGCACTCGTCGCTCCGGCCACCTCTCATCGGCAATGGACAATCTGATGCGTCCACCTGTCTCTCCGCAATAGCAGCAGTCGAACGGGACCAACCGGAGCTTGATCGGACGTCGTTTGCGAACTCTCCAATCGCGATTGTCGCGAGTTCGCCGGTGACGATCCGACCATCTCCGGCCGGCGATGCTCCTTCTGATCCTTCCAGGCGCTTCGTCTCCCAGTTTCCTCTTCAACAGGACCAACAGCGAGTTGATCGGAGGTCGGATACGTTTTCTCCGATCGCACTGCCTAGTCCTTCGACTTTGGCGTCTAACTCCTCGGCGTTGACTCCCCCATCGACGATCTCCCTTGCTGGCCAATACTCCTCCACCACACCGGTGTCCTCTGCCTTTGTTACCAACCGAAACCATGACTGGACTCCGGTCTCTATATCGGCAGCCTTGGCTGGGCCCGGTGTTGATGTTGATGCAGCACCTTCTATTTGGAATCTCATGCAAGCAGACTTCCGTGATGGAACCTTGTTGGTGGAGGAGGCTCAGGCAAGGTTTACCCGGGCACAAATTGAGCACCCCACCCCTCGTGCTACGCCGGTGACTCGCACTGCCCGAAGGAGATCAAGACGCCGGCGACATATGGAACCTTATGGTACGCAACAATGGAGCTGTGACTCGGCGCCTTTGACACGAAGAGGTAATTTGCTTGTCCCCCCAGTACCAACACATACATTGGCTACTGGGTCTGCTCTTTTGCTTTCATCTGCTTTGCATAGTAGCCAAGGTGGCCGTGAGAGCACTTTCCGGCGCAACATTGTTTCTGCCGGTCATGAGTCCGGGGTGGGTGTTGGTCGTGGGCTCACCAATGCCCTTGGTGCACAATTCGGGAGTCGCACGGCTCCAATATCGACCCCACTCACGGCCAGTTTTTTGCATGGTGGCAATTCCATTCGCACCGGGGTTCATGGACATGGTGGACCTGGACATAATTTTATTGATTCTACGGTCATGTCTATACCCTCTCTACATATTAATTCTGAGCACGTTGAGCCATCTCATAATGTTGTTGTAGAGGGTGCCCCGCGAAGGGCTATGGACCAAGTTCTTCCGGTTCATAGTGTGGATAATCATAGTACGCGAATTGTGTTTACAAATTCAAGTACTATTATTTCCACTGTTTCTTCCAATTTAGCTAACACTCAATATAATGCTCCTCTTGATAGCAACATGGACCTTTCATGTGCCCCAAATCCTATTTTGAGTGATAGCCGAATTGTTGCTTCTAATGTGCAAAGAAATATTAGGCCCCAATCGGCTAATGTTTTTGTTAGCAATAGTCTTATGGGCCATAATATTTCTTCTGCTTCTTTTGCTGGACCACACATGCAAGGGAATGAGGGTAACACTTTGGGTCTTAATATGACAAGGGATGGCCAAAGTAATTTTGCTAATTCTTTTATTACTAGGCCCGAATCCATTACCCCCTCTCCTACCCTTGATTTCTCTAATAATATTTCTCATGGCCTTGATCCAAATATGTCTATTGTGGACACAAGGCCATCCGGCCCAATTAATGGAAATAATATAAATGGGGATGGTTCTGGTGACCCAAGTGGAAGGCCCTTTGCTAATATTAGTCTTAATCCTAATATATCTAGGCCCCATCCCACTTTGACCACTTCGGCCCACCCCCCTCTTTTTATTTCTACTGCCTTGGGCCAAGGTGGCCGTGAGACCAATTTAGGATTTAATCCTACCTTGGCCTCACAGCCGAGTGGCAATATGGGCCACCTTGGCCCATCTCTCTTTATCTCATCTGGGCCGCCCACTGTGGCCTTGCCCCAAGCCCCTTTTAATAATAATAATTCTTCTTTGGGCTTGGGTGAGACAACAACTGGAATTAATTCCAATATTGTTGTCTCGTCCCAAGCCTTTGTCTCTTTGGGTTTGGATGGCCGTGAGACCACATCTGGAATTAATTCTAATTTTGTCTCACGGCCAAGAGGCCCAACCGTGCCACAACAAATTAATGGGCCATCTCGCCCATTCTCTTCTGGCGGTCAGTCCAGGCCGAACATGGCCATTCCAAGCTCAGGTATGGCTCCTCCACCTCTTTTTGCTAATTTATTTCGTGGTCCATCTGTGCCAAGTGCAAATTTAAATACTAGTCACATCCTGGTGCCTACAATTTTTGAAAAGATTATTGAAACACACCGGGGTGAGGCTTGTATTACTTTTGAGGACCACGAAGTAAGTCAGATGAATCAATTAGAAAATAATTTGCTTGTTGGAAAATTTTCCCATGGTCGGCCTTTACTTTCTGTGATTCGGGAATTTTTTACCAAGAATTTTGTGCTAAAGGGTACACTTGAAATTGGTCTTGTGGACCCTCGGCATATTTTTATTACTTTCTCTAATCCCCTTGATTGCATTGAATTCTTACCAAGGGACAAATTTTATTTGATGGAAAATTCCCGATGAGACTGTTTAGGTGGACTCCTGATTTTGATGTACGGTATGAGACTTCTTTGGCTCCAGTTTGGGTTTCGTTACCTAATCTTAAAGCTAATTGTTTCTCTATTCCGTGCCTCAAATAGATTGTGAAGCCCATTGGGCGGTTTTTGTATGTGGATGCCGCTACGGCCAAATTTTCTAGGCCGCATGTAGCAAAGGTCAAAGTTGAGTTGGACTTGTTGCTACCCCTTAAGCATAGAATCTTTATTCGCTTGGGTAGTACTCGTCCGGGGAGGGAGGACTGTGGTTTTTGGCAGTCTATTGAGTATGACAAAATCCCTCCTTATTGCTCGGTTTGTTTTAAGCAAGGCCATCTTGCGAGTGTCTGTAGGGTCGGGGGGGGGGGGGGGCACGTATGGACCCATCTCGGGATGTCTCCCGCCCCACCTCGACTGCTCCGATCGCTCCTCCTGCTGTTTCTTTACATCCCCCTGCAGGTACCTCCAGTTTTACCACACCTAGTAGTGTTGTTCCCCCTGTGACTGTTTCGGCAGCTGCAGGCCTGGCTCATGCTACTATTGGTGTGGACCGCGCGACTCAGGGCATGACCCGAAATCAGCGCAAGCGGTATAACCGCAGGATGATATTAGCTAAAGGGAAAGCCCTTGTGGTTGACCCTGATCCTGGATCATCTCGGGACCATGTTGCGGAGTTTTATGATGTTGTTTATGACAACTCGGCCTATGCGTCCGTTGTTGTGGACAACTCGTTCGATGCCTTGCAATATGCCCCGACTCTTGTGCCGCCTCCGGCTGCTCATCTTCCCCCTATTCCGGAAGGGAATGAGCGGCCTTTGTCTCCGGTATCTTCAGGGCGGGCGGATCTACAGCGCCCGCATCAGGTATCATTTTCTTTTACTCCTACTTCGCTTCCTTCTTTCTCTTCTGTTGCTCTTGAGATCGGGACTCCTCCCTGTTCCCCTCCGAGTGATACTCTTCGGTTAGTCGTGGCTGCTGGGGATAGCCCCCGGGAGGCCACTTCGGTCTTTCCATGGGATCCTCCTAGGGATAGGGATAAGTCCTGGTCTGAAGGTGATGCCCCTCCAGCTAGCCATACAGTGAGTCCTTGGGCGTCGGGTTTTGCTTCAGACCCTGACACCCACACGGCTCAACGTATGGCTATGCCGATGGGACGCTCTTCTGCTTTTGCTGATCTAGGGGGCAACCCCCGTCTTCGTTCTTCTGCCTCATCCGTTTCCTCATGAGATTTCTTGTTTGGAACGTACGTGGGGTTGCTTCGCAGGGATCCTTTCATCGGATCCGTGTGCTACTTAGATCACACTCACCATCTATCTTGTGCTTACTCGAGCCTTTCAGTTCTCCTGATCGGCTTGGGTATTTTCAGCTTCGTTTTAGTTTTGATCACTCTTTATCTTCTTGTAATAATAAAATCTGGCTTTTTTAGAATAATGATCTTTCGGTGAGTATTGAGGGCCAGTCTGATCAGTGTATCTCGGTGGCTTGTGCTCTCTCTACTGTGCCGTCCCCCTTTTGGAATTCATTTGTTTATGCTAAGACCAAAGAACGCCTTCAGGTGCCTTTATGGGATGAGTTACACTCCGTTTCGGCTAGGTTACCTGTCGGCGTTCCTTGGTCTGTCGCGGGGGATTTTAATTGTTTGCTTAGTGTGGATTAGAAAAAGGGTGGTTTGCCGTACTCATCGGCGGACCACGCCTTTTTGGGACTGTATGAGTACGTGTGACTTGATTGACGCGACTTTTTATGGCTCCTGTTTCACCTGGTGGAATGGGAGACGTAAAGAGGCGGCCATCTGGATGCGCTTGGATCGTTGTCTCTATACCTCAGTGTGGGACGCGATTTTCAAGACATCCGTTCGGCATTTGTCAAAAGCCACGTCCGACCACAGTCCCCTGCTTATTTCTTGTGATCTTTTGAGTGCGCAGGTGGTTCCGAAGCATTTCATTTTCCTGAATGTGTGGGCAAAGCATGATGATTTTCAGCGGGTGGTGCGTGATAGCTGGTTAGCCCCGGTTTCTGGTGCTCCTATGTATGTCCTGGCCACTAAATTGAACAGACTTGCTAAGGCCCTCAGTGTTTGGAGTAAAGAAGTCTTTGGAAACATTTTTGCCCGCCTGAAAGAGTATGAGGACCGTGTACAAGCCCTTGAGAGGGCTCTCCAGCAACACCCTGATGATGATCACATTTTATTGGAATATAAGGAAGGGGTTGCACTCTTACAAAAGCAAGTCATGATTGAGAAAGAGTTTTGGCAACAGAAGGCGCGCATCACCGAGGTACAGGAGGGTGAGAGGAACTCTCATTATTTTCACTCTCTTGTAAAAGAGCGCAAGCGGAAACTCTTCATACACAGAGTTAGAGATGATACAGGACAGTGGATTGAGGATAGGGAGGGTATTGCTGCACAGGCAGTATTTTTCTTTGAGCACATGTTTACTGTCGAGATTGGGGGCTTTGATACTGATTTGCTTGATTGTGTTCCGCAGTTGGTCACTGAGGGCGACAATGATTTGCTGACTGTGGTACCGGAAGAGGAGGAGATCAAAGCCGCCGTGTTTCAGATGAGTTCAGTCAGTGCTACTGGTCCAGATGGTTTCTCGGGGGCCTTCTACAAGGCTTGCTGGGATATTATCCGTGCTGATGTGGTTCTGATGGTACAGAGTTACTTCTTGGGCAGAGATTTCACTAGGGCTATCACGCACACATCCATCGTCCTGCTTCCGAAGAAGCCGAATCCAGAGACTTGTGCAGACTACAGACCGATCAGCTTGTGTAATTTCAGCCGCAAAATAGTCACCAAGCTGATGGTGGTTAGATTGGCCACGGTTCTTCCTCGCCTTCTGTCACCACACCAGAGTGGTTTTGTGGCTGAGAGATCGATTACTGACAACATCCTACTTGCTTCAGAGATGTGCCACGGACTGCAGGTACAGAAGCGTGACGTTGTGCTTAAGTTAGACATGGCTAAAGCACACTAATGTTTGGTACTCGGTGATTGTCAATGGCGTCAAAGAGGGCTTCTTTACTTCGTCCCGGGGACTGTGGCAGGGAGATCCTTTGTTGCCTAGTTTGTTCGTCATCGCGGCTGAGGTTCTTTCAGTTTACTTGGCTCGTGTCTACGAGGATCCTGCAGTCCCCCGTTTCACTCAGCCACCCCGCACCCCACACATCCACCACTTGGCATATGCAGATGATATTATTATATTCAGTACGGCCAGACAGGGTGCCATTAAGACTGTCATCTCGGCCCTCAAGGAGTATGAGACTATCTCAGGACAGCTGGTCAGTTTACAGAAGAGTGCTTTCTACATACATCCTCGTACTCCGGATAGAGTGCTTCAGAGAGTACGTCGGGCAACTCGTTGTATCCACCGCTCATTCCCCTTTACATATCTTGGTTGCCCTGTGTACGTGGGACGAAAGAAGTGCATCTACTTTAGCCCTACAGTTGACAAGGTGAAGGCCAAGTGTTTGAGCTGGGAACGCCGTGTCTTGTCGAAGGGCGGGAAGGCCACTTTGATTACTTTAGTTCTACAGGCGATACCCCTACATCTGTTCGCCGCCTGCGCCCCGCCTAAGAAGGTGATCCGGGACCTTGAGCGTTGTTTTGCTAGTTTCTTTTGGAGGCAGTCAGGTGGGTCCCGGTATCACTGGAGTTCGTGGAAGAATCTCGCCCTTCCCAAAAAGGAGGGCGGGGTTGGTTTCTTAGACTTGGACTTGATGGTGCGTGCTGCTAGTGCGAAGCTGTGGTGGACTTTTCGCACTGAGCACACGCTATGGACAGATTTCATGCGGGCAAAGTATTGCAGCCAGGTTCACCCGGTTGCAAAACTTGTCCGGACTTCAGACTCTCATACCTGGAAGCGGATGTTGGCTGTTCGTGATGAGGCAGAGCGTGCCATGGGCTGGCGGTTGTTCCAAGGCCGGGTTAATTTCTGGTGGGACAACTGGTCGGGTCTTGGTCCGCTTGGCAGACTATACCCTTTCCCGGGGGTCTCGTACTCCCGCTCTCCGCTTCTTGACTTCGTTACTGATGGCGTCCTCGACTTGTTTGATCATCCGGACTTGGCTTTGGCCGGGTTACAGGTGGACTTGTCCCGACTTGGGCAAGGACCGCGAGATATTCTTGTTTGGCGTCCAGCATCCGACGGTATGTTTTCTTTCGCTACGGCGAAGTCCTTTTTGCGACCTGCTAGGCTTGTTGACCCGGATCCCTTCCTTGCTAGATGTTGGCATAAGCACCTTCCTTTTAAGGTGTCCTTCTTAGCCTGGAGGGTGTTTCGGGGTCGCCTGCCTACGGATGACGTCATATCTCGTTTTGGCCATGTGGTCGTCTCGAGATGTTGGTATTGTCCGACTCCTGCTTTTGATTCCATTGCACATATTTTTTACTCATGAGACACAGCTCGTGCTGTGTGGCATCATGTGTTTGCGTCCCTCGGCCTCCAGTCACGCCATAGGAGTTTACGGACTTTGATCGCTAGCTGGGGGCGGAGTGGTACGCATAACCCTCTTCGCTCTTTTGTTCTTTGCAGGTTGCCATATCTGGTTCTCTGGGAACTCTGGAAGCACCGCAATGGGTGCTTACACGGCCGAGATACCCCGAGTGTTGCGCGAGTTATGTTTGGGGTAGCTCAGGGCGTGGTTGAGTGCCTATATCGGCGGTGGCCGGGTCAGCATATCCTCCCGCCTAATTGGAGGATGATTGTGTCTTATCTGGAGGCACATGTGCCTCACCGAGTGATCCGTTCTGTTCGTTGGTCCCCCCTTCTTCTGGTTCTCTCAAGCTTAATCTTGCGCTTTCGGCTTCAGAAGGGGGGGTGGCTACCTTGGTCCGTAACCAGGGTGGCGGGCTTTGCTACGGGGTTTCCTGGTCTAGGCAGGGGGAGACTATTCGGGGCCTTTTTCGAGTTCTCTTTTCTTGTCTGACTTGGTGCCTGGACGGAGGTCATCGGGTTCTTGTGGTGGAGACCTCTGTCCGTGACCTGGAGGCTTACTTTGATGCTTCGGCCACCACACCTTGGTATATGGATGACGTGGTCTCCAGGCTGCATTTCCTCTGTTCCTGCGGCACTATCAATTTCATGCTATGTTCTCCCCGGGCGAATCTCCCGACTCAGGCTCTTGCAGATTGGGCCCTTGATACACCTGGGGAGACTGCCTTCGTTACATTTGCTGCCTTACCACCTATGGTGCGCGCTCTCCTCATCCATGATGACGTGCCCTATGTTTCCTTCGACTTTGCGGACCCGCCTTGAGGGCGGTGCTCTCCTTTATTTCTCTTTCGTTTTATTTTCTCGTCTTTTATTATTTTATTTTGTGGCTAGTTTTTTCTCGCATGTATAGCTTGTTTACAGGGGGCATAAAGGGATTCTGGTATCGGGTTTCTCTTTCTGCTTTGTGTTCTCAATGCTTATCCTGTTTCTGCGTGTTGCTGTGTGTTTGCCGGATGTATTCGTTGGTTTCATGCATAGCGTACACTCTGAGGTGGGAGTGCTCCTTTAGTCTTGTTTGTATATATATATATCTGCGTTTATGGTGTTTGGTGAATTAAGGCTGGCTGTTTATATTAAGGGTTGGGAGGGTTTGAGGTGGGTTCTGGTACTTAGCATATATGCTATTGCTTTTGTGGATGGCTATATAGGCTCCCCGGGTCAAATACAGTATGCTGTACCGTGGGAGCTAGCCTGACGCTTGAGGGTGGTATATATGTTGGCACCAGTGGTTAGGGAGCCATTTCTTGGGACCTTGGGTCGTTGAAGCCCTCTGCGATAAAATGCAGAGCTCTGTACGTACGGGGGTGGCCTGGGTTCCAAGGGTGGGTGGAGGTGAGTACCATTGCTCATGTGGCGGACTATTCACGGTCCCTTCGGATAAAAATGCAGAGATCTGTACCGGCAGGGATCTGTCCAACGCATGAGGGTGGTTTGGGTTTGGCGGCTGATTTCATTGCTTCTGTGGATGGTCATATAGGTCCCCTCAGATAAAAATGCAGAGCTCTGTACCACGGGGGACCGACCTGACGCTTGAGGGTGAAATTGGTTCGTCATAGTTTGTTGGAGCATCGTTCCCACCCTGAGTGTAGGGCATGACGCCCGGGAATTGTCTAGCTTTCACTCAGTACCAGGTTGTTTGCAGTATGGGTGTTGGGCCCACTTTGTAGTTTAGAGTTTCTCCTTTACTTGTTTGCCTTTAGGCCTTCTTGCTTTATTTGTAGACTTGGCCACTTTTGGGCCTTGTCCTTCTTGTTTTATTTGTTGACTTGGTCACTTTGGGCCTTGTCCTTTCTTTTCTGGTGCCTTGGTCACTTTTAGGCCTTGGCGAGACTCTGTTCGGTTCCCGTTTTGTTTATAAATAAGATGAACCTTTTAAAAAAAAATATAGACTTGATAGAAAGAAAGAGAGTCAAGAGAGACTCGAGAAAGTAACAAAGAACCCTCCACAGAAAGAAACTCTATTTTTATATATGAGTGTATGATTTTATTATTGCACTAGATTGCATATGAACATGAGTATATTGTTGCACTAGATTGCATAAGTGTATGACTATAATATCGCACTAGATTGCATATCGAACATGAGTAAAAGATTGTTTAATGAGAAGTTTAACTTGAGATATCCCTTGAGCATGTTTATTGTGATGTAGTATAAGTTCTACTTAATAAGTTATGTGAAAAGGGTGTGATAACATGTGAACACTTGTTATATGATCTTTAAACAAGATCCCATCTATAAGCATGAATTGCTTGACAAGCTATTAGAGAAGTCTCTATGTATGTGAATATACGTGATTAGTCTTATTCATATGAGCATGCCGGCTGATATTATAGGGTGCAAGCATTTAGAAAGTATATGGTAATCTAAAGAATACTTTGAGATTAGCTTATTGATACAATGATATCAAATGTTTTTCCATGTATATGCTGAAATGCTTTACAGGGTTGAGTGTGGTTATACTTAGCTCCGTGCTAACGGGTTTTTCCTGTTTGTCTATGTGTTGCTTGCAAAACCCCTTTCGGGTGGGCCCAACAGTGAGAGAAGATCGAGTTAGATTAGACTCTTAAGTTTGAGCTGTCTAAACTCTAAGTTGTTTGTTAATGATGTTACGAATCTAGACTTATGACGTTTGATGATGTAGACTATTTGGGGTGATGTTTTCCCCCTTTACTTTCCAGTATTTTATTTAGAAGTCAGACTTTTATTATAATTCTAGTTTTACCCCTTTAGCCTGTGCAACCTCCAAGAGTGGCGGTTGTGGCGGTGACACTCACACTACTTTTATCCAATTTTCCGCTGCTTAGATTATGTTAAAGACTGTTTAGAAAGATAATTAAGAGTTAGAAAAGTGGGGTGTTGCAAAAGCGCTAGAACCCAACCAATTCTCTCCAGAGTTGGTTGATATGCTTAAATATCAAGGCCTTTTGGATACCTACCTCACAATAAAAGGGGATATGTATCCCGAGTTGGTTAAGGAATTCTATTGCCATTTGGTAGCTACCAAATGGGAGAACAAGTTGGAGATCACCTCCAAAGTCTGAGGCAAGGAGATAGTGCTCTCCGAGGGCCGCTTGGCTAAACTCCTGAAATTGACCACCACGGGTGTGTCAAACTATGACCGAAAGGCATGGGTCAGTACCCGAGACACGGGGTACGCAGACTACCTCGGGTATTTGTTGAGAAGAGAAGGCGGTTTTACTTCGGCCACAAGGCCAATCAAGAAGTTGCTAACCGCCGAGCAGAAACTGCTAGTTATGATTGTGTTCGACAGCTTGTTGCCCACTAACAACAAGAGCAAGGATGTGGGGAGATTGGAATGCACCTTTGCCTATTTCCTTAAGCATAAGGTCAAGTTCAATCTGCCCGCCCTTATGTTGAAGTACATGGAATTTTGTAAATCTAGCAACCGACTCAATCTACCCTACAGGATGATCCTAAGCTGGACCATGAAAAAGAAGGGAGTGGACATAAGCCGGACTGAGGCCAGACCCATGAGCGGGATGGTTTTCAACGCCCAAAACCTCCGCCACAATGACATCTACCATGTCGGAGAGGGACAGTACATCACCCTCGAGGAGGTTTGCCTGAAATCCCCGGAAGAACGACGAGTGTTGATAGATCAGTTGGAGATCTCAAACAAGAAAATAAGACGGGCAATGTAAGAAAGCGAGGAGCAGGAAGAAGAAAGCGAGCCTAGCGAGCCTGAACCCACACAGGGAAGGGCAAACTTGGAGGACCGAGACGAGAGGTCCATCATTGAGCGCATTCTCGCGCAGCTCGCAAGGCAAAATCGGATCATGGATGACGGATTCTCGTCTTTGATTCTCGCGACGAGCTCATTGGACAGGAGGGTGGCTGCGATCGAGGCCATGTTGGGCACACGTGGAACTTCAAGCTCGGGAATGGGGAACCAAGGTATACTCGAAATCTCAAACCCTACTTACCATCGACCTAATCAACCCCACCCTAAATGACAAATTTGAGCCACATTTCCTTAACCAAGAGACCAAATTGCATGACATCTAGGGGCAAGGGGAGTGATCTGTGTTTGAGCTTCGGGGACGAAGCTCCTCGTAAGGGGGGGAGGGTGTAACACCCCGTGTTACGGCCTTTAATCCTGGATTAATTATTTAATCAATTCCGTTAATAATAATTAAAAAGGGTTTAAATTGGTTAGGATTCCCTTTAATTAATTAAGGTGGTCCACCATGGATCATGGACCCGAGTCTTAAGCCTATTAGGAATAAAGAGAGTGAACCTTTTACCAGTCAGATTCTAATTAGGAATCCTAGACCTATAAACCTGTTAGGAATAAAACATATGTCTTTACTATTCAGACTCTGATTAGGATTCCTGACTCTATAAATAGGGGATTAGAAAGCAGTTAGAACCCTTACCACCCATAATTGTATTACACAAAATTACTCCCCAGAGATTCCCCACCACCAAGCCTAGGGGAGATCAATCGGAGGGAAATCTTAGAGAAGAACCTTAATAGCCAAGGGAGGATTAATTAAGGCTAAGAGGTAACCCATGTCATACAAAACCTATTTTCCTTGCTATATCTTATTCATTGGCTCCTTTGATAATCGTATGTGTAATTCTGTGATTGAGTCTTGATAGAGCCTTGCCTAGGGTTTATATTGTGTTTATGTGATAATCTTGATGTTCTTGATACTATGATTGATTGTATGAATGATCTTGTGTGACACCCCGTAAATCCAAACTCTAGTTAAGGATTAATTAGAGAATTAATCCTAGTCTTCTTGTTAATTTATTTCTAAAAATCCTGAAAATTCAATAGTCGGAGGACTAGAATTTGACTAGTCAATCAAGGTCAAAGGGTTGTATCTTATGCTTAGTGGGTTGTTCCCTTGTTTCCTTATTCTTCCAACTTTAGTAAGGGCAAAGATGTCTTTCTACCTAAAGTTTGTGCTCCAAGCTAACCTAGCAACATCTCTTCATTTCATCCACCAACAATCTAAACACAAAACCTCCATCTTCTCTCTAAGAATTTGGGTAGCTTCTTCTCCAAGCCAAAAATTGGGCATCCTAAATCTTACAAGTTGTCTTCCAAGATTCCTACTTTCCTAATCTTGAGCATAGGGGAGGGTAAGATCCTTGATCTCTTGGTTTTTTTAGCATCCTTTTAGTTGTCTTTTTCTAAAAATAGAATCTTTGTTGTCTTTTGTTTTGTTTATGAAGTTGGTGTTGAAGAAGGGCTTTAGGAGAAGCTTTCTAAGGGTGAGAAAGTGAAGTTTTAGGCTACAGAGGTAACCCATGCTTTACAAAACCTATTTTCTTACTTATATGATGATTTCTTGGCTTCTACTTGTGATTCTTGTGTTGAAATGTGAGATTTGATGCATTGTCTTGTGGTAATGCATGTTTAGAGCTTGTTCTTAGGGTTCTTGTATGCCATTGCTTGGCTATTTCTTGGGTTCAAGTCATATTGTTGTTTTGTGTGAGATTTAGGGTGTTTTGGACTTGAATTTGGACTTGTTGTTGAAAATCCCCGAAGGGATTATTTTGGAGTACAGAACGTACCCGCGGGCGGAACGGCGGGCAGGGCACCACCCGCGGGGAACCATGGCTCGTGGGTGTATGTACCCGTGGGTGGAACCGCGGGCGGAGGTCCACCCGTGGCCCCACCCGCGGGGAACACATATGGTGGTTGGCGGGGATTTGTTCCCCATGATTCTTTTGACTCGGTATTGATGTTTTGACCTCCCGATGTTGTTTTATTGGGCTATTTGTGAGTCTTCTTGATGTTTCGTATGTCTAGAACGATGAGTTAGGAATCCATGCAGGATTTGGTGTCTTGAATCATGCTACGTGACCAACTTTGTGATTCGTTGGACTATTGTGAGTCTTGTATGTTCTATGGAACTACTTTTGGTTTACCCATTTGATAAGCATGCTAGTTTGACATTGAAATGCTAGTGTGTGTGGTTTGTTCTTTCCTATTGAGATTGGAAACTTGTGTTGACCACCGTTTGGTGTCAGATTGTGATCCTTTGTTGTCGAGTACGGTTTCATGTCTTTGTTGTGATCCATTGATTGATTCCTATGATGTGAATGTGTATAATCGTTGTACCCTTTGATTGATGCTTGATTAAGGTATTATGGAACCTTAGTCTTCTTGGTAATGATGAGGTCCTCATGTGGCCATGATTGAAATTGGTGGTGTGACCTGAGCGTAGGCTCATATGTAGGTGGTTGTGTGAATGAAATGAATAGTACCCTCGTGTACTCATATGTAGGTGCTTTTGTTGGAGGTTGTTGGAGGGGAGGACGACGGTCCCTGGCGGTATAAGGTTGGACTCAGAAGTACAGGGTGGCACTCGGAGGTAATGGTTGGAACTGAAATAAGGCCGGGGGTAGCCATAAGGTTGCAACAGGGCATAAGGTTGGAACTTGTGACATGTAGTTGTCACTGTGGCATGTAGTTGCCAATGTGTGTATGTGTATTCTTTGCTAATGAGCATGTTTTGATGTATTCTACTTTGTGATCAGTAGAATACATCTCGAGTTGTATTGGTTACAGTTGGTATTCTTGTCTTGTTGTTGTCATAAGGATGTTGATTTCCTTTTCCTTGAGAGTGTGAATGAGTCTTTGAAGTTGACTTCTCTCTATGACTTTTGAAATGATATATATTGTATTCCGTTTCGAAAATGGTTTTGACTTATACTTATTTATATATACTATTTAACGCGTATTGATGGGTTACCAGCAATGTTCGCTGACCGGGTGTCATCCCCTATCTTTATGTTGCTTTACAGGTTTTGAGTAGCATCTCGGAGAGCACGCTAGCAAATCGTTAGTTAGTGTAGCAACTTGTGACTTGTTTTAGTTAGACTTGTGGCCTGTGAGCCGTGGATTTTTATAAGTATGACTATGACGTCTTGTTTAGACTTAACCTGTGCACCTATAGATGTGTAGGTGTGGCATAACATCTCCCGTACTTGTCTATTAGCTTCCGGTTAATTTAATCTTGATGAGTAGACTTTATCTCTTCCTTAAGCTTTAATTGGTTGTAAAAGTTGTTGAAAACCGGGGGTGTTACATCTTGTACTTTGATTATGTCTAGAGCCCTAGGGTTTATATCGTGGATTTCGTGTTATGATGTTCTTGGTATATTTGGGTGGGATTATGCATGATCGGGTGTTGAGTCTAGCCTAGGACTTGTGTTTAGAACTTTGCATATAGACTTCTTGATATTCTTGTGGTTTCGGATGCTCCTGAACCATTATACGATTAATGTTAGGTCTTGGCATGTTTAGGGATCGTGTTAGAACGTATTTGGTGTGATTCTTGATTTAATTCCGTTAATTGAATACGTGGTGTTGTCGTTATGTGTTTGAATGTGTCTGGTCATGATTTCGGGTTCCACGAGGGATCCCAGGACCGAAAGTTGCCTGTGAGTCAGTGGGGGGTAGGTGGGGGCAAGGGTGCCCGCCACCTACCCGCTGCCCCTTGCCCAATTTCCAGCGGGCAGTCGGCGGGCAAGCGACTGCCCGTCGGGCACCCGCTGGATTGTGGACTGCCGCCGGCGATTGGTCCTCTACCCGCCGCCCACCCGCTGGAAAGTTGGTGTGTCCGTGATGTTTTCCCCCGTTTGTTGTTTCCCCGTGTCCCGTTGTACCTCGTTTGTCGTGTATGAGTCTCGTTTGGTGTTTTGGGTATCGTTCTAGGATTTTATGTGTAATACGTGTCGTTTCTGTTATGTTTTGATTGTTATTTGATTATGTGTTAATTGATTAAATGATGATGAGTATCGTGGTCATTACACAATGACCGGTGTGACTGATGATGATGATGAGATTGTGATTGGTGGAAATGTGTGACACCCTGTAATCCAAATTCAATTAAGGGATTAATTAAGTAATTAATCATAATCCAATTGATAATTTAATTCCTTAAATTCCTGAAAATTCAATAGTCGGGGACTAGTAATTGACTAGTTAACCCCAAAGTCAAGTGTTGTACCTAAAGCTTTGTGAGTAGTTCCCTTGTTCCCTTACACCTCTTCCTTTTAGTAAGGGTAATAAAGACATTTCACCCTATGTTAGAATTGCAAGCTAACCTAGAGGATCACCCTTCATTCTTTCCCCTTACACTTCCTAAATTTGAGCTGCCCCTTCTCTCTAAAAGTTAGATAGCTTTTCTTCCAAGCCAAGTTGGAGCTTCACCAAATCCTCAAAGTTTATCTTCAAGATTCCACCTTTCCTACTCTTGAGTATCTAGGGGGGTAAGATCTATGCTCCTTTTGTGTTTTTAGTGTTTTCTAATGATTCTTTTTCTAAAGGTGAAATCTTCTCTTGGTGTGTTCTTGAAGTGGGTGTGGAAAGGGAACCTTGTTAGGAGCTTGTGAAGTGTTTTAAGTGAAGGTTGAGTCTTCAAGAGGTAACCCATGCTCTACAAAATCTATTTTGCTTACCTATATGATGATTTATTGGATTCTACATGTGATTAGACTTAGACGTTATGGCGTTGACTAGCTTTTGAGATTGATAGATTATGCTGCAGATGTTTACCCCTGTGCGTTCACCGTTGTGTGAGCGTAGCATGACACTCTACGTTTTCCATCTATTTCATATCTAGTCTTCCGCTGTGTATGCTTTTATGGTTAGAATTATCTGCATGTTTAAGGTTTAATTTGGTATGGAAATCGGGGGTGTTACAGTTGGTATCAGAGCCTAGGTTTGAGCCTAGGATGGTAGAGTCTAGACTTCTAAGTGGCTAAGTGTGGTTTAAAACCTTAGGGTGACCATAAGAATCTAAGTGTTTAGGCTTAGGATTTCTTAGGATGCGCGGTGAGCTGAGCATTGCTTATAGTTGTTTGCTTGTCTATTGTCTTGTTGGTAACCGTGTTGTTGTTGTAGAAGATTGCGATGCCTCCTCGCCCTCGTGCGTGTACGTCGGAGACCCGACGAATGAGCAGCTTGCCCAGAACCTTCAGCAGTTGACGCAGACGATGCAGACCCTCAGTGAGGCCTTGTTGCAGAACAACCATCCCGTGACACCTCCTCAGCCTGCCGGGCATAGGGACATGGGGCGTCTCGTGTCGGGTCACAGGCCACCGGCCTTCGCGGGTGAGGAAGACACGGTTATCTTGGAAGAGTGGATGAGGACGTTTGATAAGATCTTTTCGGTTGTTGGTTGTCCGGAAGAGCGAAGAGTAGAGCTTGCAACGTTCTACTTCAGTCTTGAGGTCGATTTGTGGTGGATACACGAGGGCCCAGCTTGACTTGAGGAGCCTGAGTTTTGTTGGACCGCCCTTAAGGATCGGATGCGTGAGAGGTTTTATCCGGCGCTTGTTAGAGCTGCAATGTATGAGGAATTCCTTCATCTCCAGCAAGGATCTTTATCGGTGGTTGAGTATCATAAGAGGTTCCTAGAGCTTGCACGCTTCGCCCAGATGCGCGTTCCTACAGAGCTCGCTAAAGTTGAGAAGTTCATAGCTGACTTGAACTACGAGGCACGGAAGGCTCTAACCGTGAGTAGGCCGAGTTCTTTGAAAGAAGCTTACCTGAGTGCCGCGGATATGTACCGTGTTCAGCAGCTGCAGCGAGGATCTTTTGAGCTTGCAAGAAAGAGGACCGAGGGTGGAGGCTCTTCCATCTACAAGAAGTCGTGACCGAGTTTTCAAGTTAAGAATGCATCATCTCCAACCCAAGGACCCAATCGAGCGGAGCATGGAAATCAAGCTAAGACGTTTCCTTGTCGTAAGTGTGGGAAGGTGCATGCAGGCCCACAATTGCAATGGATTCGCGTTTCGATGTTTCCGTTGTGGGGATAGGGGCGACAAGATCGCCGAGTGCCCTCATTAAGCCAATCAAATGGCGTTGCCGCCACCCCCAGGAGCCGGAGGAGCAGCAGGAGGTAGCTCGAGCCGTGGAGCAGCCGGAGCCAGGCCATCGGGGAGAGTCTTCGTGATGGGGTGATCGCAGGCGGAGACCGAGGGTTTAGTTGAGGAGGAGTTAGCAGGTAACCCTTTCCTACCCTACCCTTGTCTTTAGAACGCATCTTGTTCTTTGTTGCCTTCATGTGCTGCCTTGTTTCTTCATTGTTGTTCGAAGTTGCCTTGTTACCCTTGTTATGTTTTTCCCTCCTTGGTGAATGATTCTTTTGTGCTTTAGTGCAAGTTTTTCTTGATGAACAATTTCTTTTTAGTTGTAAGTGCAAGATATTCCTAAAGATAGTTGTTTACCCTGAATTGAGCCATGTTCGAGTAATTTCATAATCTTTGCACATGCACAATTGCAACCCTCCCTTCGTGTGAGAAGCCTAAAAGAACAAGTAGCTTTTAAATTACAAATCTTGAGTTTTGAACTCAAGTATGCCCTTTGTCAACCTAACCCTTTAACCATTTGAGCTAATTATACTTCTTAAAACTTACCCAATTTTAATTTCATCTAAAACATGAATTTTCACTTTACCCAAATCCCCAAATTAAATCATCTCTTTTTCCAATTTTTCCCAAATCCCTAAATCCCAATTTCCTTTTTCTTTCCCCTCTCCCTACCCGTGAGTCAGCCGAGACCAAAACCCCCCTCCCTCAACCCGTAGCCACCACCTGCCGCCCGTCGCCACCGAGGACCAAGCTGCCGCCGTCGACCAGAGCTTCACCGTCGACCTGCTGTGTTGTCGTGAAGCCGAGAGAGCAGCGAGAGAGTGAGAGGCAGTGAAGAAGAAAAAAGAAGAGGAGAGTTTTGGGCTCCTTTTGTTGAGCTTTGGGACATCATCAATCATGCCTAGGAGGTCAAGTTTGGCAAGGAAAGCGGAATGGGTGGATGCCCATTATCTCATTCTTGAAGGTAAAGCTTTTGACCCGGAATCCTTTTCTAGTTCTATGTTGGATATGCTTAGATTTCAAGGTTTGTTGGATGGGTTTCTCGCCATAAGGGCCGAGACATACCCCAGTTTGGTTAAAGAGTTTTACCGTTGCATGGTTGTGACAAATGATGGAGGGAAGCTTGAAATCACCTCTAAAGTGAGGGGTGTGAAAGTAGTTTTGTCAGAAAAGAGGCTAGCTCAGCTTTTGAGTTTATCTGCTTCGGGTGTTGCTCAGTACAGTGGTAACTCGTGGATTAATACGAATACCATGGGGTACCAGGACTATTTGAGTTATTTGTTGGATCGCACGAGTGGTTTCACTCAAGCTTCAAGACCGGAGAAGAAGTGGCTGTCTGCCGAGCAAATGATTTTGGTTATGCTTGTGTCAGATTGTTTGTTGCCGAATAACAACAAAAGTCGGTTGTTGGGAAAGTTGGAGTGCACCTTTGCATTTTGTCTTAAAAACATGGTGAAGTTCAATCTGCCAGCTTTGATGTTGCAACATATGGTCTTCTGCCGTGATCACAACCGAAAGAGCCTACCGTATGGTCTGGTGTTGAGTTGGATTCTTGTCAAGAAGGGTGTGAGCGTTGATGGTTGTAGCCTGAAGCCCGTGGGAAAAATGGTGTTGGATGCTATCGATCTGCGGAGCTGCAACTTGTTTCAGTTGGACGATGGTGATCGATTACATCACTCTGGAGGAGGTTGCTAGGAAGCCGCCTGAGGATAGAGATTAGTTGGTTGCAGAGCTCGAGATCCCTGTCGGAAAGTTGAACCTCGCAGTTCAGAGCTTGGGAGGTGATGTGGGGATTAAGGAAGAAGTAGGTCATAGAAGAGGAAGTGGAAGCGCTAGAAGCTGCCGAAGTTGAGGAAAGCGACCCAGAAAGAGGGGAGAACCGAAGAAGAAGGGAAGCCCGGACCAAGAGGGAGCATGATGCTATGACGCACGAGGAGCGTGTAGTCACCCTTCTACGTCAACTGAATCGAATGATCGAAGCTGGTTTCGCTTTCATGAAGACGCAGTTTGTTGCCGTCCACCAGAGGCTAGATCAGATTGAGGCCAGCTCAAGCCGAAGAGGAGGAGACGACGAGGAGTCCGAGGAGGGCACCGACGAATCGGAGAGCGAGTCATTTTAGCTCGGTGTTGTGGTAACCCTGTTTTTTCTCCTTTTTCCTTAGCTTGTGTTATCTTTTAGTTGTTGCTATCGTTGCTAGTTGTTGTGGTTGCTTCGTGTGTTTGTTTTGCTTGCTTGTTTGGTTGGTTTGTTGGTTTAGTGGTTTGTGCTAGAAGTTAGAGGTTTAGACCTTGGTGGTTGGATAGAAGTTGGTGGTTGTGCTTGGTTTAGAGTTTGGTATGCTCTATATCTCCGTTGATTATCTCTTTCCAACTCTTGGATGTCATGACTTCTTGCTTATGTTTGATACCTTTTTGAATCCTTCGAGTTTTGACCAAATTAGGATGCTCTTGACACTCTTGTCACATTGTGGTTTCGTTTCACCGTTTGTTCTAATTCGTCGTACCCAAGCTTCGAGGACGAAGCTTCTTTGAAGGGGGGGGGGGGGGGATATGACACCTTGTAATCCAAATTCAATCAAGGGATTAATTAAGTAATTAATCCTAATCCAATTGATAATTTAATTCCTTAAATTCCTGAAAATTCAATAGTCGGGGACTAGTAATTGACTAGTCAACCCCAAAGTCAAGTGTTGTACCTTAAGCTTTGTGAGTAGTTCCCTTGTTCCCTTACACATCTTCCTTTTAGTAAGGGTAATAAAGACATTTCACCCTATGTTAGAATTGCAAGCTAACCTAGAGGATCACCCTTCATTCTTTCCCCTTACACTTCCTAAATTTGAGCTCCTCCTTCTCTCTAAAAGTTAGATAGCTTTTCTTCCAAGCCAAGTTGGAGCTTCACCAAATCCTCAAAGTTTGTCTTTAAGATTCCACATTTCCTACATTTGAGCATCTAGGAGGGTAAGATTTATGTTTATATTGTGTTTTTAGTGTTTTCTAAGGTGTCTTTCCTAAAAGATAGAATCATTATGATCTTTTGGTGTGTTCTTGAAGTGGGTGTGGAAGGTGAACCCTATTAGGAGCTTGGTGAATTGTTAAGTGAAGGTTTTTGTCTACAAGAGGTAACCCATGCTCTACAAAATCTATTTTGCTTACCTATATGATGATTTATTGGATTCTACATGTGATTTTGCTATGAAATATGAGTGTTGATGCATTGTCTTGTGAAAATGCATATCTAGAGCTTGTTATTAGGGTTCATGTATGCCATTGCTTGGCTATTCCATTGGTTCAAGTCATTTTTTTGTATTTGGTGAGATTTGGCATGTTTTGGACTTGAATTTGAGTTTGGAGTTGAAAATCCCCGAAGGGATTATTTGTGGTACAGGAGTGTAACCGCGGCAGGGATTATTTGAGTATGGGACATTAGTCACCAAGGTACGGCAGTGGTCCTCGTGGTGGCCATGACGTGAATATGGAGTTTGTGACCTTTGTGTAAGGTTCACGTATTTGTTAAAGGGTAACACGTGTTACCAAGGCATGTGTTGCCATGTGTGATCGGTACCTCGTGTACTATGCAATCGGTGGTTTTGTTGGAGATTGTCGGAGAGGGGTCGACGGTCCTCGGGGGAATAAGGTTGGACTTGGTGTACAGGGGTCCTGGAGGTAAAGGTTGGAACTAGATATAAGGTCGGGGGTAGCCATAAGGTTGGAACCGGGCATAAGGAAGGCATCTCAATTCGTGATGGGTGATGTCACGAAGGCTTGTGTAGCCGTTGTGTGTGTGATTCTCTATTTGTGAAATGTGTTTGTAGACACAGAAAATTTGAAGCCGACAAGTGGACCGATTAAATCATTATCAAGCCCAATTTCAGGGTTAATCATTAGTCCAATTTAATTATTAATTGGGCTATGATAATTAAATTAATTTAATTAGTCCAAGTAAATTTGATTTGGGCTATTGAATTAATTAATTAATTGGTCCAAGCCCATTTCATAATTGAATTATAATTATAATTATAATTTAAATATAATATAATTTTATTATATTTGAATTAGATAATTAAAATTTAATTTGAATTTGAATTAGATGATAGAATAATGAACCTAGACTTGATTTTGGCAAGGTTCATTTTAGTAGATAATTAATTAATTTAATTAAATAAATATTAGTGGAGTTTGTTGAGGGATTTTAGTTACAAACTTCACTATAAATAGAGCCTCAATTCCATTCTTCAAATCACACCTTAAATACATTGAGAACAACTTGAAGACTTGAGAGCTTGAAGACATTGAAGAACGCTTGACAACTTGAAGGCTTGAAGATTTGAGAGCTATTTTGAAGGCATTTGAAGATCTGGAAGAATTAAAGGCATTGAAGGCATTTTTTGCAGGTTTTAAAGATCTTGAAGCAACTTGAAGCCTTTTTGTAGAGTTTATTGCTTCGGAGCTTGACGTTTGCTGTTGAAGATCACGCCGTTTGAATCCCGGAAGCTACGCCGTTTAAATCCCGGAGGCTACGCTATTTGAATCCTGGAGGCACTTCAATAGATAACGGCATTGAAGAACGCTTGAAGACTTGAACGCATTTTTGTTGATTTTGCAGGCAATTTGAATCCATTGCAGGGCTGATTACTTCTAAATTCTTGACGCTCGTTGTTTGAAGTCACGCCACTTAGATCCCGGAAGCTACGCTACTTAAATCCCGGAGGCACGCACCACTTAAATCCCGGAGGCTACGCTATTTGAATTCCGGAGGCACTTCCATAGATAACGTCAGTGAAGAATCAGAGGACTAGACAGAGATTTTGTACCTGCATTGAATTATACACACGCTGTACACGGAATTTTGTGAGTATATACAAAGTTTACTATTTTGTGTTTACAGTGTTGTCACAAAGGCAATGTGTTGTCAATGGTTGTGTCCTTATTCTCTTGTGTTATGCATGTCGGGTGTTAATCTATTGTGTGATGGTAGATTATGCCTTGAGCCGTTCTTGTGCGTCGTTATTGTTTCTTGACGTATTGGGATGTGTTCCCTTCTCTTTATTGTGAGTGCATAGAGTCTTGTGTTGATCTCTATCTTGGCTTTTGAAATTGATATATACTATATCCCGTTTCGTAAATGATTTTATATATATATATATATATATATATATATATATATATATATATATATATATATCCTATCTACATATGATATTTCACATGTATTGGTGGGTTACCAGCATCATTCGCTAACCGGGCGTCGTCCCATATATATATCTGTGTTTCTTTCAGGTGCTGATTAGATGAGGGCGTGGTCTAGAAGCTGTTAGAGTAGATCCCCTTTTCTTTATGATGATTTGGGCCTGCGTGCCTTTGATTAGACTTAGACGTTATGTCGTTGACTTGGTTTTGAGATTGATAGATTATGTTGCAGATGTTTACGCCTGTGCATTCACCGTTGTGTGAGCGTGGCATGACACTCTACGTTTTCCATCTATTCCATATCTAGTCTTCCGCTGTGTATGCTTTTATGGTTAGAATTATCTGCATGTTTAAGGTTTAATGTGGTATGGAAATCGGGGGTGTTACAAAATGAATTGTTGGAGATTGGCACAACTTGTGCCCGGTCATTGTACTAAAGGTACAGGCCATAGCGGTGACTGTGCTGAAGGCACACACCCACCTTCGACTAGCTTGCCGTTGAGCATGGGTCAGGTTATAAGTGTTGCAGGGTCATGTTAGAGCTATATGTGCTAACCTCTTGATATTGGCATTAGAGGTGCGGATCATGTGAATGGCACTGCGACACCATCTTGATATATTGGTGGTTGATAGGCGGTTTGTCGGTGGGGGCATGTAGTTGCCCGGAGGAATAAGGGGTGGTGATATAAGGGTGGCTTGGAGGTATAGGTTGGAACTGATATAAGGACGGAGGGGAGCTACAAGGTTGGAACTTGGTATAAGGTTGGAGGATGAATTGTGTGCTTTGATGGCTACTTGCTAATTGATTGTCTTGAATGCCTTCGATGCCTCTAATTGTTATTTATATGCTTATATGTCTGTTATGTCTGGTATTGCGTTCTTAGGAAGCATGTTAGTCCTTATGATTATCCTATACTGTTGAGTCTGTTAATGTGCCTTGAGTCTTGATCTTGGATTTAAATTAGAGTCTCGTAAGTATATATGTATTCCAGTTTCAAAATGAGTTTCTTATATCTACCTATATTATACTTAACGCGTTGGAGTGGGTTACCAACATTATTCGCTGGCGGTTGTTATACCAAATTTTTTTCAGGTGATGAGCATTAGCTTCAGAGAGCGCTAGTCAGAACCTTGGACTTAGCTTAAATAGTCTTTGCACAGTAGTTGGCATGCGTGCCTTGGGGTTGTATTTGAACATTGACTTGTGGATTAATTATGCTTGGTTAGTCTAGCCTGTGCATCTAGGTTCTCAAACCTAGGTGTGGGCATAGCACCCCGACACTTGTGTATAGCTTTATGCTCTGTTTGGGATTTAATTGATAGATTCGCATTTATTTTATAAGTTTTAAATATCTCAAAATTTAGGGGTGTTACAGTTGGTATCAGAGCCTAAGTTCGACCCTAGGACACTACCATTAGGATAAGGCTTTGGGGACATTAAGCTGGAACTCCAGGTACTTACATACTTGGGATGTTAAGAATTATATTTTAAGAATCTAGGATGCACCTAGGATAGTGCTCTAAGTTTGAGACTTTAAGATGTTAAGCTATAACTCTAGGTTCTTAAATACTTAGGATTTAAGAATCTTAGGACGCGCAGTGATACTGTGAGTTTATCTAACAATATCTGTTTAACTTCTCCCTTAATATATTCGGTTCTTAGCTTAAAAGCCCCCTATAAAACTATGACATCAAGGTAAGGGTATAAGTCCCTAACTTACCGTTGCAATCGGTGTTGACCCTGTAGACACCGGAATGGCACTAACAAGGAGTCAGTTGAGAACCCCCGAGTCTTTTGTCCACGACTCATTAACTCAGAACCTACAACAATTGACTCGGGTCGCCCAAACGCTGAGCAACGCCATCCTCCATAACAACAGCCGACCACCACCGCCATACGAAAACTCAGATGTAGCTCGCCAAGTCTCGAGCCATTGCCCGCCTATCTTCTCAGGGGAAGAAGACCCCACGACCCTCGAAGAATGGATCCAGACATTCGACAAGATCTTCGAGGTAGTAGGATGCCCGGAGGGACGCCGTGTAGAATTAGCCTCGTTCTACTTCGGACACGAAGCCGATCTTTGGTGGGTCCACGAAGGACCTGCTTGTAGGCAGGAACCGGGATTCAACTGGGAATCCCTAAAGGCACGACTACGAGGACGGTTCTACCCCGCACACATAAGGGCGGCCATGTACGAAGAATTCCTCCACCTGAAACAGGGGATGGCCGGTCATGGAATACCATACACGATTTCTCGAGCTAGCTCGTTTCGCACCTGAATTGGTGCCTACAGAAATGACCAAAATAGAGAAGTTTGTGACGGGCCTCAATTTCGAAGCTCGAAAGGCTCTAATCGTGAGTAAGCCTAGAACCCTTAACAAGGCTTACACCATCACCGCCGATCTTTACCGAATCCAATTTCTACAACGGGGAGTTCAAGAACAAATCCGCAAACAGAATACCGGAGGTGGGGGACCGACTGTGAAAAAAGCAAGGAACAACTCTAACACAAGGACGGTCAACCCACCTAATCAAGGATCATCCATGAGGTACAACGAAACCAACGCACGGCAATTCCTTTGCAGAAAATGCAATAAGGACCATAGGGGCAAGGACTGCCTCGGAAGCGCCTTACGATGCTTCAACTGCGGAGGAGAAGAACATAAAGCCTTCCAGTGCACCCAACCCCCAAGCGCAAAACCTACAGTCTAACCCAACAAGGAAACGCAAACAATCGGGGGAATTACGGGACACCCGAAAAGGTATTCGTCATTAGCCGCACCCCGACCGACCTCGAAGTCGAGATCGACGTAGAAAACGTAGCTCTAGGAGACGAGGACCCCACGTTGATTGCAGAATCGTCCTCTAGGAATTTAAGATAGTTTCACACATCACTTCACGTATAACTTAGAGATTAAAGATAATTTCACACATATAACTCAGAAGTTATGTCTGTATCACTATCACATTTATAACTTTAAAAAAAAAAATAAAAAAAAAAAACCTTAATCAATCAATTGAGCAATACTCTCAGGTGG